>NC_139628.1:58604975-58767475 GCF_964638095.1 Poromitra crassiceps | reverse complement strand
GCGTAACGCGTCATCATTCAGAAGCCACGCCCAAGATGGGGGAAAACAGAAACCCCCCCTCCAATCCTCGCGTTCTCCTATGTCACGTGCATGGTTGCGTGTTGCACAAAAAGATTGTATATATGGAAGATGAACACTCCAACTTACTTCTTCACAGCTAGATCCACATTTTTCTTCTTGCCAATTCTCAATGGCTTCCTGTTTTGCTCAGGAGTACAAAAAAACTTTAACTGGTGATTTTTTACATTTGTTGTCTGCGCAGCCCACCACACAACAGCTTTTAGCTATGTTTAATTCAAGGAAAATGACGCTGGTGTGTGGAAATGAACGGAGCTTTTCCCCCGTGATGGGCGTGGCCTATTTCATTTCTATGGCATAGACCCTATAATAAATATGGATGCAGCTACCATGACATCACCCATTGGTTTTTGGACTGCATGTTTTGTGGAGAGAAAACATCAAACTCAACAGATACTGCACAGTGCAAGCAACATGTGTGACCTGAGGACTTGTGATTCCTGTGCCGTCAACTCCAACACTGTGATGTTTTCTCTGTTTTAGGTCAGTGCCCCTCCTCCACATGTCAGCCACAGCAGGAGTATTACTTTATTAACGAACGTAAGACCTGGGATGATGCTCAGAGTTACTGCAGAGAGAAGCACACTGACCTGGCCACCATAGACAACATGGAGGACATGAACAGGCTGAGTGAATCTCAATCTGCAGGTGGTTATAAGAAACATACAGCCTGGTTTGGGCTCAGGTGGAAGAAAACAGATGATCGTGAGTGGCACTGGTCTCTGCCAGGGACAGAGTACAATGAAAGCGAGACTAACTGGAGTAGTGGTCGACCGTATAAAACTCGTCATACGAACTGTGTGCGGATGAGAACGCATGAAGGCTGGCATGATAGACACTGTACGCATCATCTATGGTTCATCTGCTACAATGGTAGGTGTATTTAATAACTATGTCCTTTCAGCCTGTCATCCTGTCTAAGCCCTGGTTCACACCATAGCCCTGGTTCACACCATAGCCCTGGTTCACACCATAGCCCTGGTTCACACCATAGCCCTGGTTCACACCATAGCAGAGCTGCCAGGTTTCACCAAAAGTTAGGAGAGGGACTTCGGGGGAAGGGAACTTCGGGGGGGTTGGGGGGGTTGGGGGGGGTGGCTGGAATGACATTTGAAGCCAGATTTAGCGAGGAATACTGTAAGCCTATCTCATTTTAAATTGACATGATTACACAGTTGTGAGGTTGGTTTTAACACATTCACTGCCAGCCGTTTTTTTTTACTGTAGGTAGGTTCTGCCAGAGGGTTTTTTTGAGGATTCTGGCTCATCTTTCAAGAGCTGAGGATTCTTTTCTGTTAGGATTTTGCGAACACACAATATCTCAAAAGAACTAATAGAATGTGTGCTTTCTCTGTCTAAAAGAGTTAGTTTGTAGAGTTAGTAGTTATGTAAGCATTAGCAGTTGAATACAGCATGGTTTCAGCGTCTGAAAATTTATTCAGAGATAAATGGCTTTTTGTGAAATTCGATAGAACAGTCACTTTAACCATTCATTTTTGGCATCAGTAAGACGTCAGACATCTAAACAATAGTTTTGAACAGTAATTTCCTCCATAACAGCAGGAAACACCCCTCTCTTTCAAACTCCTCCCTCCGTGTGTGTCTTCTTGGCTGCAGCGGCCGTGTCACAAGCGAGTTGCTGCTGCTGCTGTAACCTCGCGTCACCAGTCTCACTGCTTTGCTGCTGCTGTGCCTGTCTGCTGGCGGGGCCGCTCTTTGAGGAAGTCTGGATGGGCTCGCTCGCTTCGGTTGAGAGCTTTGATGAAGCTTTTGCGATTCTGGTCTTATTTATGCTGCGTGTTTCAAAGTGTGTTCCACCCGTAATCTATTATGCAAATTTGCAATCCCTCACCGCCAGCAATCAGCGCGAAAGCAAAAGCGTTTTCGCCAATCCATTTTCATGAGAATGGCTTCGAGGAAGCACACTGCTTTTTGCTTGCCTCTAGTCAGGAGAGCACTGTCGCCACTTAGTGGGTCGGTGGAATGGGTTGTACACGTTGGGTGGCTCCAATAATTTTATAGGAGACGTGGGGGGCGTTGATCCACGTCCCACCGTCAATTTTTTTTTTTTTTTTTTTAAGCCGAGATATCTCGTCTTTGGCAGTCAACGGTTGGATTCTGTAAGCCGAGATATCTCGTCTTGGGCAGTGAACGTGTTAACCATCAATATTTGCTCATTTTCTTATAATTTCCTTATCATTATGATATTGATTTCAACCATATCACCCAGCCCTGCTTTTGGTAGCCCCCCCTGGAAAAAATGCCTCAGCCGCCCCTGGAGGTCCATCTACAAAGTCATGCTAAACAACGAACAACATGATTGGTAGAATATGTCAGCAGCACGCTCTGGCTGGTTCAGCACCTGGGAGAGCTCCGTGGCCACAGCCAGGAGGGGAACATTGAGCCGGGCGCCCGAGGATGTGCCGATTACAAGTAGCCTATTGCTCAAATCAGTAGGCTATCTATCATCTGTCATCTGGTTCAATGCGCCAAAACTCTTCACTGCAAGATCATGATCAATAAACAAGACTGCACACGTTTTCTAGACACAGATTAAGCTTCAATTAATTTGATTAATTTAAGTCTTCATACTAGTCTGTTTATAGTAACATGGCCATTCTGAGCAGAACGACCAGACTTTCACAACAAAATGCATAATAAAAGCCAATATTCCAGGACATCGCCCTTCCAGGCCATAATATAGCAACGTTCCAATTATAATGCATAGTTCCAATGATGCCTACTCATTCATTTCCTCTCAGTAGCCTATTAAAGGATGAATTTATCCCACTTTGTATCATTAATAATCTCGATACGCTACACGCACGCTCGTATGCTACGTGCACTCGATTCCTAGGCTTGCCTCGCCCGCCCTGCAGCTCACCGAGCTGGTCCTGCAGCCTGTATACGCAGCTCACCGCTGCTGACATCACTGATGACATCATCAGTGGGACTCTTATGACATCAATGATGATGTCCCATTGCTTTTATGACATCACAGATTATTTCGCAATGCCTCTGACATCAGTGGTGATGTCACAATTGTCTCGTGTGTGTGTGTGTGTGTGTGTGTGTGTGTGTGTTTTTATGACACAATTTATGACACTGATGATCATAGTTGAAAGAAGGTAGAGCCTGCACACTTACTCACAATGCCAAAAAAGTTTAATTCAAAAAACAAACGTTTTCGATCCACACTGGATCTTCGTCAGGTCAGCAATGATTGGTGGATGAAGAATGCCCATATATATAGTACACCACAAGCGCAGTCATAGGCTGATGGGCTCTATGCTGATAGGTGGGGGTGACACAATCACCACCTCACAGGGTGGAGCACATCCACACATAATTGATGCAATTAACCATGTAAAAAAGCCCAGGGAAATACATAATAAAGTGAAACAAAGTGGGCTTAAAAGGGAGAACAATATACAAACAACAATATAGAACTAATGCAAATAACACCAATTAAAATCTACATTACACCATGATACATAAAATAAAGGTAGTAGTGGAAGTTTTGAATAGAAAAATAGAATAATATGGAAAAAGGTTTAATTTTATAAATGTTTTAAAAGGGGGGGTAAATATATATTATACGTATCTAGATGGTTCAAGGCCCAATAAATACATAAATAAATAAATAAACCGAACACTAGAGAAGACATTAGGAAACATCACTGATCACTGATGATCATAGTGGCACAGACAGTAAGACAGACAAACAAACAAACAGACAGAGCCCTAGCTCCCTTTTATATCTTAGAGACTAGACTAGAAGATGGGCAATAGAGAGAGAGAGAGAGAGAGAGAGAGAGAGAAGGCAATTTGTGATTCTGGCGTGTGAAATAGCAAGTGTGGTGTGTGAAGAGGTTAAATTGTGTGACTCTGATGCTCAAAGGGTGAGATTTGGCAGCTCTGCACGATAGGCATCTCAGAAGCAGCACTGAAGCAGCACTGAAGCAGCGCTTCACGGAAGCTTTGAGCAGGAACCTTGTCATTCACACCAGAAACACTCTGCCTGGCTGCTGGAGTGCAGTGCGCTGCCCGGTTGAAAAATAGAACAGAAGCTGAAAGTATCGCTGCAGCACGTGTGCAGGGTAGCTTCGGCGTGGCGTGCGGCTGGTGTGATCGGTCTGGCCTGTTAAAGGAGAATTTCGGTTTTTTACACCACGGTCCTCATTTCCAGGTTAAAATATGATGTTTTACTCACCGAAATAGTTTGGCTTCATTCGGATGCCCACGGAAGATTTTGAGCTCCGAGTAGTCTCCTCAAACAGGCTATAACGAGAGCCTGCGGCCAGCGTGGGGCATGCTGGACGGGAGTGCACGCGCTCTCTAAATTACACTTTTTCTGTCAGATCACGGTTCATTATGGTTGTAAATATAATTATTTAGCTAATAGCTAGAAGCTAAGCTAACAACAACACAGCAGTCAGCGTTGATCTGCCCCGGATGGGGTTACAGTGCGTATCTTCCCCCTTCTGTGGTTTCTCTGAAGAAGGTTTCACAGAGGGGGAAGATGGGCACTGTAACCCCATCCGGGGCAGATCAACGCTGACTGCTGTGTTGTTGTTAGCTTAGCTTCTAGCTATTAGCTAAATAATTATATTTACAACCATAATGAACCGTGATCTGAGAGAAAAAGTGTCATTTAGAGAGCGCGTGCACTCCCGTCCAGCATGCCCCACGCTGGCCGCAGGCTCTCGTTATAGCCTGTTTGAGGAGACTACTCGGAGCTCAAAATCTTCCGTGGGCATCCGAATGAAGCCAAACTATTTCGGTGAGTAAAACATCATATTTTAACCTGGAAATGAGGACCGTGGTGTAAAAAAACGAAATTCTCCTTTAACAAGGATGCTGAAATGAAAGTGCTTCCGTGCTGTGTTGCTACAGCGCTGCTTCAGCGTGGGATTGGCATATGGTGTGTTAGCGCTGTAAGGGTGCGTTCCGATTGGCAGGTAATTCCCAGTGAAGTGGACTGCACAGGATGTTCGAAGGCTTGTCATCAGCCCCATTCCTATCGCTGATAATGACCTACTGGCCTGCTAGTAGTTGGGAATAGCTGTTATCACACAACTTTATATTTAGACAAATAAAACAACTTAGGGTTATGGGTTTAGGGTTAGGGGTTTAGGGTTTAGGGTTAGGGTTAGGGTTAGGTTTAGGGTTAGGTTTAGGTTTAGGGTTAGGAAAAAATAACAAAAAGCGTTAAAATATGATTTACACATGAAATGTAGACCTATGGCTGATGACGAATCGCTGACCGATATGAATGGAGTGATAAGACGCTGCAACACAGATTGAATGGGGTGATAATTACCAGATCGGGTGCACAGCCAGCCTGCAGCCCACATTGCTGGGCAGGGAACTATACCTGCCGATCAGAACGCACCCGCTCTATTGATGACATATGGATGACATATGCATCTCTTCATACATTTACTTAAAGTCATACTGTACTGTATAACTGTTGAGAGAGTTGGCACCAAGTCACATGAGCTTACTACAAACATATCAATATACGAAAGTCATTCAATCTCTAAGTATAAGTATAAAAGTCTTTGAGTGAGACAAATCTGTGGTGGTGACATCATTTCATTGGTTTTTGATCCAGATGATTGAATTTGAATTACGTTTAATTTACTGGGAGTACCACATTCTGCCTGTGGCGGAGCTGTCCAAGATATCGACACAGAAGTGTTTCTAGAACTCAAACTGCATTGGAGACAAGTGAAATGATCTCATCCCATCTGACAGTTTGTTTGTTTGTGGTTTGTGGTTTTGTAATATGGATGTTTCAAAGTGAACAAGGTATGTTCTCTGCACAGGAACAAACACAGACAACTTCCATTTGATCAAAGAGAAAAAGACCTGGAGAAAGGCTCAGGACTACTGCAGAGAACACCACACAGACCTGATCAGTGGGACTCAGACTTCTGACCAAACGCTAATAGATGAGATGAACCGTCATGGTCCAGCTAACTATTGGATCGGCCTGTTCAGAGACTCCTGGAAGTGGTCAGATGGGAGCAAATCTTCATTCAGATACTGGAATCCAAAGACGACTGAACATTTTGTGGGAGACCACGACAGATGTGGCAGGGCCTGGCCTCATGGCACATGGAGACGTTTCATATGTAATGAAAAGAAGCCCTTCTTCTGCTATCATGGTGAGTTTGGTCCAAAAAGACGTTAACCAGCACATCTCTATGCATTGCCCCTGTCAGAGTAGCGGGCTGCTGGGAACAGTCCAACATCCCAGTTCAATTTCTCAACACCGCTTCCCAACTCAGCCGCTCCGTCTCTGGACTCGTGCTCGTCAGTCTGTCATCTCAATGTCTCATGCTGCCTTCAAGTCGGCTCGTGTTTACCGTGAATACAACATAAATCCACTGGAATGGCCTCACGTGGTATTCATGTATGTTGTATGTAGTTGTATGTAGTATGTAAACAGCGACTAGAAGGTCGCATCAGTCCAGGCATTTATTATCTCCCACCAGTGGTTCTTAGTCCATCACTCTAGGAACGTGATTGGCTCATTCTGTCCTAGACTCTCCTCTGGTAGGCTGCCAGCCAAGTCAGTCAATTCATCGCAGGCCACCATGTCAGTCCTCTACTGATTACAGTCTTTCACCCACGTGACAAGAAGACATTGAATTACTCCATGTGTTTTGTATTTCTTTCAATTGTGGATTTATCCAGTCAATCCCACGGTTGATTGAGGTTTCTGGACATGTTCTGGGTGTCATTACATGTACAAGACATAGGATAAATCAGTTTGCTGATATATTAGCTAAGGATGCACGATATATTGACAATCATATCGGTATCGGTCCGATGAGCAAATATATCGGTACACATATAGATGTGAGTTACCGGTAAACTGCACTTCAAGCTACATGTATACACTTGCTACAAGTTGTTAGCCTAAACCATCCAGATCACATTAACCCATTGATACCTGATGCAGCATTTGCGTGTATATCCCTCATTTGTGTGTGTATCCCTTTAAGATGGCGAACCGCGTGACGCGGTTCGCCATCTTAAAGGGATACACACACAAATGCTGCATCAGGTATCAATGGGTTAACGCAGAATGAAACAGAAGGTGAGTTCACGTGATCTAGATGGTTCACCAGGCTAACAAGTTGTAAAAAATACCCTAAAGCTAATACTGTTGGTCTTTTTTATTTTGGCCCTGTAACTTGCTGAGAGAAAACAAGTAAATGTAGGATTTGGGCTTTTGCAAATGTTTTTGAAATATAGAAAGACGTTGCTTTTTTCAAATTCAGTGTTTAGTCTTCAGTAGTATGTACAAAAGAGGATCTGACGAATACAATTCTGCCAGACATTGAATAGGCTACTTGTACTTTTTTGGCATGGAAATGGTCAAATTTAAAGACATTGAACAACAGCACAAAATATCACATCGAGTTCACAATTTCCTCCCCTACAGCTAGAGTGATGCTGATCCGTGAGAAGAAGACCTGGGATGAGGCCTTTCATTACTGCAGAGAGAAACACTATAACCTGGTCTCCATCCACGATTCTGTTATCCAGAATCTAGTCCAAGAAACAGTCAAGATGGCCGACACTCCCCATGTGTGGCTGGGAATGCACTACACCTGCACTCTGGACTTCTGGTACTGGACTTCTGGTCCTGGACTTCTGGTTCATAACAACACAATCTCCTACCAGAACTGGGCCCCGGGGAACGGGACCGGAGATTGTGGGGCGGCTGCAGCCATGGAGAAAGGAGGAGGGCAGTGGGTCAGTCTGCCTGATGATCAGAAGTTCAACTTCATCTGCAGCAAAGGGTAAGTGTTTATCCAACCTAAAACTCTGGTGATCTACCTTATCATTTCTGGAGCCATTTTGTTTTGTGGTGTATTTTTCTTAACCCCTTTGCTAACTGGACAAATGTAGCCTACAATGTGGCATCACATCAAAATATTTCCAGCACAGCTAGGAGTTTGATTGCAGAGAAAACTTTAAAGGTATACTATGCAACTTTTCATTAAGTAAAATGTTTTTTTTGTATCCTTATAGAAAAGTTTCCCCTCACAAACATCAGTTTGAGCCACACAATGCTGGCAGTGGGTTTATGTGGATAGACACAGCCCCCTGTGTGTATTTCCGTGGTTCGACATTGTTTTGCTGTGTTCTGTCTTTATGTGGTCGAGTGAGCTTGACAATGCATAGGGAGAGAGAGTGCCAGAAAACCATTGAAACGCAGGGGTTAAAGTTTTTTTCTAATAGTTTCACATCAGTATATAAATGGGAGCTAGGGCTCTGTCTGTTTCTGTTTCTCTGTCCCACTGTGATGTCATAAATCCCACGGTGACATCATCAGTGATGTCATAAATCCACTGTGACATCATCAGTGATGTGCCTCCACCTGAAAACGTCCCGGACACAGCCAAACAAATGTAAACAGCACCAAAATCAGGCAGGGGGCAGCATCTGTCCATAAACACACTAACTGAACAGTAGAAAGAGAATGACACTTACACTTTTTCTTCTGTCTCTCTTTTCTGATTCAGGATCATCTGAACTATCTTCCGTGTCCACCTTCATGCCAGATCACTACAGCCGTTGTCCCACTCCCATTCAACTGTTAATAATGATTATTTGTTTTCTTTTCAGGTGTAAGTTTGAATTTGTCTTTTGGGGTTCATTTGTTTATCCCGATATACACACATATAGGTGTAATAGGTGCAGGTAATTTGAGTGATTTGGTTCACGTGATTTGATCATGGTTAATAATTATATTTTCATAAAACAAAATGTTTTACTTTTAGACACATAGCAGATTAAAATACTCATAACTTTTGATCTGAGAGAGCTATCTCAGTCATTCAAAAAGTTATATATTGGGAGACTTTCTTTATCTATGGAAATATCAACAAATTAAAATGTCAAATTTCCACCATGTGAAGGGTTTCTGCAGATCACCACACATATATAATGTATAATAGCCTAGTGTGTTAGTATTTCATGTGTGAATAAATATACTAAACCAGAGTATCACTGCAGTGTGCATAGCAATAGATCTATCACTTGTTTATAATGTTTTGTGACGTTTTTATGATGGTTTTAATGTTGATGGTTGTCTGCACCAGTGGCTGGTGGCTCCTGCTTTACATTACTGGCTTTCCTTGGGAAGCTAAGCAGGTCTGGCCTAGGATACTCCTTGGATGGGAGACTGGTGCTGGAAGTGGTGTTGGAGGACCAGTAGGAGTTGCTCTTCCCCTTTGGTCTGCTGAATAATCTGATTTGATGAATAATCTCCCCAATGCCCCAGGGCAGAGACAGGGACTCTGCTCTGGGAGTGAGCACCGTCCTTCGGATGAGACGTTAAACTGAGGTCCTGACTCTCTGTGTGATCATTAAAGATCCCATCGGCACTCTTTGCGAGAGTAGGGGTGTAACCCCGGTGCCCTGGTTAAATTCCCACACAGGCCTTCCTTCAATCTTGGCCACCTAATCATTCCTTGTTACTTAATTGGCACATTCAGACCCCAACTCTCCACCATTATAGCTTATATTATATCACCCAGGTGGGTGCTACACATCGGTGGTGGATGAGTTGAGTTCCTTCCCCCTCCCTTCCCTGATATGTGAAGCGCTTTGAGTGTCTTGAAATCCAATCAATTATCATTATTATTCATGTAAAATCACAATTCTGAATCATTAATGTTTGAATTCCTATGTAACCAATACATTGATTTATCTGATGCTGATTAAACAATTAAATAAACCATATTGGTCAGGGTCCTCTCTTGTTTCTGGCTTGACTACACATCTTGTGTGAAACATTTTCATAACTGGTGTCTAGAGTGGAAATAGTCTTTCTACAGAGACGAGGTTAGCGTGCAGCGGAGCAAGGGTCAACTGGAAAACACTGAGCGATGTTAAGGATGATGCCATAACCACTGATGATGTCATTTCATGCACCACAATCGTCAAGTGATGTCATACCCACTGATGATGTGGATGACGTGGCATGAGTTGACATAAGTGTAGTCACAACCCCCCCCCCCCCCAAAAAACAAACAAACAAACAAAACAAGACAAAACCAGACAAAATACAAAAAAGTGCGGTCATGGTTCATCGTCGCACAAAATTTGAGTGCATGCAAGATTTCTAGTTATCATTATAAGAATGTTTTCTTCTGTGTGTGTGTGTGTGTGTGTGTGTGTGTGTGTGTGTGTGTGTGTGTGTGCATGTGTGCATGTGTGCACGTGTGTGTGTGTGTGTGTGCGTGCGTGCGTGCGTGCGTGTGTGTGTGTGCATGCGTGCATGTGTGTGTGTCCATGGCATCACTGAAAACATGCCAGTGGTGCCCAACCAACCAGTAGATCAAGAGATCGGTAGATTTCCAAATCATTTTTGCATGAGTGTAACTTTGTGGTGTCAGTGTGTCACATTCAGCCAGTCAGTCATGCATGTTTCTGTTGTTGTTGTCACATACTGAACAATAGGAATGCAGGGCAGGCATTCCATAGCGAACGTCATGTCTGATGAGCATCAGTCAACTTCCCTGAAAGAATTATGACCTCGCCTGTTTTTATGCGAAATTTATGAGCATTAAAATTCTGAGTGGAAACACCAGAAAATTTGATAAAACCTCAAAATATCGCAAAAGAGTTTTCACGCTTGAGGGAGGCGGAAAAGTACGGTGTACCGATAAAAGGAAATGCGATAAATGCAGTGGAAACAGCTTTAGCAAATTAACCAAACTCCATTCAAAAACATGCAGTTTTAACAGAGGAAGACAGCGGGATAACAGGTGACTCACATCCAGACTTGAAGAGTGGCATCTGATAATGCATTTTACGTACCTCTGTATAATCAAGAACCGTTAAGTAACAACGGTATATGCACGTGTAACGTTAGCAGAGGGTTAGGGTTACAGCAGTGCGCTCTCCATCACCAAGCATTCCACATCATGATTTCCTCCACTTTAGTCTTAATATCAGGTTAGGATGTTTTCTCTTACCTCACGTTTATTCAGGGAATTTCCCACTGCAGTCAAGCCAGCCCACACCTCGGAAAGCTCAGTCATTCTAGCCCACACTCTAGCCCACACTTGTTTTGTGGTGCGTGTATATACTAGGCATTACGGTAAAAGCATGCGCGAACTGATTTCAAAATAAAAGCGCACTCCCAGAACAAATCTATACTAATTAAATGTTCTAATTTTTACATATTATAATTACAATTGCACGCTATGAGAGTTGATGTACAATTTCAAAGTAAAAGCCTACTTTTTTTTTCTTTTCACTGTTTTCTGAACATTCAAATGGATAGTTCAAGGAAACTGCCTGTTATTAAAAAATAATTATACTTCAGACTGAGAGTACTCAACCCCAGGGTGTCATCCAGACAATTTCATAACAATCTGATGTAGCATTTCACAATAAAAGCCTTCTAAATATTGATTTTTCACTGCATTACATGTACATTTGGAGGAATATTGATAGAAAACTACCTGTTATTATTGAACCATTTCACTTCACACTCATAGTACTCCACCCCGGGGCGTCACCCAGAAAATTTCATAACAATCTGATGTAGCATTTCAGAATAAAAGCCTATTGATTTTTCACTGCATTACATGTACATTTGAAGGAATATTGATAGAAAACTACCTGTTATTATTGAACCATTCCACTTCACACTCATAGTACTTCACCCCGGGGCGTCACCCAGAAAATTTCATAACAATCTGATGTAGCATTTCAGAATAAAAGCCTTCTAACTATTCATATTTCACTGCATCACATGTACATTTGGAGGAATATTGATAGAAAACTACCTGTTATTATTGAACCATTCCACTTCAGACTCATAGTACCTCATAGTACTATGAGTGTGAAGTGGAATGGTTCAATAATAACAGGTAGTTTTCTATCAATATTCCTCCAAATGTACATGTGATGCAGTGAAATATGAATAGTTAGAAGGCTTTTATTCTGAAATGCTACATCAGATTGTTATGAAATTTTCTGGGTGACGCCCGGTGTGGAGTACTATGAGTGTGAAGTGGAATGGTTCAATAATAACAGGTAGTTTTCTAGCAATATTCCTCCAAATGTACATGTGATGCAGTGAAATATGAATAGTTAGAAGGCTTTTATTCTGAAATGCTACATCAGATTGTTATGAAATTTTCTGGGTGACGCCCCGGGGTGGAGTACTATGAGTGTGAAGTGGAATGGTTCAATAATAACAGGTAGTTTTCTAGCAATATTCCTCCAAATGTACATGTGATGCAGTGAAATATGAATAGTTAGAAGGCTTTTATTCTGAAATGCTACATCAGATTATTATGAAATTTTCTGGGTGACGCCCCGGGGTGGAGTACTATGAGTGTGAAGTGGAATGGTTCAATAATAACAGGTAGTTTTCTATCAATATTCCTCCAAATGTACATGTGATGCAGTGAAATATGAATAGTTAGAAGGCTTTTATTCTGAAATGCTACATCAGATTGTTATGAAATTTTCTGGGTGACCCCCCGGGGTGGAGTACTATGAGTCTGAAGTGGAATGGTTCAATAATAACAGGTAGTTTTCTATCAATATTCCTCCAAATGTACATGTGATGCAGTGAAATATGAATAGTTAGAAGGCTTTTATTCTGAAATGCTACATCAGTTTGCTCTGAAAGTTTCTGGGTGAACCCCCGGGGTGAGGTACTATGAGTCTGAAGTGGAATTGTTCAATAATAACAGGTAGTTTTCTATCAATATTCCTCCAAATGTACATGTAATGCAGTGAAAAATCAATATTTAGAAGGCTTTTATTGTGAAATGCTACATCAGATTGTTATGAAATTGTCTGGATGACACCCTGGGGTTGAGTACTATCAGTCTGAAGTATAATTATTTTTTAATAACAGGCAGTTTCCTTGAACTATCCATTTGAATGTTCAGAAAACAGTGAAAAGAAAAAAAAAAGTAGGCTTTTACTTTGAAATTGTACATCAACTCTCATAGCGTGCAATTGTAATTATAATATGTAAAAATTAGAACATTTAATTAGTATAGATTTGTTCTGGGAGTGCGCTTTTATTTTGAAATCAGTTCGCGCATGCTTTTACCGTAATGCCTAGTATATACACGCACCACAAAACAAGTGTGGGCTAGAGTGTGGGCTAGAATGACTGAGCTTTCCGAGGTGTGGGCTGGCTTGACTGCAGTAATTTCCCTCATTTTAGGGTTTGAGTGGCTTCTGGCAATGTGTCAATGAATTGCCCCTCCTCTTCACCATTCCTGATATTAAGCATAACGGTAGTGGGTGAAAACGTGCAAAATATCGCATTTCCTTTTCCCGACTTTCTGAAAATTTGATTAAAAGTTGCAATACCTTTGGCTGGAAACCCAGCTTGTGTGAGGTGTAAAAACATTGTGCACCCCTGCTCTACTATAGACTCTATAGAGCATAGCAGTAAATAATCTATTCTAGGGAGGGAAATGGGTTGGAGGCTAGATGAAATGTCGTAACGGTGTGTTTTTGTTTCATGTAGGTAGCCTACTCATACTTTGAAGATATTTAGTTTACTTCATCAGACTGTGTGGTGTGTCTTAAAAATTCCATTGGTCTACTGAGAACAGTTCCTCATTCTAAATGTCTAATCAGTTGCATGTCAAGTGAAGCAGCAAGTTGAACAACAAAGACAGTTCCTGCTCTGTGACACGAATCAGCCATCCAGCAATATAAAAGGAGCTGCGTCTTAAGATCACAGCACTGGATTCGTTGCCTCATTAGTAGCCAATTACACAGCAACAACAATTTAGCAGACAAACATTTCAGAGAGAACCTAAATGATGAAGATTGTTCTGCTACTCGTTTTCTTTGGATTTGCATCTACCAAACTACAGCACAAACGCATTGGCAGTATCGACCCTGAGCAAGATGAGGAAATGACGAGCCCAAAAGCTTGCGTGAACTACGAAAACACTGTAGTTCTCGATCAAGCCCAGACAACAATCAAAGCTACACAACAGAATCTGGTGAACAGGACTGAAGACCCAGAGAAAAGGCTAAATGAAAGCCACGTAAAATTAGAAGATTTAGAGATCAAATTCACCAACGTCTTGAAAGACATTGGAAGACTTAAGAATCAGAATGCACAACAGAATGCTGACATTGGATATACATGCATACTTACCTGTACAATACAGACACACCCACATGTATACATGCATACTTACCTGTAGCCTACAATACAGACACACCCACATGGGTGTGCCCTTATAGACACACCCACACGTATAGGCCTATCAAATCTATGTAAACCCATACATACTTACTTCTATACGGTATACATATACGGATGGAGTGAGTTGATACCTTCATCAGACCGATTAGCCAGATTTGGTCCAGCCAGAGCTACTTATGCGGAAGTGGCTTGGTGAGACAGGTGTCAGGAAGTTGGCATGATTTATTTGAATCATTTGACTTTCACATGCAGCACTTCATCAAACTGATCAACTGATCTGTTCTTTGATGAGAGCAGCTGACAACAGACAGGTTTGTTGTCAGACAAGTTTGTGTTGTGTTGTATGATTAATTATCCTCACAGGGAAACATTCAGACATCTTTTCTGTCCACGTGTTTCTGTCTCACATGTATAGCGCTGAACAGGCACGTGACATTTCCTGCCCCACAAGTGAGTTCCCCATTCATTTTCTCCAGGGACATTTTGAAAAATCCTTATATAACTTAAAATATGACTTAAAAAGACAACAATGGGGGGATGGGGTGGGGGTGGGGGTGTGGATGGGGTCAAATTGGAAACCCCCCCTCTTTATTTTTTGGTTTTGCTCCAACTGAAATGTTTTATGGTCACTCACGATTCAGTAGGTCACAGTGGTTGGGCTAGGGTTACACTACGTTCACACAGGGCACCTACGCCTTGCCTCAACCCACGCCTACGCCTACAGACCTTGAGCTGGGCGTGAACCTATCACACGCTTTTGCGATCACACTGCACGTCTATTCCACGTTCGTCTGAGCCGAGTCACAAGCGCCTCTCCTCACTCCCTGTGTGTGTGTGTGTGTGTGTGTGTGTGTGTGTGTGTGTGTGTGTGTGTTTTTATGACACAATTTATGACACTGATGATCATAGTGGCACAGACAGTAAGACAGACATACAAACAAACAGACAGACTGTGTGTGCGCGTGCGTGCGTGCATATATGTATATGTATATATATATATATATATTTAGAACACGGCTCTCTTGAATACTCGATTCTGATTGGTCAATCAACAATATTCACCGGCCATTATTTCTCGACAACCGACCGCTGCTCTGCCACACCTGGATTAATCAGTTGACAAGAGCTTTTTGTCAGCAAGACACTACTAATTAGGCCAACCAGTTGCAGCTGTGGTGTCTTGTGTGCCAATTACGAATGAAACCGCTTTGTCGTTGAAAACACTATTAAAAAATCTATTTGAATAATTATTTTTGTCAGATTATTGAATGATTTAGTTGTAGGCCGTGTTCTAAGCGGGATAATGTATATTGAGGCGGTGATTACTGGGAAATAATGACCTTCAGGTGAACGATTAAGCCCTCCGCTGGCGCGTCGGGCTCAATCCACCTGTCGGTCATTATTTCCCCCGTAATCACCGCCTCAATATACATTATCCCTTACATATATATATATATATATATATATATATATATATATATATATATATATATATATATATATATATATAAGATACTACTGTAGACGACACATTGTCTTCATTCATCTAGCCAATCTCTATTAAAGCAGATCCTCAATCTTCAACACACATACCTGATTGGCCAACAAAATGTGCGATAGAAAGGTATAACAAAGAGGTATAATAGAGAGGTATACAATAATAAGGTGTTGTCGTGTTTCTAAATCAGGCCTTCACAAACAAGAGCACAAATCAATGCAAGATAAAATAGTGCAAACTGGAGGGAGACTGAGGATTTGACTGAAAAACAAAAAGCAAAAATGAAATATTATTACCAGGGAGAGAAATTGATTGGAGCTATAGGCAAGAATAGATGGGGTACTGTATTGACATGAGGCTAAGTGGCACTGTTCTTTTATTTCAGACTCTTATTTTGAAGATATGTGTGGTGTGTGTTAAAAAAAACTCCATTGGACGACTGATAGTCAGTTCCTCATTCTACATGTGATGCAAAAAGTGGAATGATAAATGTTAAGGTTGGTTTAGAGACAGGAGGGATTTCACCTTAAGCACAGCATTATTTATTTAGGAGTTCCTGCTTGGCACCAATCAGCCATCCAGCTTGATATAAAAGGAGCTGCTTCTTAAGATCACTGCACACTGGAAGAAGAATTGCCTCACAGTCAATTACACAGCGACAATTTAGCAGACAAACATTTCAGAGAGAACCTCCTGAACCTCCTGCACCTCTTTAACCTCCTGAACCTCCTGCACATCCTGCACCTCCTGGACCTCCTGAACCTCCTGAACCTCCTGAACCTCCTGCACCTCTTTAACCTCCTGCACATCCTGCACCTCCTGGACCTCCTGAACCTCCTGAACCTCCTGAACCTCCTGCACCTCCTGAACCTCCTGCACCTCCTGAACCTCCTGCACCTCCTGAACCTCCTGCACCTCCTGAACCTCCTGCACCTCCTGCACCTCCTGAACCTCCTGAACCTCCTGCACCTCCTGAACCTCCTGCACCTCCTGAACCTCCTGCACCTCCTGCACCTCCTGAACCTCCTGCACCTCCTGAACCTCCTGCACCTCCTGAACCTCCTGGACCTCCTGAACCTCCTGCACCTCCTGCACCTCCTGCACCTCCTGAACCTCCTGCACCTCCTGCACCTGGCATGATGAAGATTGTTCTGCTACTTGTTTGCTTTGGAGTTGCATCTTGCACACTAAATTACACATTGAATTGTTCTCTCGACCCGCCATACACGGCATCTCATTGTTTGAACTACTTAAACAGTTTTGTTCTCGAGAAGAGAACTGTAATACTAGAGAAAAAGCTAAATGAAAGCCAGTTTAGATTAGACAATTTAGAGACCAAATTCAGCAGTCTCTTGAATGAGGTGAAAGCTGACATGGAGAATCGGAGAGAGGACCTTTGAAGACTCAAGGATGCAGGTAAAGTTTACTAAAGTTGATTCATCATTATCAAATTATTTATATTTTTCTGACCTATATTTAATCATGGCACATTTGTTAATGACTGTATTGATAAGGCTTATAATGATGACGATAATGATGGGAAATATATAGTCTATCTATGATTGCTCATACTATGTTTATTTGCCTACCTTCTTTTTTTACCAATATTACTACATTCCCAGGGATTCTCTTCGTTGTCTATGTAAACACCGACTAGAAGGCCGCATCAGTCCAGGCATTTATTATCTCCCACCATCACCATAGTCCATCACTCTAGGAACGTGATTGGCTCATTCTGTCCTAGACTCTCCTCTGGTAGGCTGCCAGCCAAGTCAGTCAATTCATCGCAGGCCACCATGTCAGTCCTCTACTGATTACAGTCTTTCACCCTCGTGACAAGAAGACATTGAATTACTCCATGTGTTTTGTATTTCTTTCAATTGTGGATTTATCCAGTCAATCCCACGGTTGATTGAGGTTTCTGGACATGTTCTGGGTGTCATTACATGTACAAGACATGTGATATAATCAGTTTGCTGATATATTGGATGCACGATATATTGACAATCATATCGGTATCGGTCCGATGAGCAAATATATCGGTACACATATAGATGTGAGTTACCGGTAAACTGCACTTCAAGTTACATGTATACACTTGCTACAAGTTGTTAGCCTAAACCATCCAGATCACATTAACCCATTGATACCTGATGCAGCATTTGCGTGTATATCCCTCATTTGTGTGTGTATCCCTTTAAAGCAGCTACGAGCAACTTTTTCGATTGTTATTAAACAGTATAAATTTAATATCAATGCATCACATCTTACCTCTAATAGTCGACGAGACCAAAGCCGTGTGTATCTGAGATTGCTCCCTTAGGTGATTATTAAGTCTATAGTCTGTCTAAACTCGCGCCAACAGGGGGCTCTCTAGAGCGACCGGACCGGGTAACCCGGAAGTGAAACGCGGAAGTGAAACGCGGAAGTGAAAGGCAGCTGCCTTTTTACGCCGTTTGCGCTACCTAGCAACATAACATAAACAATGTGAACGCCACGCATACTCGCGGGAACATCTCTCGTTATATTCTAACAGGTTTTTTGGAAGTTATTTTGTGGTTATGGCCGAAGTGGCTGCTGCAAACCGTTTCATTTCAATTCCTGATCTGCCCTGGCTACAGACACACTAACACTGGCCGATTCACTCTGGGTTCAAGCGAGACTACTCTGCGTTGGTATCGTCGACTATTAGAGGTAAGATGTGATGCATTGATATTAAATTTATACTGTTTAATAACAATCGAAAAAGTTGCTCGTAGCTGCTTTAAGACGGCGAACCGCGTGACGCGGTTCACGGTTAATGATACGTTTAATTTGTTGGGATTTTGTGCTGTACAGCACAAAATCCCAACAAATTAAACGTATTGTTAATTCTAACTGGGCTATGTTAAAAAGTGACCCTAATTTAAGAACAGTTTTCCTTCAACCACCAGTCATAGCCTACAAACGAGCCCCTACTATAAAGGACACACTGGTACGCAGCTATCTCCCAGCACCCAAGGAAGACATGTGGCTTAAAAGACCCTCTGGTACATTCAAGTGTCACACATGTAATCACTGTTCGAATGTGACTCAGACAAAAACCTTCACTGACCTGAGAACTGGGAGAATATATAATCAGAGGGACTTCATTAATTGCAACACTACCCATATTGTTTACCGTCTCACCTGTCCATGTAACTGTTTCTATGTAGGACGCACAAAAAGACGTCTCAAGGATAGACTGTCAGAACATAAATATGCAATCCGAAAAAAGAATGAAGACTATCCCAGGCCAAACATTTCAAAGAGGCACATAACAGCAATGATTCTTTATTCAAGATGGAGGGCCTAGAATCAGTGAAGGAGACCATCAGAGGAGGAGACCGCTTACAGAGACTCCTTCAAAGGGAAACTTTTTGGATTTTTAAATTAGATGCAATGACACACCCGGGTCTTAATGAAGAGATTGATTATAGGCCTTTTCTATAAGGAGCGCTTTGTAAATCATGTTTTGCTAGATGCATTTTTTTCAGATGTTTGATTTAATTGTTAATTGTGTATTATTATTTCTATGAATGTACCATTACTGTATGTATGTATTTTCTTCTGCACATTAATTGTTTTCTTGATGTAGGGAACTGATGGATGCCTTGAGGAGGTGTGTCTTCCAGTGCATCCAGTGTGATTCAACACACCTGAACTCCCTCACCAATTAGGTTTGGGTGACACCCCAAACCAAGCACATTATTTCTGTCCAGCCTGTCTGTCCTCATTGTAACCCTGGTGAAGACCTTGTCGGTCGAAACCGGTCGGTTTTTTAATTGTTAATTGTTCTACATGTAAAGCCATGCAATAATAAAGGCTTTTTAACTTTAAATTAACTAGTTTTCCTTGCTCCACGTACGAGTGCCTGAAGCCTGCCTTTTGCTCCAATATGATGAACCCTTTCTTCAAGAGCACCTACGTTCATTTTCCTTGAGACACCAGAACAATCCTCAGAGCACACCACCACCTCTGTTCACAATTTGTTAATAATGATTATTTGTTTTCTTTTCAGGTGTAAGTTTGAATTTGTCTTTTGGGGTTCATTTGTTTATCCCGTTATACACACACCATTTGCAGGTAATTTGAGTGATTTGGTTCACGTGATTTGATCATGGTGAATAATTATATTTTCATAAAACAAAATGTTTTACTTTTAGACACATAGCAGATTAAAATACTCATAACTTTTGATCTGAGAGACCTATCTCAGTCATTCAAAAAGTTATATATTGGGAGACTTTCTAATCTATGGAAATATCAACAAATTAAAATGTAAAATTTCCACCAATTTGTGAAGGGTTTCTGCAGATCACCACACATAAATACTGTATAATAGCCTAGTGTGTTAGTATTTCATGTGTGAATAAATATACTAAACCAGAGTATCACTGCAGTGTGCATAGCAATAGATCTATCACTTGTTTATACTGTTTTGTGATGTTTTTATGATGGTTTTAATGTTGATGGTTGTCTGCACCAGTGGCTGGTGGCTCCTGCTTTACATTACTGGCTTTCCTTGGGAAGCTAAGCAGGTCTGGCCTAGGATACTCCTTGGATGGAAGACTGGTGCTGGAAGTGGTGTTGGAGGACCAGTAGGAGGTGCTCTTCCCCTCTGGTCTGAATGGTCTGATGAGTATTCTGCTCTGATGAATAATCTCCCCAATGCCCCAGGGCAGAGACAGGGACTCTGCTCTGTGAGTGAGCACCGTCCTTCGGATGAGACGTTAAACTGAGGTCCTGACTCTCTGTGTGATCACTAAAGATCCCATCGGCACTCTTTGCGAGAGTAGGGGTGTAACCCCGGTGCCCTGGTTAAATTCCCACACAGGCCTTCCTTCAATCTTGGCCACCTAATCATTCCTTGTTACTTAATTGGCACATTCAGACCCCAACTCTCCACCATTATAGCTGATTAGCTGGTGAGCGTTCTGGTGCAAACTGGCTGCCGTGCATCACCCAGGTGGGTGCTACACATCGGTGGTGGATGAGTTGAGTTCCTTCCCCCTCCCTGATATGTGAAGCGCTTTGAGTGTCTTGACATCCAATCAATTATCATTATTATTCATGTAAAATCACTATTAATAAATTACCTGACGAGATCAAAGAAAGTAAAAATCTTGTGCAATTCAAAAAAAAGTATAGAAACATTATTCTGGAGAAGTATAGACGTGATGGTACATAATCAGGACTTATGGGTCACTTGTATTTCCTGTAGTATGTTTGGTATTAGCTATGTATGTGTAATTATATGTATATCTGGTAGGTAGCCTATGTGTGTATAGGCATGTATGAATAATTAGTGCTATTTGTGTGTGTAAATCAATGCATGTATGTATCCATGTGTATGCATATGTACTGCATATCTTTACATATAACGTAAAGGAATAAGGGTAAGGGCATTTAATAAGCTAGCTAGCTTCAGCCCTAAAACCCTTTCGGTCAGCCTTATGTATCTTTTGTTTTGTTTTTCGTTTTTTTTTCTATTCTGTGAATATTCTTTTCTTTCTGATCGAAATAAACTAACTAACTAACTAACACTATTCTGAATCATTAATGTTTGAATTCCTATGTAACCAATACATTGATTTATCTGATGCTGATTAAACAATTAAATAAACCATATTGGTCAGGGTCCTCTCTTGTTTCTGGCTTGACTACACATCTTGTGTGAAACATTTTCATAACTGGTGTCTAGAGTGGAAATAGTCTTTCTACAGAGACGAGGTTAGCGTGCAGCGGTGCAAGGGTCAACTTGAAAACACTGAGCGATGTTAAGGATGATGCCATAACCACTGATGATGTCATTTCATGCACCACAATCGTCAAGTGATGTCATACCCACTGATGATGTGGATGACGTGGCATGAGTTGACATAAGTGTAGTCACAACCCCCCCTCCCCCCAAAAAACAAACAAACAAAACAAAACAAAGAGCATTGTTCACTTTGTATTGTTCACTGATTGTGCCGTATCTTATGTGTGGAGATCTGGGGTAATACATACAAGAGTAATTTACAACCATTGGTAATACTACAAAAGAGAGCAATAAGGATTGTCAACAATGTAGCATATCGGGATCATACAAACTCTCTTTTTTTACACTTAAATACACTGAAGTTAATGGATATGGTAAATTTCAAAACAGCTCAAATCATGTTTAAAGCCAGAAACAATGAACTGCCGGGGAATATACAGAAGATGTTCTCTGACAGAGAGGGAGGTTACAATTTAAGAGGGGAGCTCAATTTAAAGAAACTACTTATTCACACCACCTTGAAAAGTCAGTGCATCTCAATCTGTGGGGTAAATTTATGGAATGGTCTGGAGTTGGAACTCAAACAAAGCACCAACATGGTACAGTTTAAAAGGGTGTATAAAAGAAACATACTTAGGGGGTATAGAGTTGAGGAAGGGTTATGTTGATTATATTTTTATTTTTTTATTTTATATTTTATTTAAGTAATTTAGTGATCAGAGTAGATTGTCTATAGGATGCCAAATTCATACACGGTATTGTATGGGTATAGTTATGAGTGTATTATTAATAAGTATTATTTATAGATATATAGTAGATAGGTAGATAGATAGAAAATATATTTATATTTTATGGATTATAGAATGTTATATACAGATAGTGATATATTTAAGAAATCATAGAAATTATGATATACATTTATACTTGTAATTATCAATATGGATATTGATGTTATAAGAAGGGGGTAGGAGTATATAAGTCTTTACTTCTTCCTACTCCTTTTTGAACATGTTGAGGTTGATCAATGATTGCATTTTCTTTTTAATTGTTATTTTTATTTTATTTTTGTTGCTTAATTTTTATATCATGGCTTTCATTGATATGTTTTTATTTTTTTGTTTTATCTGCAAGTTCAAAATAAAGATTATCAAATCAAATCAAATCAAATCAAATCAAACAAGACAAAACCAGACAAAATACAAAAAAGTGCGGTCATGGTTCATCGTCGCACAAAATTTGAGTGCGTGCAAGATTTCTAGTTATCATTATAAGAATGTTTTCTTCTGTGTGTGTGTGTGTGTGTGTGTGCATGCGTGCATGTGCACGTGTGTGTGTGTGTGTGTTCGTGCGTGCGTGCGTGCGTGTGTGTGTGTGTGTGCATGCGTGCATGTGTGTGTGTCCATGGCATCACTGAAAACATGCCAGTGGTGCCCAACCAACCAGATCAAGAGATCGGTAGATTTCCAAATCATTTTTGCATGAGTGTAACTTTGTGGTGTCAGTGTGTCACATTCAGCCAGTCAGTCATGCATGTTTCTGTTGTTGTTGTCACATACTGAACAGTAGGAATCAGGGGCGGACTGCATAATCGGGCACATCGGGCAAATGCCCGGTGGCCTGGCCTGGCCTGGCCTGCAATTTTTTTTTTTTTTTTTTTTGCAGGCCAGGCCAGGCCTCTCACTGAACAGCAGGCCAGGCGCCGCCTACTGGTTTACTAGTGGTTTTATTACTTTATTCAGGGTTAAAGTGGGTGCATCTCATTGTTAAATTGGACTTGGCCCAAATTGGGCTTCAAACGGCCCAAATTGGGCTTCAAACGGCCCAAATCAGGCTTCAAATGGCCCAAATTGGGCTTCAAACGGCCCAAATTGAGCTTCAAACGGCCCAAATTTTTCGGACGCCGGCACGCGCGTCGGCCTGTATCGACCTGGCCTGCTTGGTATCTAATGCCCGGCCTGAATTATGATCCCAGTCCGCCCCTGGTAGGAATGCAGGGCAGGCATTCCATAGCGAACGTCATGTCTGATGAGCATCAGTCAACTTCCCTGAAAGAATTATGACCTCGCCTGTTTTTATGCGAAATTTATGAGCATTAAAATTCTGAGTGGAAACATCAGAAAATTTGATAAAACCTCAAAATATCGCAAAAGAGTTTTCACGCTTGAGGGAGTAGGGTGTACCGATAAAAGGAAATGCGATAAATGCAAACAGCTTTAGCAAATTAACCAAACTCCATTAAAAACCATGCAGTTTTAACGGAGGAAGACAGCGGGATAACAGGTGACTCACATCCAGAATTGAAGAGTGGCATCTGATAATGCATTTTACGTACCTCTGTATAATCAAGAACCGTTAACTTAAAGTAACAACGGTATACGCACGTGTAACGTTAGCAGAGGGTTAGGGTTACAGCAGTGCGCTCTCCATCACCAAGCATTCCACATCATGATTTCCTCCACTTTAGTCTGAATATCAGGTTAGGATGTTTTCTCTTACCTCACGTTTATTCAGAGAATTTCCCTCATTTTAAAGTTTGACTGGCTTCTGGCAATGTGTCAATGAATTGCCCCTCCTCTTCACCATTCCTGATGTTAAGCATAACGGTAGTGGGTGAAAACGTGCAAAATATCGCATTTCCTTTTCCCGACTTTCTGAAAATTTGATTAAAAGTTGCGATACCTTTGGCTGGAAACCCAGCTTGTGTGAGGTGTAAAAACATTGTGCACCCCTGCTCTATACTATAGACTCTATAGAGCATAGCAGTAAATAATCTATTCTAGGGAGGGAAATGGGTTGGAGGCTAGATGAAATGTCGTAAAAAGAGGCTAAGTGACTGATAGAGAATGAAATTCCACAGCCAAAAGGTAAACAGTGAACCACTTGAAGGAAACCAGTTCTCTATCAGTGACGGTGTGTTTTTGTTTCATGTAGGTACTCATACTTTGAAGATATTTAGTTGCATTACATTACAATACATAGGGCAGTGGTGGCCCAATGGTTAGAGAAGCGAGCTTGTGACCGGAAGGTCGTCGGTTCAATCCCCGCGACCGGCAGGATAAATCTGGGTGGGGAAAGTGAAAAGGCAGCGCTTGCCCCTCCCTCATTACCACCACTGAGGTGCCCTTGAGCAAGGCCCTTAACCCCAACTGCTCCAGTGGAGCTGATCAGTGGCCAGCAGATCAGACTGTGGTTGTACTGGTCAGCTTCCAGGTATGAATGTGTGTGAGAATGTGAACAGGGCACTCCTGAAAAAGAGAGCATTGCTCTCAGTGAGACTCCCCCTGTATAAATAAAGGTAAAAAAAAAAAAAAAAAATTACATTACATTACGTCATTTGGCAGACGCTTTTATCCAAAGCGACTTACAATAACACATTTTTTGTCCGCAATAGAGCAATCAACTATGGAGCACGGTCTATGACAACTACAACTTCTGAAGGAACAGTGGTACAAGCGACCTGCACTGGTGGAGGAGCGAAGGGAGCGCTGGGAGGTTTGGAACCTGACCATAGATTGCAGGTACAGGGGAGCTGACTGGTGTACTGCCCTGTAGGCCAGTACCAGTGTCTTGAATTTGATGCGGGCCGAGATGGGGAGCCAGTGGAGCTCCTGGAAGAGGGGAGTGACGTGAGAGAATTTGGGTTGGTTGAATACCAGACGGGCTGCAGCGTTCTGAATGAGCTGAAGCGGTCGGATGTCGGTGGCGGGTAGGCCAGCCAGGAGCACGTTGCAGTAGTCCAGGCGGGAGGAGACAAGAGACTGGACCAGGAGTTGAGTTGCTTCTCTTGTGAGAAAGGGATGGATTTTGCGGATGTTGTAGAGAGAGAACCTACAGGAGCCAACACAGTCTCTTAGAAAATTGTATAATACCAACGATATGGACCAACGTTGCTATTTTACGATTTCGGCTCGAAAAATGTAAAATAGTAACGTTCTGAGTGGTTAGGGTTAGGATTAGAGTAGGGGGAGGGGTTAGAAACAGAAAATCTCCGTAAAACACGCCCAAACCACGCCCACCGCTGTAGACGCATACGTTCCCATTTTACAATTTCTTAGCCGACATCGTAAAATACCAACGTATGTCCACAAACGTTGCTATTTTACAATTTTTTTGGAGATCGGGTTGACAGGAGCGTGCTGTAGCAGCTATGTTGGCTGAGCAAGACAGCTGGTTGTCAAGGAGCACCCCAAGGTTCTTAGCTGTTTGGGAGGGAAGTACAGTGGTGTTGTCAATGGAGATGGAGAGATCTGCGAGAGGGCATGTCTTTCCTGGGAGGAAGAGTAGCTCTGTTTTACCAAGGTTGAGCTTGAGGTGGTGGGCAGACATCCAGTCGCCAATGTCTTTGAGGCATGAAGAGATGCGAGCCTCGATTTGAGTGTCGGAGGGGGGGAAGGAAAGGAAAAGCTGGGTGTCATCAGCATAGCAGTGATAAGAAAAGCCATGAGAAGAGATCACATAGGCAAGAGATAGTTTACTTCATCAGACTGTGTGGTGTGTCTTAAAAATTCCATTGGTCTACTGAGAACAGTTCCTCATTCTAAATGTCTAATCAGTTGCATGTCAAGTGAAGCAGCAAGTTGAACAACAAAGACAGTTCCTGCTCTGTGACACGAATCAGCCATCCAGCAATATAAAAGGAGCTGCGTCTTAAGATCACAGCACTGGATTCGTTGCCTCATTAGTAGCCAATTACACAGCAACAACAATTTAGCAGACAAACATTTCAGAGAGAACCTAAATGATGAAGATTGTTCTGCTACTCGTTTGCTTTGGATTTGCGTCTTCCACACTACCGCTCAAACGGGAGTGCAGGGACGTTATGCAACCTCACAGGTGCAAGGTGCCTGAGGATACTTGTGTGAACTACAAAAACACAGAATTTCTCGATCAAGGCCAGACAGCAATCAAAGCTACACAAGTGAATCTGGAAAATAGAACTAAAGAAGTAGAGACAAAGCTAAATGAAAGCCAGGTAAGATTAGAAGATTTAGAGCGTCTCTTATATGAGGTGAAAGCTGACATGGAGAATCGGATTGAACAACAGAGAGAGGACCTTCGAAGACTCTTGGATGCAGGTAAAGTTTACTAAAGTTGATTCATCATTATCAAATTATTGATATTTTTCTGACCTATATTTAATCATTGCACATTTGTTAATTACTGTATTGATAAGGCTTATAATGATGACGATAATGATGGGAAATATATAGTCTATATATTGCTCATACTATGTTTATTTACCTACCTTATTTTTTTTACCAATATTACTACATTCCCAGGGATTCTCTTCGTTGTTGCCGACCAAACAAATGCAACTTCCAAATCCAATAATTATACGGATCTAGCAAGAGAAACAGGTAAATATTTGATCAGTAAATGCAGATATCATTGATGCACTGTGCAGTATCTGTATGCAGTATGCTGGTCATAATTTGTGCACTGGCTGTGTGTTGCTCTCATTCACACACACACACACACACACACACACACACACACACACACACACACACACACACACACACACACACACTCTTTTGTATCAATTAAAATGCAGCTTTTAAATCTAAAAGTTTGCACTGTCTTAGAGATAGAGATTCATAGGTTTTCGTCCGACAGCAATGATTGATAGGCCTAGTTTGATTCCCACACACACACACACACACACACGCAGCCTGCACACACACGCACAGCTCGTTATCATATCATTTGCTAAATAAATTGGAGTTAAGTACCGATATTCACATCCACGCATATTAATTAAACAAAGGCAATAACAGCTAATGTTTCACCAACACAAGTGGTCTCTGCTTGCTCCTCTGCTCGCTGTATACTCGCTGTAGTGTGTCTGGCCCCCCCCTTCCTCACCACGTTCCAGGCTTTTATCATCTCTTCTCTTCCAGTGAAAGAGTATTTTTGTAAGGAAAATAACAGAATAAGTCCCAAATGTCTGATTTCATTTGATCTCCGCAGTTTGGAGCATTTCCTGAAAGTCCATTTAAGCAAGCTGGTCCTCCCACTTTTAATCATATAGCGAATTGATATTGTGCCTCTGCTCCCAGCTAGACGTGATTGGTCAGGTGTGCTGAGATCTGCGCCCTGTGGGCAAATGAAAGATCCTCCTCACCTCACGTGCTTCGTCAATTTTTAATCCGTCGAATCGGCCACATACACACTTAATTGTACCGGCGCCCAATAGGAGGAAGGGACAGTATAATTCACACAGAATGGAGCCAGCTGTCAGGCTGACAGGCAGAATTTCACATTATCCAATTAATTTAGACTATGTTTAACATGTTTAAGGCATTGTTTAAGGTGAACTTTCTTCTGCCTCAGTAGAGGGAGGGAGGCGGCGGCGCCCTACTGCCCTCTAGTGACCAGCCGCCACTGACAGGACGTAAATACACGCATTACACATGCCGCGTATTCCTGGTTTCCAGGTCGTAGCTCAAAGCATGTTATCGTGTCAGTGCAGGTCTGCAGGATATCAATGAAAAAGGAGAGCCGGCACTCACGGTAGGCTAATTGAAAAACAGCCTTTTATTGGGCAGCAATTTTTTCACTGCCCAATAAAAGGCTGTTTTTCAATTAGCCTACCGTGAGTGCCGGCTCTCCTTTTTCATTGTTATCCATTATCCAGGCACCCGGTCTGTTTTTCAAACAAGGAGTTGTGCGCTTTACCTCAATTCTGCAGGATATCAAACCAAACTTATCAGGGTGAGTTAAAAATCATAAATAACGCTGGAAATAAGGTCCAGGTTGTAAAAAAAAACTGAACTCTCCTTTAAAATGCTGATTTTAAATCAAAGAGTTTGCACTGTCTAAGATAATTTGCTTGCAAGGATCCCTCCCCCTATCTCGACACATACTGTACGCTTTAACTTTTGCTCTGCTTTTTACCTTAAGGCATGCATGTAATTTTGAGTTGATCCAATTGGGTTAGAAATATATAGAGGGGCAAAATCATATATATAACAATGTCCCAAATCTCATAAAATGGGGTCTGTGACACACGTGTGTCTGTGACACTGACACACACACACACACACACACACACACACACACACATGGGAGACAGACAGCCTATAATAAATATGGATGCAGCTACCATGACATCACCCATTGGTTTTTGGACTCCTGTTTTGAGGAGAGAAAACATCAAACTCAACAGATACTGCACAGTGCAAGCAACATGTGTGACCTGAGGACTTGTGATTCCTGTGCCGTCAACTCCAACACTGTGATGTTTTCTCTGTTTTAGGTCAGTGCCCCTCCTCCACATGTCAGCCACAGCAGGAGTATCACTTTATTAAAGAGCGTAAGACCTGGGATGATGCTCAGAGTTACTGCAGAGAGAAGTACACTGACCTGGCCACCATAGACAACATGGAGGACATGAACAGGCTGAGTGAATCTGCAGGTGCACGTTATAAGAAACATATAGCCTGGTTTGGGCTCAGGTGGAAGAAAACAGATGATCGTGAGTGGCACTGGTCTCTGCCAGGGACAGAGTACAATGAAAGCGAGACTAACTGGAGTAGTGGTCGACCGTATAAAACTCGTCATACGAACTGTGTGCGGATGAGAACGCATGAAGGCTGGCATGATAGACACTGTACGCATCATCTATGGTTCATCTGCTACAATGGTAGGTGTATTTAATAACTATGTCCTTTCAGCCTGTCATCCTGTCTAAGCCCTGGTTCACACCATAGCCCTGGTTCACACCATAGCCCTGGTTCACACCATAGCCCTGGTTCACACCATAGCAGAGCTGCCAGGTTTCACCAAAAGTTAGGAGAGGGACTTCGGGGGGGGGGGGGGAATGACATTTGAAGCCAGATTTAGCGAGGAATACTGTAAGCCTATCTCATTTTAATTTTACATGATTACACAGTTGTGATGTTGGTTTTAACCATCAATATTTGCTAATTTTCTTATAATTTCCTTATCATTACGATATTGATTTCAACCATATCACCCAGCCCTGCTTTTGGTAGCCCCCCCTGGAAAAAATGCCCAGCCGCCCCTGGAGGTCCATCTACAAAGTCATGCTAAACAACGAACAACATGATTGGTAGAATATGTCAGCAGCACGCTCTGGCTGGTTCAGCACCTGGGAGAGCTCTGTGGCCACAGCCAGGAGGGGAACATTGAGCCGGGCGCCCGATTACAAGTAGCCTATTGCTCAAATCAGTAGGCTATCTATCATCTGTCATCTGGTTCAATGCGCCAAAACTCTTCACTGCAAGATCATGATCAATAAACAAGACTGCACACGTTTTCTAGACACAGATTAAGCTTCAATTAATTTGATTAATTTAAGTCTTCATACTAGTCTGTTTATAGTAACATGGCCATTCTGAGCAGAACGACCAGACTTTCACAACAAAATGCATAATAAAAGCCAATATTCCAGGACATCGCCCTTCCAGGCCATAATATAGCAACGTTCCAATTATAATGCATAGTTCCAATGATGCCTACTCATTCATTTCCTCTCAGTAGCCTATTAAAGGATGAATTTATCCCACTTTGTATCATTAATCTCGATACGCTACACGCACGCTCGTATGCTACATGCACTCGATTCCTAGGCTCGCCTCGCCCGCCCTGCAGCTCACCGAGCTGGTCCTGCAGCCTGCATACGCAGCTCACCGCTGCTGACATCACTGATGACATCATCAGTGGGACTCTTATGACATCAATGATGATGTCCCACTGCTTTTATGACATCACAGATGATTTCGCAATGCCTCTGACATCAGTGGTGATGTCACAATTGTCTCGTGTGTGTGTGTGTGTGTGTGTGTGTGTGTGTGTGTGTGTGTGTGAATTTATGACACTGATGATCATAGTGGCACAGACAGTAAGACAGACAAACAAACAAACAAACAGACAGAGCCCTAGCTCCCTTTTATATCTTAGTGAAATAGCAAGTGTGGTGTGTGAAGAGGTTAAATTGTGTGACTCTGATGCTCAAAGGGTGAGATTTGGCAGCTCTGCACGATAGGCATCTCAGAAGGAGCACTGAAGCAGCACTGAAGCAGCACTGAAGCAGCGCTTCACGGAAGCTTTGAGCAGGAACCTTGTCATTCACACCGGAAACGCTGCTGGAGTGCAGCACGCTGCCCGGTTGAAAAATAGAACCGAAGCTGAAAGTATCGCTGCAGCACGCGTGCAGCGTAGCTTCGGCATGGCGTGCGGCTGGTGTGATCAGTCTGGCCTGTTAACAAGGACGCTGAAATGAAAGTGCTTCCATGCTGTGTTGCTACAGCGCTGCTTCAGCGTGGGATTGGCATATGGTGTGTTAGCGCTGTAAGGGTGCGTTCCGATCGGCAGGTAATTCCCAGTGAAGTGGACTGCACAGGATGTTCGAAGGCTTGTCATCAGCTCCATTCCTATCGCTGATAATGACCTACTGGCCTGCTAGTAGTTGGGAATGGCTGTTATCACGCAACTTTATATTTAGACAAATAAAACAACTTAGGGTTATGGGTTTAGGGTTAGGGGTTTAGGGTTTAGGGGTTAGGGTTAGGATTAGGTTTAGGGTTAGCTTTAGGTTTAGGGTTAGGAATAAATAACAAAAAGCATTAAAATATGATTTACACATGAAATGTAGACCTATGGCTGATGACGAATCGCTGACCGATATGAATGGAGTGATAAGACGCTGCAACACAGATTGAATGGGGTGATAATTACCAGATCGGGTGCACAGCCAGCCTGCAGCCCACATTGCTGGGCAGGGAACTATACCTGCCGATCAGAACGCACCCGCTCTATTGATGACATATGGATGACATATGCATCTCTTCATACATTTACTTAAAGTCATACCGTACTGTATAACTGTTGAGAGAGTTGGCACCAAGTCACATCAGCTTACACTACAAACATATCAATATACGAAAGTCATTCAATCTCTAAGTATAAGTATAAAAGTCTTTGAGTGAGACAAATCTGTGGTGGTGACATCATTTCATTGGTTTTTGATCCAGATGATTGAATTAGAATTACGTTTAATTTACTGGGAGTACCACATTCTGCCTGTGGCGGAGCTGTCCAAGATATCGACACAGAAGTGTTTCTAGAACTCAAACTGCATTGGAGACAAGTGAAATGATCTTGTGTCATATAGATGTTGATGTCATGTGATGTTGAGATGCATGACGGGAGGGCGGCATCTGCGCATGCGCCAGACATACGAATGTGGCCACGGAGAGCGGGCTGAAAGACCCGGCACAAGAAATAAACAAAGTCAACTAAAGATCCTTTGAGTTGTCTCATTCTCATTAACTGGGAATAACACATGGTACCAGGAGTAAACGAACTCGCCTTACACTCGCCGGCCAACAGTGAAGCCAGGAGCGGCAGCTCGTGAGTAATTACTAGCGTCGGCACGTGAAGCTAACGTTAGCCACCATAGCACCGGTGTGGACAAGCTAGCCTAGCTAACAGATTGTGGCTAACTCGGCAGAAGCGGAAGATGGAATTGCTAAAGCCTCCCGCCGAGCTCAAGTTGACTGGGAACGTGGAAGAACAATGGAGACGTTTCAAGCAACGTTTCACGCTCTATCTAACTGCAATAGGGGCGACAGAAAATGAGGACCCGCAGAAGATCGCGCTGCTTCTGACGGTCGCAGGAACCGAAGCCATAGACCTCTTCAATAGCTTTCAGCTGTCCGAGGGTGACCAGAAGGACTACGACCTGGTAATAAGAAAGTTTGAACGTTTCTGTACGCCAAAACGAAATGAAACATATGAAAGATATGTGTTCAACAGCAAGAACCAGACTGAGACAGAGTCAGTAGAAGAGTTTGTGACAGACTTGAAACTGAAGAGTCAGTCATGCAACTTTGGGGACCTGGCAGACTCCCTAACCAGAGACCGGATAGTGATGGGTGTGAGAGATAAAGGACTCAGGGAGAAGCTGCTGGGAGAAACAGATCTGACGCTAGAAAGGGCTATACAAATATGCCAAGCCAGGGAAGTAACTCAGAATCGCCTGAAATCCATGGACGGCGGCATCACGGCCGAATGCAGAATAGAGACGGTGGAGAACAGAAGGAGCGACAGGCAGGCGAAGCAAGCCACGAGAGAGGACACCACTCATCGGGAGCAGCAAGCGCGCCCATGCGGCAACTGCGGAGGTGAACACCGGCCTCGGCAGTGTCCGGCATTCGGGAAGGAATGTCGAGTCTGCGGCATGAAGAACCACTTTGCACGCGTGTGCAGGCAGAGGAGACCGAACCGAGACAGGAGAGTGAACCGCATCCGGCAGGTCCAGGATCCAGACGAGGACGACATAGAGGAGCTCTTTGTCGATTCTGTAGGTGTTACAGTACCAGAAGACGAGGACTGGACGGAAACCTACAACGTAAATGGGACAGACATTGACTTCAAAGTGGACACTGGAGCCCAGGCGAACGTCATACCGGAGACTGAACTGCAGAATCTCCAGGTAAAGCCGCGGATTGACACGGCGACTAGAGTAAGACTGAGGGCATATAACGGGGAGGTCATACCCCATGTGGGAAAATGCAAAATGAGGTTGAAAGATGGTCATAAGACACACATGATGGAATTTATCATAGTTAAAGGGAAAAGAGCGTCCATCCTAGGATTAAAAGCAAGTACAGTACTAGGGCTGGTGAAACGAATACATAAGGTAAATGAAAGAGAAATACAAAATGTTGAAGATGAATACAGTGACGTTTTTGAAGGAATAGGAAAACTCGGGGTAACGCACAAAATACAGTTAAAGGATAATTACACACCAGTGATCCATGCACCTAGAAGGGTACCACTGGCCCTAAGAGACAGACTCAAGGCTGAGTTACAGCGACTAGAATCACTAGATATAATAGAAAAAGTAGAAGAGCCCACAGAATGGGTGCACTCTCTAGTAATAGTAGAGAGACCAGACAAGCCGTTACGGCTTTGCATAGACCCGAAGGAACTAAATGAATATATAAAAAGAGAACACTTTCAACTTCCAACCAGGGGGGAGATCTTCGGAGATTTAGCAGGGGCCAAGTACTTCTCTAAACTAGACGCCTCTTCGGGGTTCTGGCAAGTAGGTCTAGATAAGGAAAGCGCCAGGATCTGCACGTTTAACACCCCTTTTGGGCGCTACTCATTTAAGAGACTACCTTTTGGCTTAGCCTCCGCCCCTGAGGTCTTTCACAGGACGGTACAACAAATATTTGAGAGAGTGCCAGGCACAAAGGTTTATATAGATGACATACTGATCAGTGGATCCACAATTGAGGAACATGATGCCAGGCTAAAGCAAGCTTTAGAAGCTGCTCGATTACATGGGTTAAAGCTAAATGCAAAAAAATGTGAATACAGAAAAGAAAAAATAACCTTCCTAGGAGAAATGCTGACAGCAGAAGGAGTCCAGATAACTCAGACCAGAGTGACAGCAATCAAAAACATGCCACCACCTACTGACAAAGAGGGTGTACAACGTTTCCTGGGTATGATAAACTATGTAGGCAAGTTTGTGCCCAATCTAACAGCACACACTGCCCAAATGAGGAGCCTACTGTGTAACACGACTGAATGGTGTTGGAACAGCAGTCACGATAAAGAGTTTGAGGATCTAAAACAACTCATCATGGGGGCCCCAGTCCTCAAGTTCTATGACGAAAAACGTAAAACTAAGATTTCAGCAGACGCCTCAAAATCAGGTATAGGATCGGTGCTCCTGCAGCAGTATGGTGACAGGTGGAGGCCCGTAGCATATGCATCTAGAGCTCTCACTGCAGCTGAGTGCAATTACGCACAGATAGAGAAGGAGGCTCTGGCCCTAGCGTATGCTTGTGAGAAGTTTCATGTATTCATCTATGGTAAATCAGTGTGGGCTGAAACGGACCACAAGCCTCTGGTCACCATTGCCAAACGGGGTCTAGCTGACACACCACCCCGAGTCCAACGACTGTTCCTGGGCATGCAAAAATACGACATCCAGCTAGAATACAGCCCAGGAAAAGAGCTGCTCGTAGCGGACGCACTGTCACGTGCTTATGATAGTACTGCACCAAATATTGAATATGAACATAAAGAAATCATACATGTAAATTTGGTGAGAAAGAGTTGCCCAGTCTCAGATAGAATGTGGGAAGAAATGGCCCGAGCCACCGCAAACGATGAAGTTCTACAAAAAGTAATGAGAGGCATAACATGTGACTGGCCATTAAGATCAATCCCTGCACCCTATAGTGACTTCACAGAAGAGCTGTCTGTCATAGACAATGTTTTATTCAAGGGTTCTAGGATTGTGGTTCCAGAAGTTTTGCAAAAAGACATGTTAAAGAAAATACATGAGGGCCATTTGGGAATGGAAAAATGTAAAAGACGTGCTAAAGATGTACTGTACTGGCCAAAAATGAATAGTGCAATAGAAGACACAGTCAGGAGCTGTGAAACATGTCAGAAGTACAGGAATAAACAGCACAAAGAGCCGATGTGGGTCGAGCAAGATGAACAGCTAAAACCATGGAGTAAAGTAGGAATAGATCTCTTCACATTGCACGGCAAAGAGTATGTACTATTAATGGATTATTACTCTCATTACCCAGAAATGGCAGTACTGAAGGATACGACCGCCAGCACAGTGATGACCCACATCAAGTCGTTCTTCGCACGTCATGGAATACCAGATACAGTACGGTCAGACAATGGACCTCAGTTCAGCTGCCAAGCCTTCAGAAGCTTTGCTGAGGAATATGGGTTTAAGCATGTTACTTCTAGTCCATTATACCCACAGTCAAATGGGTTGGTAGAGAATGGAGTTAAAATAGTCAAATTGTTAATTAAAAAAGCATTGGACTCCAACACTGATCCATATCTTGCTCTGCTAAATTATAGATCCACCCCCATGAAACATGGACAGTCACCAGCAGAGCTGTTATTCAACAGAAAAATCAGAACAAGGTTACCAATGCTTCTTCAAGCTGAGTCAGACCAGCAGCATCATAAAATGGTGGAGCAAGCAAAAAAGAGAAACAAGTGTGATCAGAAAAGACGCTATGACGTAGGGGCTAGAGCATTGAGCAGCCTATGCCCAAATGATAGAGTAAAAATGCATAATGGAAAAGACTGGGGAATAGAGGCCACAGTAATTAAAAGTGTGGCACCCAGGTCGTATGATGTTGTAACTCCACAAGGAGTGACATACAGAAGGAACAGGAGACACCTTCTTCATGTGCCAATGCCTCTGCTAGAGCAAGCAGAAAATCAGGAGGTTACAGATGCCTCAGACGAAAACACTAGTGTCTGTAGTTCGGACAGTTCCAAGGAGATAAACAGGACACCCATACGTTCTGAGGTTGTAAACAAGGCACCTGTACGTCCACCTGAAATTATTTTGTTAAGGAGGTCGGGAAGAGCCTCAAGAGCTCCACAGAGGTTAATTGAGCGAATTTAAGTTGTTCTGGTTGACAAAGCGTTTTGAAACCTGTTTGTATAAAGCACGAAAAAAAAAAAATGTAAATGAAAAAAAAAATGTATATGAAAAAAAAATGTAAATGAAAAAAAAAAAAAAAAAAAAATGTCTTGATGGGGAAGATGTGTCATATAGATGTTGATGTCATGTGATGTTGAGATGCATGACGGGAGGGCGGCATCTGCGCATGCGCCAGACATACGAATGTGGCCACGGAGAGCGGGCTGAAAGACCCGGCACAAGAAATAAACAAAGTCAACTAAAGATCCTTTGAGTTGTCTCATTCTCATTAACTGGGAATAACACAGATCTCATCCCATCTGACAGTTTGTTTGTTTGTGGTTTGTGGTAATATGGATGTTTCAAAGTGAACAAGGTCTGTTCTCTGCACAGGAACAAACACCGACAACTTTCATTTGATCCAAGAGAAAAAGACCTGGAGAAAGGCTCAGGACTACTGCAGAGAACACCACACAGACCTGATCAGTGGGACTCAGACTTCTGACAAAACGCTAATAGATGAGATGAACCGTATAAATCCAGCTAACTATTGGATCGGCCTGTTCAGAGACTCCTGGAAGTGGTCGGATGGGAGCAAATCTTCATTCAGATACTGGAATCCAAAGACGACTGAAAATTTTGTGGGAGACCACGACAGATGTGTCAGCGCCTGGCCTCATGGCACATGGAGACGTTTCATATGTAATGAAAAGAAGCCCTTCTTCTGCTATGATGGTGAGTTTGGTCCAAAAAGACGTTAACCAGCACATCTCTATGCTTTGCCCCTGTCAGAGTAGCGGGCTGCTGGGAACAGTCCAACTTCCCAGTTCAATTTCTCAACACCGCTTCCCAACTCAGCCGCTCCGTCTCTGGACTCGTGCTTGTCCGAATGAATGAATGAATTAAAGTTTTATTTATGTGTGAGGACAAATTACATGATCCATCCCACATGGGATTATCAGACACGTCAACATGAAGTAATTACCGTACCGATTCCGGTGCATAGGCTAAACAATACATTCAGGAAATGGACAGCAAAACACAGATTTAACTACAATATGTAGTAAGTAAAATATATAAATTATCTATCATATGTCATCTTTTTCCGCCTTTTTCCGGAAAAAGCGAAGATGTTGTCAAAAAGAAATTCAAGTATGGCTCCTTCTTCAAAATCTAACAGGTTTAGCTCAGGGGAGTGAACTTTTTTATAGTATCTCTCGTAAGTCATGATACAATCGGCAGTACAAAATAAAATGAAATTCATTCTCCACTTCCTTCAACTCACAATATTCACAAATCCTATCCTCCTCCACCGTCCCTCTGTATCTACCAGTTTCAATATGTAAAGGCAGGATACCACATCGTAACTGAGCACATAAGGACCTCTTGCTTTTAGGTAAATTAAACATAACATATTTTTCACATTTAAATTCATTTTTAAATAAACAATAAGTTCTTAATTTTGGCTTCTGCCAAATTTCTTCAGTCCAAGACTGTAACCAGTTAGCACGGATCTGAGATTTAAACGGCTCTACATTTATACACATTCTTTGAGAGTAATATTCTCCAAAACCACACTCCTGAAACAGGTCTGACATTTCTGAGACCTCCCCTTCAACAGACAGGTCCCAGAAGAAAATCTGACTAGCAACCCTATTGGTTGGTAGGTCCAGCAGTCTGTTCCAGAGGTTCACCATGCTGGCTTTCCATCTGACCACACAAGGGTCCCACCCCATTTCTCCTCTAACTGCCGGAAGAGGAGCATATTTGTGAAGACCCCAAAAAAAGACTTGTCAGTCTGTCATCTCAACGTCTCATGCTGCCTTCAAGTCGGCTCGTGTTTACCGTGAATAAAACATAAATCCACTGGAATGGCCTCACGTGGTATTCATGTATGTTGTATGTAGTTGTATGTATGTAGTATGTAAACACAGACAAGAAGGCGGCATCAGTCCAGGCATTTATTATCTCCCACCAGTGGTTCTTAGTCCCTCACTCTAGGAACGTGATTGGCTCATTCTGTCCTAGACTCTCCTCTGGTAGGCTGCCAGCCAAGTCAGTCAATTCATCGCAGGCCACCATGTCAGTCCTCTACTGATTACACTCTTTCACCCACATTACAAGACGATTTTGTTTAGTTCTTTTCCAAAACTAGTTTTGAGATTGGCTGATAGACTGAAACATTGAATTACTCCATTTGTTTTGTATTTCTTTCAATTGTGGATTTATCCAGTGAATCCCACGGTTGATTGAGGTTTCTGGACATGTTCTGGGTGTCATTACATGTACAAGACATATGTGATATAATCAGTTTGCTGATATATTAGCTAGGGATGCACGATATATTGACAATCGGTATCGGTCCAATGAGCAAATATATCGGTACACATATAGATGTGAGTTACCGGTAAACAGCTTTTGCAAATGTTTTTGAAATATAGAAAGACATTGCTTTTTTCAAATTCAGTGTTTCGTCTTCAGTAGTACAAAAGAGGATCTGACGAATACAATTCTGCCAGAAATTGAATAGGCTACTTGTACTTTTTTGGCATGGAAATGGTCAAATTTAAAGACATTGAACAACAGCACAAAATATCGCCTGCAGTTCACAATTTCTTCCCCTACAGCTAGAGTGATGCTGATCCGTGAGAAGAAGACCTGGGATGAGGCCTTTCGTTACTGCAGAGAGAACCAATATAACCTGGTCTCCATCCACCATCCTGACATCCAGAATCTAGTCCAAGAAACAGCCAAGATGGCCGACACTCCCTACGTGTGGCTGGGAATGCATTACACCTGCACTCTGGACTTCTGGTTCTGGGACAGAAACAACACAATCTCCTACCAGAACTGGGCCCCGGGGAACGGGACCGGAGTTTGTGGGACGGCTGCAGCCATGGAGAAAGGAGGAGGGCAGTGGGTCAGTCTGCCTGATGATCAGAAGTTCAACTTCATCTGCAGCAAAGGGTAAGTGTTTCAATCCAACCTAAGACTCTGGTGATCTACCTGATCATTTCTGGAGCCATTTTGTTTTGTGGTGTATTTTTCTTAACCCCTTTGCTAACTGGACAAATGTAGCCTACAATGTGGCATCACATCAAAAATATTTCCAGCACAGCTAGGAGTTTGATTGCAGAGAAACTTTAAAGGTATATGCAACTTTTTCATTAAGTAAAATGTGTTAGTTTGTATCCTTATAGAGAAGGATCCCCTCACAAACGTCAGTTTGAGCCACACAATGCTGTGGCAGTGTGTTTATGTGTACTGTATAGACGCAGCCCCCTGTGTGTATTTCCGTGGTTCGACATTGTTTTTCTGTGTTCTGTCTTTATGTGGTCGAGTGAGCTTGACAATGCATAGGGAGAGAGAGAGTGCCAGAAAACCATTGAAAAGCAGGGATTAAAGTTTTTTTCTAATAGTTTCACATCAGTATATAAATGGGAGCTAGGGCTCTGGCTGTTTCTCTGTTTCTCTGTCCCACTGTGATGTCATAAATCCCACGGTGACATCATCAGTGATGTCATAAATCCACTGTGACATCATCAGTGATGTGCCTCCACCTGAAAACGTCCCGGACACAGCCAAACAAATGTAAACAGCACCAAAATCAGGCAGGGGGCAGCGTCTGTCCATAAACACACTAACTGAACAGTAGAAAGAGAATGACACTTACACTTTTTCTTCTGTCTCTCTTTTCTGATTCAGGATCATCTGAACTATCTTCCGTGTCCACCTGCATGCCAGATCACTACAGCCAAGAAGCAGTGACCAGCTGTTGTCCCACTCCCATTCAACTGTTAATAATGATTATTTGTTTTCTTTTCAGATGTAAGTTTGAATTTGTCTTTTGGGGTTCATTTGTTTATCCTGTTCTACACACACCATTTGCAGGTAATTTGAGTGATTTGGTTCACGTGATTTGATCATGGTGAATAATTATATTTTCATAAAACAAAATGTTTTACTTTTAGACACATAGCAGATTAAAATACTCATAACTTTTGATCTGAGAGAGCTATCTCGGTCATTCAAAAAGTTATATATTGGGAGACTTTCTTTATCTATGGAAATATCAACAAATTAAAATGTCAAATTTCCACCATGTGAAGGGTTTCTGCAGATCACCACACATATATAAAAGCCTAGTGTGTTAGTATTTCATGTGTGAATAAATATACTAAACCAGAGTATCACTGCAGTGTGCATAGCAATAGATCTATCACTTGTTTGTAATGTTTTGTGACGCTTTTATGATGGTTTTAATGTTGATGGTTGTCTGCACCAGTGGCTGGTGGCTCCTGCTTTACATTACTGGCTTTCCTTGGGAAGCTAAGCAGGTCTGGCCTAGGATACTCCTTGGATGGGAGACTGGTGCTGGAAGTGGTGTTGGAGGACCAGTAGGAGGTGCTATTCCCCTTTAGTCTGCTGAATAATCTGATTTGATGAATAATCTCCCCAATGCCCCAGGGCAGAGACAGGGACTGAGGTCCTGACTCTGTGGTCATTAAAGGTCCCATCGGCACTCTTTGCGAGAGTAGGGGTATAACCCCGGTGCCCTGGCTAAATTCCCACACAGGCCTTCCTTCAATCTTGGCCACCTAATCATTCCTTGTTACTTAATTGGCACATTGAGACCCCAACTCTCCACCATTATAGCTTATATTATATCACCCAGGTGGGTGCTACACATCGGTGGTGGATGAGTTGAGTTCCTTCCCCCTCCCTTCCCTGATATGTGAAGCGCTTTGAGTGTCTTGAAATCCAATCAATTATCATTATTATTCATGTAAAATCACAATTCTGAATCATTAATGTTTGAATTCCTATGTAACCAATACATTGATTTATCTGATGCTGATTAAACAATTAAATAAACCATATTGGTCAGGGTCCTCTCTTGTTTCTGGCTTGACTACACATCTTGTGTGAAACATTTTCATAACTGGTGTCTAGAGTGGAAATAGTCTTTCTACAGAGACGAGGTTAGCGTGCAGCGGAGCAAGGGTCAACTGGAAAACACTGAGCGATGTTAAGGATGATGCCATAACCACTGATGATGTCATTTCATGCACCACAATCGTCAAGTGATGTCATACCCACTGATGATGTGGATGACATGGCATGAGTTGACATAAGTGTAGTCACAACCCCCCCCCCCCCAAAAACAAACAAACAAAACAAAACAAAGAGCATTGTTCACTTTGTATTGTTCACTGATTGTGCCGTATCTTAACTATTGTGTGGAGATCTGGGGTAATACATACAAGAGTAATTTACAACCATTGGTAATACTACAAAAGAGAGCAATAAGGATTGTCAACAATGTAGCATATCGGGATCATACAAACTCTCTTTTTTTACACTTAAATACACTGAAGTTAATGGATATGGTAAATTTCAAAACAGCTCAAATCATGTTTAAAGCCAGAAACAATGAACTGCCGGGGAATATACAGAAGATGTTCTCTGACAGAGAGGGAGGTTACAACTTAAGAGGGGAGCTCAATTTAAAGAAACTACTTATTCACACCACCTTGAAAAGTCAGTGCATCTCAATCTGTGGGGTAAATTTATGGAATGGTCTGGAGTTGGAACTCAAACAAAGCACCAACATGGTACAGTTTAAAAGGGTGTATAAAAGAAACATACTTAGGGGGTATAGAGTTGAGGAAGGGTTATGTTGATTATATTTTTATTTTATTTATTTTATATTTTATTTAAGTAATTTAGTGATCAGAGTAGATTGTCTATATGATGCCAAATTCCTACACGGTATTGTATGGGTATAGTTATGAGTGTATTATTAATAAGTATTATTTATAGATATATAGTAGATAGGTAGATAGATAGAAAATATATTTATATTTTATGGATTATAGAATGTTATATACAGATAGTGATATATTTAAGAAATCATAGAAATTATGATATACATTTATACTTGTAATTATCAATATGGATATTGATGTTATAAGAAGGGGGTAGGAGTATATAAGTCTTTACTTCTTCCTACTCCTTTTTGAACATGTTGAGGTTGATCAATGATTGCATTTTCTTTTTAATTGTTATTTTTATTTTATTTTTGTTGCTTAATTTTTATATCATGGCTTTCATTGATATGTTTTTATTTTTTTGTTTTATCTGCAAGTTCAAAATAAAGATTATCAAATCAAATCAAATCAAATCAAATCAAACAAGACAAAACCAGACAAAATACAAAAAAGTGCGGTCATGGTTCATCGTCGCACAAAATTTGAGTGCGTGCAAGATTTCTAGTTATCATTATAAGAATGTTTTCTTCTGTGTGTGTGTGTGTGTGTGTGTGCATGCGTGCATGTGCACGTGTGTGTGTGTGTGTGTTCGTGCGTGCGTGCGTGCGTGTGTGTGTGTGTGTGCATGCGTGCATGTGTGTGTGTCCATGGCATCACTGAAAACATGCCAGTGGTGCCCAACCAACCAGATCAAGAGATCGGTAGATTTCCAAATCATTTTTGCATGAGTGTAACTTTGTGGTGTCAGTGTGTCACATTCAGCCAGTCAGTCATGCATGTTTCTGTTGTTGTTGTCACATACTGAACAGTAGGAATCAGGGGCGGACTGCATAATCGGGCACATCGGGCAAATGCCCGGTGGCCTGGCCTGGCCTGGCCTGCAATTTTTTTTTTTTTTTTTTTTTTTTTTTTTTTGCAGGCCAGGCCAGGCCTCTCACTGAACAGCAGGCCAGGCGCCGCCTACTGGTTTACTAGTGGTTTTATTACTTTATTCAGGGTTAAAGTGGGTGCATCTCATTGTTAAATTGGACTTGGCCCAAATTGGGCTTCAAACGGCCCAAATTGGGCTTCAAACGGCCCAAATCGGGCTTCAAATGGCCCAAATTGGGCTTCAAACGGCCCAAATTGAGCTTCAAACGGCCCAAATTTTTCGGACGCCGGCACGCGCGTCGGCCTGTATCGACCTGGCCTGCTTGGTATCTAATGCCCGGCCTGAATTATGATCCCAGTCCACCCCTGGTAGGAATGCAGGGCAGGCATTCCATAGCGAACGTCATGTCTGATGAGCATCAGTCAACTTCCCTGAAAGAATTATGACCTCGCCTGTTTTTATGCGAAATTTATGAGCATTAAAATTCTGAGTGGAAACACCAGAAAATTTGATAAAACCTCAAAATATCGCAAAAGAGTTTTCACGCTTGAGGGAGTACGGTGTACCGATAAAAGGAAATGCGATAAATGCAAACAGCTTTAGCAAATTAACCAAACTCCATTAAAAACCATGCAGTTTTAACGGAGGAAGACAGCGGGATAACAGGTGACTCACATCCAGAATTGAAGAGTGGCATCTGATAATGCATTTTACGTACCTCTGTATAATCAAGAACCGTTAACTTAAAGTAACAACGGTATACGCACGTGTAACGTTAGCAGAGGGTTAGGGTTACAGCAGTGCGCTCTCCATCACCAAGCATTCCACATCATGATTTCCTCCACTTTAGTCTGAATATCAGGTTAGGATGTTTTCTCTTACCTCACGTTTATTCAGAGAATTTCCCTCATTTTAAAGTTTGACTGGCTTCTGGCAATGTGTCAATGAATTGCCCGTCCTCTTCACCATTCCTGATGTTAAGCATAACGGTAGTGGGTGAAAACGTGCAAAATATCGCATTTCCTTTTCCCGACTTTCTGAAAATTTGATTAAAAGTTGCGATACCTTTGGCTGGAAACCCAGCTTGTGTGAGGTGTAAAAACATTGTGCACCCCTGCTCTATACTATAGACTCTATAGAGCATAGCAGTAAATAATCTATTCTAGGGAGGGAAATGGGTTGGAGGCTAGATGAAATGTCGTAAAAAGAGGCTAAGTGACTGATAGAGAATGAAATTCCACAGCCAAAAGGTAAACAGTGAACCACTTGAAGGAAACCAGTTCTCTATCAGTGACGGTGTGTTTTTGTTTCATGTAGGTACTCATACTTTGAAGATATTTAGTTGCATTACATTACAATACAATGGTTAGAGAAGCGAGCTTGTGACCGGAAGGTCGTCGGTTCAATCCCCGCGACCGGCAGGATAAATCTGGGTGGGGAAAGTGAAAAGGCAGCGCTTGCCCCTCCCTCATTACCACCACTGAGGTGCCCTTGAGCAAGGCCCTTAACCCCAACTGCTCCAGTGGAGCTGATCAGTGGCCAGCAGATCAGACTGTGGTTGTACTGGTCAGCTTCCAGGTATGAATGTGTGTGAGAATGTGAACAGGGCACTCCTGAAAAAGAGAGCATTGCTCTCAGTGAGACTCCCCCTGTATAAATAAAGGTAAAAAAAAAAAAAAAAATTACATTACATTACGTCATTTGGCAGACGCTTTTATCCAAAGCGACTTACAATAACACATTTTTTGTCCGCAATAGAGCAATCAACTATGGAGCACGGTCTATGACAACTACAACTTCTGAAGGAACAGTGGTACAAGCGACCTGCACTGGTGGAGGAGCGAAGGGAGCGCTGGGAGGTTTGGAACCTGACCATAGATTGCAGGTACAGGGGAGCTGACTGGTGTACTGCCCTGTAGGCCAGTACCAGTGTCTTGAATTTGATGCGGGCCGAGATGGGGAGCCAGTGGAGCTCCTGGAAGAGGGGAGTGACGTGAGAGAATTTGGGTTGGTTGAATACCAGACGGGCTGCAGCCTTCTGAATGAGCTGAAGCGGTCGGATGTCGGTGGCGGGTAGGCCAGCCAGGAGCACGTTGCAGTAGTCCAGGCGGGAGGAGACAAGAGACTGGACCAGGAGTTGAGTTGCTTCTCTTGTGAGAAAGGGATGGATTTTGCGGATGTTGTAGAGAGAGAACCTACAGGAGCGTGCTGTAGCAGCTATGTTGGCTGAGCAAGACAGCTGGTTGTCAAGGAGCACCCCAAGGTTCTTAGCTGTTTGGGAGGGAAGTACAGTGGTGTTGTCAATGGAGATGGAGAGATCTGCGAGAGGGCAGTCTTTTCCTGGGAGGAAGAGTAGCTCTGTTTTACCAAGGTTGAGCTTGAGGTGGTGGGCAGACATCCAGTCGCCAATGTCTTTGAGGCATGCAGAGATGCGAGCCTCGATTTGAGTGTCGGAGGGGGGGAAGGAAAGGAAAAGCTGGGTGTCATCAGCATAGCAGTGATAAGAAAAGCCATGAGAAGAGATCACATAGGCAAGAGATAGTTTACTTCATCAGACTGTGTGGTGTGTCTTAAAAATTCCATTGGTCTACTGAGAACAGTTCCTCATTCTAAATGTCTAATCAGTTGCATGTCAAGTGAAGCAGCAAGTTGAACAACAAAGACAGTTCCTGCTCTGTGACACGAATCAGCCATCCAGCAATATAAAAGGAGCTGCGTCTTAAGATCACAGCACTGGATTCGTTGCCTCATTAGTAGCCAATTACACAGCAACAACAATTTAGCAGACAAACATTTCAGAGAGAACCTAAATGATGAAGATTGTTCTGCTACTCGTTTGCTTTGGATTTGCGTCTTCCACACTACCGCTCAAACGGGAGTGCAGGGACGTTATGCAACCTCACAGGTGCAAGGTGCCTGAGGATACTTGTGTGAACTACAAAAACACAGAATTTCTCGATCAAGGCCAGACAGCAATCAAAGCTACACAAGTGAATCTGGAAAATAGAACTAAAGAAGTAGAGACAAAGCTAAATGAAAGCCAGGTAAGATTAGAAGATTTAGAGCGTCTCTTATATGAGGTGAAAGCTGACATGGAGAATCGGATTGAACAACAGAGAGAGGACCTTCGAAGACTCTTGGATGCAGGTAAAGTTTACTAAAGTTGATTCATCATTATCAAATTATTGATATTTTTCTGACCTATATTTAATCATTGCACATTTGTTAATTACTGTATTGATAAGGCTTATAATGATGACGATAATGATGGGAAATATATAGTCTATCTATGATTGCTCATACTATGTTTATTTACCTACCTTATTTTTTTTACCAATATTACTACATTCCCAGGGATTCTCTTCGTTGTTGGCGACCAAACAAATGCAACTTCCAAATCCAATAATTATACGGATCGAGCAAGAGAAACAGGTAAATATTTGATCAGTAAATGCAGATATCATTGATGCACTGTGCAGTATCTGTATGCAGTATGCTGGTCATAATTTGTGCACTGGCTGTGTGTTGCTCTCATTCACACACACACACACACACACACACACACACACACACACACACACACACACACACACACACACACACACACACTCTTTTGTATCAATTAAAATGCAGCTTTTAAATCTAAAAGTTTGCACTGTCTTAGAGATAGAGATTCATAGGTTTTCGTCCGACAGCAATGATTGATAGGCCTAGTTTGATTCCCACACACACACACACACACACACGCAGCCTGCACACACACGCACAGCTCGTTATCATATCATTTGCTAAATAAATTGGAGTTAAGTACCGATATTCACATCCACGCATATTAATTAAACAAAGGCAATAACAGCTAATGTTTCACCAACACAAGTGGTCTCTGCTTGCTCCTCTGCTCGCTGTATACTCGCTGTAGTGTGTCTGGCCCCCCCGTTCCTCACCACGTTCCAGGCTTTTATCATCTCTTCTCTTCCAGTGAAAGAGTATTTTTGTAAGGAAAATAACAGAATAAGTCCCAAATGTCTGATTTCATTTGATCTCCGCAGTTTGGAGCATTTCCTGAAAGTCCATTTAAGCAAGCTGGTCCTCCCACTTTTAATCATATAGCGAATTGATATTGTGCCTCTGCTCCCAACTAGACGTGATTGGTCAGGTGCGCTGAGATCTGCGCCCTGTGGGCAAATGAAAGATCCTCCTCACCTCACGTGCTTCGTCAATTTTTAATCCGTCGAATCGGCCACATACACACTTAATTGTACCGGCGCCCAATAGGAGGAAGGGACAGTATAATTCACACAGAATGGAGCCAGCTGTCAGGCTGACAGGCAGAATTTCACATTATCCAATTAATTTAGACTATGTTTAACATGTTTAAGGCATTGTTTAAGGTGAACTTTCTTCTGCCTCAGTAGAGGGAGGGAGGCGGCGGCGCCCTACTGCCCTCTAGTGACCAGCCGCCACTGACAGGACGTAAATACATGCATTACACATGCCGCGTATTCCTGGTTTCCAGGTCGTAGCTCAAAGCATGTTATCGTCTCAGTGCAGGTCTGCAGGATATCAAACCAAACTTATCAGGGTGAGTTAAAAATCATAAATAAAGCTGGAAATAAGGTCCAGGTTGTAAAAAAAAAACTGAACTCCCCTTTAAAATGCTGATTCTAAATCAAAGAGATTGCACTGTCTAAGTCAAGAGATAATTTGCTTGCAAGAATCCCCCCCTATCTCGACACATACTGTATGCTTTAACTTTTGTTCTGCGTTTTACCTTGAAGGCATGCATGTAATTTTGAGTTGATCCAATTGGGTTAGAAATATATAGAGGGGCAAAATCATATGGTATAACAATGTCCAAAATCTCATAAAATGGGGTCTGTGACACACGTGTGTCTGTGACACTGACACACACACACACACACACACACACACACACACGGGAGACAGACAGTGTGTGCTTAGACCATAGAGACACTGCGTAACGCGTCATCATTCAGAAGCCACGCCCAAGATGGGGGAAAACAGAAACCCCCCCTCCAATCCTGGCGTTCTCCTATGTCACGTGCATGGTTGCGTGTTGCACAAAAATATTGTATATATGGAAGATGAACACTCCAACTTACTTCCTTGACAGCTAGATCCACATTTTTCTCCTTGCCAATTCTCAATGGCTTCCTGTTTTGCTCAGGAGTACAAAAAAACTTTAACTGGCGATTTTTTACATTTGTTGTCTGCGCAGCCCACCACACAACAGCTTTTAGCGATGTTTAATTCAAGGAAAATGACGCTGGTGTGTGGAAATGAACGGAGCTTTTCCCCCGTGATGGGCGTGGCCTATTTCATTTCTATGGCATAGACCCTATAATAAATATGGATGCAGCTACCATGACATCACCCATTGGTTTTTGGACTGCATGTTTTGAGGAGAGAAAACATCAAACTCAACAGATACTGCACAGTGCAAGCAACATGTGTGACCTGAGGACTTGTGATTCCTGTGCCGTCAACTCCAACACTGTGATGTTTTCTCTGTTTTAGGTCAGTGCCCCTCCTCCACATGTCAGCCACAGCAGGAGTATCACTTCATTAACAAGCGTAAGACCTGGGATGATGCTCAGAGTTACTGCAGAGAGAAGCACACTGACCTGGCCACCATAGACAACATGGAGGACATGAACAGGCTGAGTGAATCTGCAGGTGGTTATAAGTATACAGCCTGGTTTGGGCTCAGGTGGAAGAAAACAGATGATCGTGAGTGGCACTGGTCTCTGCCAGGGACAGAGTACAATGAAAGCGAGACTAACTGGAGTAGTGGTCGACCGTATAAAACTCGTCATACGAACTGTGTGCGGATGAGAACGCATGAAGGCTGGCATGATAGACACTGTACGCATCATCTATGGTTCATCTGCTACAATGGTAGGTGTATTTAATAACTATGTCCTTTCAGCCTGTCATCCTGTCTAAGCCCTGGTTCACACCATAGCCCTGGTTCACACCATAGCCCTGGTTCACACCATAGCCCTGGTTCACACCATAGCCCTGGTTCACACCATAGCAGAGCTGCCAGGTTTCACCAAAAGTTAGGAGAGGGACTTCGGGGGGGGGGGGGTTAAATGACGTTTGAAGCCAGATTTAGCGAGGAATACTGTAAGCCTATCTCATTTTAAATTGACATGATTACACAGTTGTGAGGTTGGTTTTAACCATCAATATTTGCTAATTTTCTTATAATTTCCTTATTATTACGATATTGATTTCAACCATATCACCCAGCCCTGCTTTTGGTAGCCCCCCTGGAAAAAATGCCCCAGCCGCCCCTGGAGGTCCATCTACAAAGTCATGCTAAACAACGAACAACATGATTGGTAGAATATGTCAGCAGCCCGCTCTGGCTGGTTCAGCACCTCGGAGAGCTCCGTGGCCACAGCCAGGAGGGGAACATTGAGCCGGGCGCCCGAGGATGTGCCGATTACAAGTAGCCTATTGCTCAAATCAGTAGGCTATCTATCATCTGTCATCTGGTTCAATGCGCCAAAACTCTTCACTGCAAGATCATGATCAATAAACAAGACTGCACACGTTTTCTAGACACAGATTAAGCTTCAATTAATTTGATTAACTTAAGTCTTCATACTAGTCTGTTTATAGTAACATGGCCATTCTGAGCAGAACGACCAGACTTTCACAACAAAATGCATAATAAAAGACAATATTCCAGGACATCGCCCTTCCAGGCCATAATATAGCAACGTTCCAATTATAATGCATAGTTCCAATGATGCCTACTCATTCATTTCCTCTCAGTAGCCTATTAAAGGATGAATTTATCCCACTTTGTATCATTAATAATCTCGATACGCTACACGCACGCTCGTATGCTACATGCACTCGATTCCTAGGCTCGCCTCGCCCGCCCTGCAGCTCACCGAGCTGGTCCTGCAGCCTGCATACGCAGCTCACCGCTGCTGACATCACTGATGACATCATCAGTGGGACTCTTATGACATCAATGATGATGTCCCACTGCTTTTATGACATCACAGATGATTTCGCAATGCCTCTGACATCAGTGGTGATGTCACAATTGTCTCGTGTGTGTGTGTGTGTGTGTGTGTGTGTGTGTGTGTGTGTGTGTGTGTGTGTGTGTGTGTGTGTGTGTGTGTGTGTGTGTGTGTGTGTGTGTGTGTGTGTGTGTGTGTGTGAATTTATGACACTGATAATCATAGTGGCACAGACAGTAAGACAGACAAACAAACAAACAGACAGAGCCCTACAGTAGCTCCCTTTTATATCTTAGTGAAATAGCAAGTGTGGTGTGTGAAGAGGTTAAATTGTGTGACTCTGATGCTCAAAGGGTGAGATTTGGCAGCTCTGCACGATAGGCATCTCAGAACGAGCACTGAAGCAGCACTGAAGCAGCACTGAAGCAGCACTGAAGCAACGCTTCACGGAAGCTTTGAGCAGGAACCTTGTCATTCACACCGAAAACACTCTGCCTGGCTGCTGGAGTGCAGCACGCTGCCCGGTTGAAAAATAGAACCGAAGCTGAAAGTATCGCTGCAGCATGCGTGCAGCGTAGCTTCGGCATGGCGTGCGGCTGGTGTGATCAGTCTGGCCTGTTAACAAGGAGGCTGAAATGAAAGTGCTTCCGTGCTGTGTTGCTACAGCGCTGCTTCAGCGTGGGATTGGCATATGGTGTGTTAGCGCTGTAAGGGTGCGTTCCGATCGGCAGGTAATTCCCAGTGAAGTGGACTGCACAGGATGTTCGAAGGCTTGTCATCAGCCCCATTCCTATCGCTGATAATGACCTACTGGCCTGCTAGTAGTTGGGAATGGCTGTTATCACACAACTTTATATTTAGACAAATAAAACAACTTAGGGTTATGGGTTTAGGGTTAGGGGTTTAGGGGTTAGGGTTAGGATTAGGTTTAGGGTTAGCTTTAGGTTTAGGGTTAGGAATAAATAACAAAAAGCATTAAAATATGATTTACACATGAAATGTAGACCTATGGCTGATGACGAATCGCTGACCGATATGAATGGAGTGATAAGACGCTGCAACACAGATTGAATGGGGTGATAATTACCAGATCGGGTGCACAGCCAGCCTGCAGCCCACATTGCTGGGCAGGGAACTATACCTGCCGATCAGAACGCACCCGCTCTATTGATGACATATGGATGACATATGCATCTCTTCATACATTTACTTAAAGTCATACCGTACTGTATAACTGTTGAGAGAGTTGGCACCAAGTCACATGAGCTTACACTACAAACATATCAATATACGAAAGTCATTCAATCTTTAAGTATAAGTATAAAAGTCTTTGAGTGAGACAAATCTGTGGCGGTGACATCATTTCATTGGTTTTTGATCCAGATGATTGAATTTGAATTACGTTTAATTTACTGGGAGTACCACATTCTGCCTGTGGCGGAGCTGTCCAAGATATCGACACAGAAGTGTTTCTAGAACTCAAACTGCATTGGAGACAAGTGAAATGATCTCATCCCATCTGACAGTTTGTTTGTTTGTGGTTTGTGGTTTGTGGTTTTGTAATATGGATGTTTCAAAGTGAACAAGGTCTGTTCTCTGCACAGGAACAAACACCGACAACTTCCATTTGATCAAAGAGAAAAAGACCTGGAGAAAGGCTCAGGACTACTGCAGAGAACACCACACAGACCTGATCAGTGGGACTCAGACTTCTGACCAAACGCTAATAGATGAGATGAACCGTCATGGTCCAGCTAACTATTGGATCGGCCTGTTCAGAGACTCCTGGAAGTGGTCAGATGGGAGCAAATCTTCATTCAGATACTGGAATCGAAAGACGACTGAACATTTTGTGGGAGACCACGACAGATGTGGCAGGGCCTGGCCTCATGGCACATGGAGACGTTTCAAATGTAATGAAAAGAAGCCCTTCTTCTGCTATGATGGTGAGTTTGGTCCAAAAAGACGTTAACCAGCACATCTCTATGCTTTGCCCCTGTCAGAGTAGCGGGCTGCTGGGAACAGTCCAACTTCCCAGTTGAATTTCTCAACACCGCTTCCCAACTCAGCCGCTCCGTCTCTGGACTCGTGCTCGTCAGTCTGTCATCTCAACGTCTCATGCTGCCTTCAAGTCGGCTCGTGTTTACCGTGAATACAACATAAATCCACTGGAATGGCCTCACGTGGTATTCATGTATGTTGTATGTAGTTGTATGTATGTAGTATGTAAACACCGACTAGAAGGCTGCATCAGTCCAGGCATTTATTATCTCCCACCAGTGGTTCTTAGTCCATCACTCTAGGAACGTGATTGGCTCATTCTGTCCTAGACTCTCCTCTGGTAGGCTGCCAGCCAAGTCAGTCAATTCATCGCAGGCCACCATGTCAGTCCTCTACTGATACACTCTTTCACCCACGTGACAAGAAGATTTTCTTTCTTTCTTTTCCAAAACTAGTTTTGAGATTGGCTGATAGACTGAAACATTGAATTACTCCATTTGTTTTGTATTTCATTCAATTGTGGATTCATCCAGTCAATCCCACGGTTGATTGAGGTTTCTGGACATGTTTTGGGTGTCATTACATGTACAAGACATTATGTGATATAATCAGTTTGCTGATATATTAGCTAGGGATGCACGATATATTGACAATCGGTATCGGTCCGATGAGGAAATATATCGGTACACATATAGATGTGAGTTACCGGTAAACTGCACTTCAAGTTACATGTATACACTTGCTACAAGTTGTTAGCCTAAACCATCCAGATCACATTAACCCATTGATACCTGATGCAGCATTTGCGTGTATAATGGGTTAACGCAGAATGAAACAGAAGGTGAGTTCACGTGATCTAGCTGGTTTAGCAGGCTAACAAGTTGTAAAAATAGCCTAAAGCTAATTCTGTTGGTCTTTCTTATTTTGGCCCTGTAACTTGCTGAGTAAATGTAGGATTTGAGCTTTTGCAAATGTTTTTGAAATATAGAAAGACATTGCTTTTTTCAAATTCAGTGTTTAGTCTTCAGTAGTACAAAAGAGGATCTGACGAATACAATTCTGCCAGACATTGAATAGGCTACTTGTACTTTTTTGGCATGGAAATGGTCAGACATAGACAGACAAAGACATTGAACAACAGCACAAAATATCGCCTGCAGTTCACAATTTCTTCCACTACAGCTAGAGTGATGCTGATCCGTGAGAAGAAGACCTGGGATGAGGCCTTTCGTTACTGCAGAGAGAAACACTATAACCTGGTCTCCATCCACGATTCTGTTATCCAGAATCTAGTCCAAGAAACAGTCAAGATGGCCGACACTCCCCATGTGTGGCTGGGAATGCACTACACCTGCACTCTGGACTTCTGGTACTGGGACAGTAACAACACAATCTCCTACCAGAACTGGGCCCCGGGGAACAGGACCGAAGTTTGTGGGGTGGCTGCAGCCATGGAGAAAGGAGGAGGGCAGTGGGTCAGTCTGCCTGATGATCAGAAGTTCAACTTCATCTGCAGCAAAGGGTAAGTGTTTAAATCCAACCTAAAACTCTGGTGATCTACCTTATCATTTCTGGAGCCATTTTGTTTTGTGGTGTATTTTTCTTAAGCCCTTTGCTAACTGGACAAATGTAGCCTACAATGTGGCATCACATCAAAATATTTCCAGCACAGCTAGGAGTTTGATTGCAGAGAAAACTTTAAAGGTATACTATGCAACTTTTTCATTAAGTAAAATGTTTTTTTTGTATCCTTATAGAAAAGTTTCCCCTCACAAACATCAGTTTGAGCCACACAATGCTGTGGCAGTGGGTTTATGTGGATAGACGCAGCCCCCTGTGTGTATTTCCGTGGTTCGACATTGTTTTTCTGTGTTCTGTCTTTATGTGGTCGAGTGAGCTTGACAATGCATAGGGAGAGAGAGAGTGCCAGAAAACCATTGAAAAGCAGGGATTAAAGTTTTTTTCTAATAGTTTCACATCAGTATATAAATGGGAGCTAGGGCTCTGTCTGTTTCTCTGTTTCTCTGTCCCACTGTGATGTCATAAATCCCACGGTGACATCATCAGTGATGTCATAAATCCACTGTGACATCATCAGTGATGTGCCTCCACCTGAAAACGTCCCGGACACAGCCAAACAAATGTAAACAGCACCAAAATCAGGCAGGGGGCAGCATCTGTCCATAAACACACTAACTGAACAGTAGAAAGAGAATGACACTTACACTTTTTCTTCTGTCTCTCTTTTCTGATTCAGGATCATCTGAACTATCTTCCGTGTCCACCTGCATGCCAGATCACTACAGCCAAGCAGCAGTAACCAGCTGTTGTCCCACTCCCATTCAACTGTTAATAATGATTATTTGTTTTCTTTTCAGATGTAAGTTTGAATTTGTCTTTTGGGGTTCATTTGTTTATCCCGTTATACACACATATAGGTGTAATAGGTGCAGGTAATTTGAGTGATTTGGTTCACGTGATTTGATCATGGTGAATAATTATATTTTCATAAAACAAAATGTTTTACTTTTAGACACATAGCAGATTAAAATACTCATAACTTTTGATCTGAGAGACCTATCTCAGTCATTCAAAAAGTTATATATTGGGAGACTTTCTTTATCTATGGAAATATCAACAAATTAAAATGTAAAATTTCCACCAATTTGTGAAGGGTTTCTGCAGATCACCACACATAAATACTGTATAATAGCCTAGTGTGTTAGTATTTCATGTGTGAATAAATATACTAAACCAGAGTATCACTGCAGTGTGCATAGCAATAGATCTATCACTTGTTTATAATGTTTTGTGACGTTTTTATGATGGTTTTAATGTTGATGGTTGTCTGCACCAGTGGCTGGTGGCTCCTGCTTTACATTACTGGCTTTCCTTGGGAAGCTAAGCAGGTCGGGCCAGGATACTCCTTGGATGGGAGACTGGTGCTGGAAGTGGTGTTGGAGGACCAGTAGGAGTTGCTCTTCCCCTTTGGTCTGCTGAATAATCTGATTTGATGAATAATCTCCCCAATGCCCCAGGGCAGAGACAGGGACTCTGTCCTGTGAGTGAGCACCGTCCTTCGGATGAGACGTTAAACTGAGGTCATGACTCTCTGTGTGATAATTAAAGATCCCATCGGCACTCTTTGCGAGAGTAGGGGTGTAACCCCGGTGCCCTGGTTAAATTCCCACACAGGCCTTCCTTCAATCTTGGCCACCTAATCATTCCTTGTTACTTAATTGGCACATTCAGACCCCAACTCTCCACCATTATAGCTTATATTATATCACCCAGGTGGGTGCTACACATCGGTGGTGGATGAGTTGAGTTCCTTCCCCCTCCCTTCCCTGATATTTGAAGCGCTTTGAGTGTCTTGAAATCCAATCAATTATCATTATTATTCATGTAACATCACAATTCTGAATCATTAATGTTTGAATTCCTATGTAACCAATACATTGATTTATCTGATGCTGATTAAACAATTAAATAAACCATATTGGTCAGGGTCCTCTCTTGTTTCTGGCTTGACTACACATCTTGTGTGAAACATTTTCATAACTGGTGTCTAGAGTGGAAATAGTCTTTCTACAGAGATGAGGTTAGCGTGCAGCGGTGCAAGGGTCAACTTGAAAACACTGAGCGATGTTAACTCATTGAATGCCAATGACGACAGCTGTCGTCAATTCAAATACTGACGTAGAGTGCCAATGACGACGGTTGTCGTCAATTGCGTTTTTTGACGGTGGGACGTGGATCAATCCCTGATACATCTCTGGTACAACTATTGTAGCTATTGGAGGTCTATAACCTATTTTACAGAACCCTTAGGTGGCGACAGTGCTCTCCACATAACAGAAAGGCAAGGAAAAAACAAAGAAGAAGTCGTTATGGAAACGGAAATCGCATCGCATCCGTATGCATCGATATGCTGAAGCACGTTACTGCAGCTGTGCCTGCAGCAGCCAATCTGCTCCCACAATTGAGCCGCTCTGTGTCGGTTGCGACAGCACATCCGCACATCCACACCGTGGAGTTATTATTCTCAACTGGAAGCATTGTTGCCGGTGACAAACACACGCGGAACGCTGTAAAAAAGCTGCACCCTTCACTGTGCGCACAGCAAACTCAGCAGAGAGCCACCACAGACAGGAGGAGGAGTGTGCAGTTGAGGCGAGGCGGGGCGGGGCGGGGCGGGGCGGGGGGGGGGGGGGGGCACGCAGAGCAGCACGCAACACCCAGACAGACCCAGGCAGCAGGACAGGATTGACAAACGCAAGCCAGAATATCCGATGCCCACCAGCAGCAAATCAAGACCAGCAAGAAGCTGCAACCAGCAGCGCACGCAGGGGCCAGCGCTGCTGGTTGTAGCTAAAAATATTATTCTGCCAAACAAAATTCCCTGGCCTAAACTGTTTTATTGAAGGAAATTATTTTTGAGGTGTGACTACATTAGAAAAGATTAGCTTCAGAGTCAGTGTGTGCTTGAAATGTTTAATTTCACAAAAGGCCAATTATCTCAGCTTCTAGAAAAAAATTGCTGTTTTTGGATGAATCAAGCTATCTTCTCCGGCTCATAACTAAAGAACGGAAAATGGGATCAATAAACTTTTTTTTGCAGATGATAGAATAGAGTCTCATCGTTCTTTGTGCGTGTTCAGTGTTTACATAGTAATATCACACAATATTCTGTGGGCCTCGAGAAATCACTGAAAACGCTCTGAAACTCTGGCACTGGGAGCGTCCGTTCTCCAAAAGTGGCTGGCACTCAATGAGTTAAGGATGATGCCATAACCACTGATGATGTCATTTCATGCACCACAATCGTCAAGTGATGTCATACCCACTGATGATGTGGATTAGGTGGCATAAGTGTAGTCACAACCCCCCCAAAAAACAAACAAACAAAACAAAACAAGACAAAACCAGACAAAATACAAAAAAGTGCGGTCATGGTTCAGCGTCGCACAAAATTTGAGTGCGTGCAAGATTTCTAGTTATCATTATAAGAATGTTTTCTTCTGTTTGTGTGTGTGTGTGTGTGTGTGTGTGTGTGTGTGTGTGTGTGTGTGTGTGTGTGTGTGTGTGTGTGCGTGCGTGCATGTGTGCCTGTGTGTGTGTGTGTGTGTGTGTGTGTGTGTGTTGTGGCAACTCTGATTCAATCCAAGACACAGAAAACAGTTTTAAACGCCGGAGCGTTGTTTTATTCACCAAAATGAAAACTCTTCCCTTATCGGGGTATGTCCATGAAATATATATAACTAAAGTAGGCTGGGTTAGCCTGGGGCCAGTGAGGGGGTTTGCTCCCCACCACGTAGCCAGGGCTCCGTTCCTCGTTTAAGTGCTCCAGTAACGTGCCTGTGGACGAGAGGAGAGAGGGTCTGTCAGGCAACATCATTTTATGACACGAGAATGTTTAGGGAGAGGAGTGGAAATCTGACTTACCGCCCGACAGCAAGGAGTAGGGGTGTCACAATATATCGTCCCACGAAATTTCGCGATAGTAAAACGTCACGATATGTATCGTTGAGATGAAATCTCATATCGCAATTTTTTTTTTTTTTTTTTTTTTTTTTTTTTTTTTTTTTTAAATAGACTAAGAAACGTCTTTGTTTGTTGAAGTTCAATGTGTGGAAAGTATTTCAGTTGAACAAGTCTCTGAAGAGACACGAGAAGTTATACAGGAGAGAAACCATTCAATTGAGTTTCTGGCAAAACTGTTTACTTGACAGGAAAAACTGAAGATGCATAAAAAATAGATTAAGAAAAGTCTTGTTGTTTGAGTTTGAAGAAAAACTGAAGATGCATAATGAGAATTTATACTGCTGAGAAACCTTTTAGTTCAAAGTAAATCTAAGTGACGGTGTAACTCATTCTATTTCAAGATAAGCCTTATCTCCAATCTCATGTTTTTTCTAGTTGTTATTGTAATAACAATTTCCCACAACAGCATGTTTTGTATTTGTGCATTTCAAATAAAATACTACTTTTCCAGTCATATATTGTCATTATTCAAGTTTTAAAAAATATTGTTAAAATCGTATCGTATCGTATCGTTATCGTGAACCCAGTATCGTGATACGTATCGTATCGTGAACTGAGTGTATCGTGACACCCCTAGCAAGGAGCGCTTCCTCCTGGAGGAAAACCGGCCACACAGTGAGCTTCAGAGCGGCGTCTGTTTTTCTAGGGCCACTGATTGGGGATCTGTTCCAGCCGGGCGCTCTGTTCCTAACAGCGCCCGGCTGCTATCGGTCCCACTGATTCAGGACATAATTGGGGAAGTACCTATCCGTGATGACGCGTCCCAGACAGCGTTTCTGTTGGGATCCCCCTGCTCTGACGTCACTGTGGTGGCTGGCTGTCCTCCTGCTCTCACCTGTCAGGGGGTAGGCTGACGAGACTCCACACATCCTCCCCCTAAGCTCGCTGCCAGTGCGGGGAGCTTCACTTTCCCCTGCTTCATCTCGGCGTGACATGGCGTCTGCGTGTGGTATCTCTCTTCCTGGTTTGTGTTCCACTTTGAACTTATAGTTCTGAAGTTCCAAGAACCACCGCGTTACCCGCTCATTTTTATCCTTGTTCGTCGCCATCCATTTTAGGGGGGCGTGGTCCGTGATGAGGGTGAATACCCTGCCCCATAGGTAGTAGCGTAGGTAGTGAATGGCCCACTTCACCGCCAGGCATTCCTTCTCTACGGTTGAGTAGTTTCTCTCATGTTTAAGCAATTTTCTACTTATAAAGGTAACGGGGTGTTCATCCCCATCTATTACCTGCGCCAGCACTGCTCCTATTCCTGTTCCTGAGGCGTCTGTGTGTAGGATGAATGGCTTAGCGAAGTCTGGGGTTATCAGCACCGGCTCTCGGCAGAGCGCCTCCTTTAGGGCACAGAATGCGGCGTTTGTTTCCTCCGTCCATTTGACATGGTGGGGCAGCTTCTGGCGCGTTAAGTCATACAACGGGGCTGCTATGGTGGCAAAAATTTTTACAAATTTTAAATAATATGCAATCAGGCCCAGTAAGGATTTTACTTGTTTTTTCGTCCTGGGCTGGGGCCAATTTTGTATCCTCTCCACTTTGGTTATTTGGGGTTTTACGCACCCCCGGCCTATGGTGTATCCCAGGTAGTTTGTCTCTGTCCATGCCAATTTACATTTCTTGGCGTTGGCGGTGAGTCCGGCTCGGCGGAGGGCTCCCAGCACCGCTTCCAGCTGTGTCATGTGCTGCTCCCAGCTGCTGCTGTGTATGACGATATCGTCTAGATATGCCGCCGCATAAGCGCGATGGGGCCGGAGGACTCTGTCCATCAGTCGCTGAAATGTGGCCGGGGCGCCGTGTACTCCAAAGGGGAGGACGCGGTATTGAAATAGGCCGTCGGGGGTCGCGAATGCGGTTTTGGCTCTCGCCCGTCTGGTTAGGGGTACCTGCCAATAGCCTTTGGTGAGGTCCAGGGTGCTCACGAATCGAGCGGGCCCCAGCCGCTCGATTAATTCATCTACCCTTGGCATCGGGTATGCGTCAAAAGTGGATATTTCATTCAGTTTTCTAAAATCATTGCAAAACCGAAGCGTCCCGTCTGGCTTCGGCACAATGACAATGGGGCTGGACCAGGGGCTGTGGGACTCTTCTATTACGCCCAACTCGAGCATTTTCTTCACTTCGCCCCGGATGGCTTCTCTCCGGGCCTCGGGGATGCGGTAGGGCCGCTGTCGCACCACTTTTCCCGGCGTCGTCTCAATGTCGTGTTGGATAGCGTGTGTCCGTCCTGGCAGCTCGGAGAAAACATCATGACTCCTTCCTAGGAGTTCCTTGAGATCTTGTAGTTGCTCTGGCCCCAGGTCCTGTCCGATGTCCACGGGGATCGTCTGCGGTGGCCTGGGTTGTGCGTGGGTGAGGAGGGCTAGGGGGCCGGGTCTCTCGGCGTCGTGCCATGGCTTCAGAATGTTTATGTGGTATATCTGGTGGCCTTTCCTCCTCCCCGGCTGACAGACCCGGTAATTCACTGGCCCGACCTTCTCGGTTACTTCAAATGGTCCCTGCCATTTTGCCAGGAATTTGCAGTCATGGCTGGGCACCAGCACCAGGACCTTCTCTCCTACCTGGAACTGCCGGGGTTTGGCTCCCCTGTTATAGGTGCGCGCCTGGGCTGCCTGGGCTTCCTCCATGTGACTCCGTACCAGTGGCCAGACCTTTTTGGCTCTCTCCTGGAGCCGCTCCACATGTTCGATAACATTCCGGAGGGGGGAGGGCTGGCTTTCCCAGGCCTCCTTGGCCAGGTCGAGTAGGCCACGGGGGTTTCGGCCGTAGAGGAGTTTGAACGGTGAGTATCCGGTGGAGGCCTGTGGCACCTCCCATATGGCGAACAGCACGTATGGGAGGAGTTGGTCCCAATCTTTTCCGTCCACGTCAATCAGCTTTTTTAGCATCTTTTTCAGGGTTTGGTTGAATCTCTCGACAAGTCCATCGGTCTGGGGGTGATAAACAGAAGTTCTGATACGGGTGATTTTCAGCCATTTGTATAACGCCGTCATTACTCTGGACATAAAACAGGACCCTTGGTCTGTGAGTACCTGCTCCGCTATTCCCACTCTGCTAAATAGCAGGAACAGTTCTCGAGCGACATTTTTGGCATTAGCGGTGCGTAAAGGTATTGCCTCAGGGTAACGAGTAGCATAATCCACTATTACCAGTATGTATCGGTGTCCTCGGCTGGACTTCGGGAGAGGCCTCACGATATCCATGGCCAGCCTGGAGAACGGGACCTCGATGATTGGCAGTGGAATCAGTGGGTTCCGGTACATTGGCCGGGGTGCCGTTTTCTGGCACTCGCCACAACAACGACAGAACAGTTCAATGGCTTTCTTTATGCCTGGCCAATAGAATCTGCGTAGCACTCTATCATACGTTTTTTGGACCCCTAAGTGGGCCCCCAGTTGGTGAGTGTGGGCCAAATACAACACTCTGGATACGTATGTTTTTGGTACTAACAATTGTTCTATTAAATCCCCCCCCGGAGTTTTGGCGACTCGATACAACAACCCATGTTTAACAATAAACTGTGGAAAGTTTTGTCTCACCCCGGAACAGTGCTGGCCATCGATGCCAGCGACGGCGCGGTGGCCGGCTTCCAAATTCGGATCGGCCCACTGGGCCGAGGCAAACTCTCCGCGGCCCGGAGGTCCAGGGTCGTCCGGGAGCGGAAACTCCGCGAAAGGGTCCTCGTCGAGAGGAGGCGTGTCCGACTCGGCTGGCCGGGTTGGACCGTCTTCCGCGGCTGATGTTTCGGACTGCGGTCCGTCTGATCCCGGCCGGAAGGCTGGGCAGGCCAGGCGCGGCCGGGCCATCTTTTTTCCCCTCGGTTTCTCTCGTCGGGGCTTCTCCGGCCGACGACCGTGACTCCAGTACCGGCTGAATAGGGGGCAGTCGGTGCCTATCAGGAGCGGGACCGGGAGGTTGGGCACCACGCCGGCGGCTACTTTTACGTCGCCTTTCGGGGTCTGGACCCGTATATAACTGACCGGATAGCTCTTCCCGTCCCCGTGGACGCACGTCACCGGCATTGTCTCTGTAGTGAGGACCTCCACGAGGTCAGTCCGCACGAGCGTCACCACCCTACCGGAGTCTAGGAGGGCGTGGGTGTCGATGCGGCCCACCCGGACCGGCAGTGTCGCCTGCTGGCGAGGGGCTCCTCCGGTGTGGAGGGAGGGCCGTGGTTCGTCTCCGGCGGCGGAAGGCATCGACACATCCCGGTCGGGGCAGGACCAGGAGAGGTGGTCCTCTTGTCCGCAGACATAGCACCTCCTCAGCTGCCGACTCACTCGGTCGGCCTGGGCACGAGGGTCCCTCTGGGTCGGGGGCTGTAGCGGCGGTGGCCGGCGTCGGCTGTCTCGGCTGGGTCTGTCGGCTATGGCGGGCTTTCGGAGGGGCTCGTTCTGCGTGTGGCGCATCATGTCGGCGCTGACTTGGTGGTTCTCTAGCAAGGCCACCAATGCGTTCAGCGATGAGGGGCTCACCTGGGCAGCATATTTTCGGGCGTCGGGCGGCAAGGAGCGGATACATCTGTCTATTACGAGGCGTTCTATCCACGGGGGCTCCCCGGTGGAGGTGAGCCAACTCTGGGTGAGCCTCAGCAAATCGGCGACTTGGGAGCGGGGCGGTTGGTCCGGGGTGTACCTCCAGCCATGGTACCGTTGGGCGCGAGCAGGAAGGCTGTAGCCGTAACTGGCGAGGATGGCGGTGCGCAGCTTCACAAAGTCGCGGGCCTCTCCCATGGACATGTCCCGGCAAACCCTCTGTGCCTGGCCCGTGAGGAAGGGCGCGATGATGCCTCCCCAGTGGGCTGCGGGCCATCCCTCTCGCACCGCCGTTCTTTCGAAGAGCTCCATGTATGCCTCGATATCATCGTCGGGGGTCTGCTTAGTGAGGACATCTCCTGGAGCCCGGGAAGTCGAGCCGTCTTTCTCTATTTTTTTTATCAGTTCGTGTACTGCCTGCTGTAGGTCAGTTTGGCTTTGGATTAGGGCCACCAGAGCCTGTGCTTGCTCCATGGTGCGTGCGGTTGGCGTTGAATCAGAGTGCCTGCATTCTCCACCACTTGTGGCAACTCTGATTCAATCCAAGACACAGAAAACAGTTTTAAACGCCGGAGCGTTGTTTTATTCACCAAAATGAAAACTCTTCCCTTATCGGGGTATGTCCATGAAATATATATAACTAAAGTAGGCTGGGTTAGCCTGGGGCCAGTGAGGGGGTTTGCTCCCCACCACGTAGCCAGGGCTCCGTTCCTCGTTTAAGTGCTCCAGTAACGTGCCTGTGGACGAGAGGAGAGAGGGTCTGTCAGGCAACATCATTTTATGACACGAGAATGTTTAGGGAGAGGAGTGGAAATCTGACTTACCGCCCGACAGCAAGGAGCGCTTCCTCCTGGAGGAAAACCGGCCACACAGTGAGCTTCAGAGCGGCGTCTGTTTTTCTAGGGCCACTGATTGGGGATCTGTTCCAGCCGGGCGCTCTGTTCCTAACAGCGCCCGGCTGCTATCGGTCCCACTGATTCAGGACATAATTGGGGAAGTACCTATCCGTGATGACGCGTCCCAGACAGCGTTTCTGTTGGGATCCCCCTGCTCTGACGTCACTGTGGTGGCTGGCTGTCCTCCTGCTCTCACCTGTCAGGGGGTAGGCTGACGAGACTCCACAGTGTGTGTGTGTGTGTGTGTGTGTGTGTGTGTGTGTGTGTGCGCGCGTGCGTGCGTGCGTGCGTGCATGCGTGTGTGTGTGTGTGTGTGCATGTGTGTGTGTCCATGGCATCACTGAAAACATGCCAGTGGTGCCCAACCAACCAGTAGATCAAGAGATCGGTAGATTTCCAAATCATTTTTGCATGAGTGTAACTTTGTGGTGTCAATGTGTCACATTCAGCCAGTCAGCATGTTTCTGTTGTTGTTGTCACATACTGAACAGTAGGAATGCAGGGCAGGCATTCCATAGCGAACGTCATGTCTGATGAGCATCAGTCAACTTCCCTGAAAGAATTATGACCTCGCCTGTTTTTAATGAGCATTATGAGCATTAAAATTCTGAGTGGAAACACCAGAAAATTTGATAAAACCTCAAAATATCGCAAAAGAGTTTTCACGCTTGAGGGAGGCGGAAAAGTACGGTGTACTGATAAAAGGAAATGCGATAAATGCAGTGGAAACAGCTTTAGCAAATTAACCAAACTCCATTCAAAAACATGCCGTTTTAACGGAGGAAGACAGCGGGATAACAGGTGACTCACATCCAGAATTGAAGAGTGGCATCTGATAATGCATTTTATGTACCTCTGTATAATCAAGAACCATTAAGTAACAACGGTATACGCACGTGTAACGTTAGCAGAGGGTTAGGGTTACAGCAGTGCGCTCTCCATCACCAAGCATTCCACATCATGATTTCCTCCACTTTAGTCTGAATATCAGGTTAGGATGTTTTCTCTTACCTCACGTTTATTCAGAGAATTTCCCTCATTTTAGGGTTTGACTGGCTTCTGGCAATGTGTCAATGAATTTCCCCTCCTCTTCACCATTCCTGATATTAAGCATAACGGTAGTGGGTGAAAACGTGCAAAATATCGCATTTCCTTTTCCCGACTTTCTGAAAATTTGATTAAAAGTTGCGATACCTTTGGCTGGAAACCCAGCTTGTGTGAGGTGTAAAAACATTGTGCACCCCTGCTCTATACTATAGACTCTATAGAGCATAGCAGTAAATAATCTATTCTAGGGAGGGAAATGGGTTGGAGGCTAGATGAAATGGCCTAAAAAGAGGCTAAGTGACTGATAGAGAATGAAATTCCACAGCCAAAAGGTAAACAGTGAACCACTTGAAGGAAACCAGTTCCCTATCAGTGACGGTGTGTTTTTGTTTCATGTAGGTACTCATACTTTGAAGATATTTAGTTTACTTAATCAGACTGTGTGGTGTGTCTTAAAAATTCCATTGGTCTACTGAGAACAGTTCCTCATTCTAAATGTCTAATCAGTTGCATGTCAAGTGAAGCAGCAAGTTGAACAACAAAGACAGTTCCTGCTCTGTGACACGAATCAGCCATCCAGCAATATAAAAGGAGCTGCGTCTTAAGATCACTGCACTGGATTCGTTGCCTCATCATTAGTAGCCAATTACACAGCAACAACAATTTAGCAGACAAACATTTCAGAGAGAACCTAAATGATGAAGATTGTTCTGCTACTCGTTTTCTTTGGATTTGCATCTACCAAACTACAGCACAAACGCAAATGCAGTATCGACCCTGAGCAAGATGAGGAAATGAGGAGCCCAAAAGCTTGCGTGAACTACAAAAACACTGTAGGTCTCGATCAAGCCCAGACAACAATTAAAGCTACACAACAGAATCTGCTGAACAGGACTGAAGATGCAGAGAAAAGGCTAAATGAAAGCCACGTAAAATTAGAAGATTTAGAGACCAAATTCACCAACGTCTTGAAAGACATTGGAAGACTTAAGAATCAGAATGCACAACAGAATGCTGACATTCGAAGACTAAACAATCAGAATGCACAACAGAATGCTGACATTGGAAGACTAAACAATCAGAATGCACAACAGTATGCTGACATTGGAAGACTAAACAATCAGAATGCACAACAGTATGCTGACATTGGAAGATTCAACAATCAGATTGTCCAACAGAATGCTGACATTGGAAGACTAAACGATCAGAATGCCCAACAGAATGCTGACATTGGAAGACTAAACGATCAGAATGCCCAACAGAATGCTGACCTTCGAAGACTCAAGGATGCAGGTAAATTAAAGTTGACTATGATTAGATAATAGGGTTCCTCTTTGAACATTTGTCAATGACTATGATAAGGTTTATAAGAAATAATTTGTGATGAAATAGCCAATGCTCATAATATGTTTATTTACTTTTTGATCAATATTACACTCAAAGGGATTCTCTTCGTTGTTGCCGACCGAACAAATGCAAAGTCCAATTCCAGGAATTGTGCGGCTGCAGCAAGAGCAGCTCCTGGCAGCCGTCCTGAAACACGTAAATATTTGATCAGTAAATGCAGATGTCATTGATCTATGTAATGTACAGATGTTGGTAATAATTTGTGTTGCGCTGCATTATGGCTTCCTGGAGTACTTTCTCTCACCCACATGTTTACTACTAACTAACAGGGGCGGAGCGACCCTATCAGCCCAGAGGGGGCGAAGCTTGTAGGGGGGCGGCGGCGAAGAAAAATGTGCCTTTTTTACATGTTTGAATCTGTTTTAGCCATATTTAGTGGAATATCTCATTTTAAACAGACCAATGTTATTGTCTATTGATTGAATTCCTCTCACACTCACACCACTGACTTTATTAAATAAGGTAATTTTAAGTCACAACTGTAAAATAGCTGATGGCCCCTATATCCGAAAACACAATTTGTCACTCATTGAGCCAAGTAATATTATGTCCAAGAAAGCTTACAGTGAAGCCACTTTACAGACAAGCTTGTTCTGAAGAAGAAAAAGAAAAACACACGTTGCCAGCCAGGCCTCTTCAGATGTTTCAGCACCGAGGCACAGCCCTCGGTTCAGCACCACCGCAGATGGACAGCGACAGGCTGTCACAGACAGCACCCTGTCTGCCCCTGTCTCCCTCTCTCTCTCTCACACACAGACAGGCGCGGACTGCATAATCAGGCACATCGGGCCGATGCCCGGTGGCCTGGCCTGGCCTGCATTTTTTTTTTTTTTTTTAATGGGGGCCCACTGTGGAGTGGGCCCGGGGCGGGCGCACCCTCTGCCCCGGTGTACCCTCCGCTACTGCTAACTAACTTACAACTCAATCAATACAGATCAATACAGTGTAAAGTTGTATACACCCACAGACACTCTTTGTATCGATTCAAATGCTGTTAAAAAAAAAAAAAAAAAAAAATTGACAGTCTCATAAATAATTTGCTTGCAAGAGTCCCTCCCCTAACACATACATTTTGCTCTGCATTTTATTTTGAAGGCCATGCATTTTCGAGTTTTTTTTACACTGGGAACGATTGCTTTCGTTCAGGTCAGCTTTCACATTACACATTTGAAGAAGAGTAGGCTAACCTCCATTACGTTACATCTCAACATTTGCCAAGTGGATTATGTGGAGACCGTTTATCCTATGGTTTGGTTTTTTGTTTCTGTGATCTACTACAAGATGTAAATACAAGTTTGTGTATTGTTTATACATGATGAACTATCGCCAAACCAATTCACATCGCGCTGCATTGCATTTGCAAATGAGCTAGCCAGTAGCTAGCGTCAGCGGTCACGCCCACAGGTCCCGAAGCCTCACTAACGGCTCCAGACTAAGTGTGCTCGGTCCTGGCTCCTCAGTGTGAAACCACCCAAAATTAGATGTCATTGATATCAAAAAGGTGAGCAATATTCTGCATAGTTGGACCATGTGATCCTTCAAATTAAGTTAAAACTTTCATCTCACCTAAATTTAATTCATGAAGTTTTCATCCGAGAGCAATGATAGGCCTCGATAGATTCATACATAGTGCACACACAGATGAGGACAGACAGTGTGTGTTTAGACTGTATAATAAATATGGACATAGCTCCCATGACGTCACCCATTGTTTTTTGGACTCCCGTTTAAGCCTCGAGGTTGGCATTTTCACTGTCCCCATCTTGGTTATTTGGAGCCAGAAGTCATGTAAATTTGGACAAGAAGAGCCACAGCGCAGCCTTGGTCCGTGCGAGCTGTGCGATCTCTGGACAGGCGACATGTCAATCACGCCCCAAAACATAGTCTGCCTTATCGTCTGTTTGACTCTAAATGGGACCATAATTGACAAAATGAACATCATGCTGTATTGAAGAAGACCTGAAAGTAGCCATTGAGACCAACTCATTGAAGTGTTTACTGAGGTCATAAAATGGAAGAATTCTTCTTGCAGCAAGCGGAGTCTCCCCTGCAGGTCACTTGAAAGAATGCAGGTTTAAGACACTTCCGCATTGGCTTCACTAACGGAGCTATGAGCTACCCCCTTGGATTAGTCACAAATACAGGTTCTTGCATTTGTGTGTGTGTGTGTGTGTGTGTGTGTGTGTGTGTGTGTGTGTGTGTGTGTGTGTGTGTGTGTGTGTGTGTGTGTGTGTGTGTGTGTGTGTGCCTCCTCTTTTGTCACTCTCCTTAACAATCAATCAATCAATCAATCCACCAATGAACCAGACCAAATAGACCAAACTCAAGTGACTCAAACCCCTATTGGCCTCGGCAGATATAGTGCAAGCAACAGAGGTGACTTGTGATTCCTGTGCTATTAACTCCAACACTGTGATGTTTTCTCTGTTTTAGGTCAGTGCTCCTCCTCCACATGTCAGCCACAGCAGGAGTATCACTTTATTAGAGAGCGTAAGACCTGGGATGATGCTCAGAGTTACTGCAGAGAGAAGCACACTGACCTGGCCACCATAGACAACATGGAGGACATGAACAGGCTGAGTGAATCTGCAGGTGGTTATAAGAGTGATGCAGCCTGGTTTGGGCTCAGGTGGAAGAGAACAGGTCATCTGGAGTGGCACTGGTCTCTGCCAGGGACAGAGTACAATGAAAATGAGACAGACTGGAGAAGTGGTCAACCAGAACACACTGTTTATAAGAACTGTGTGTCGATGAGAACTAATAATGAAGGCTGGCGTACTAATCCATGTAGATATCGTCTATGGTTCATCTGCTCTGATGGTAGGTGTAATTAATAACTAACTGTACATTCAGCCTGGCATCCTGTCTAAGGCTGTGTTCCGATTGGCAGGTAGACTACATTAGTGGGGAGGGAACTACCTGCCGATCAGAACACACCCATGGATGACATACACCTCATCTCTTCATACATTTACTTAAAGTCATACTGTACTGTATAACTGTTGAGAGAGTTGGCACCAAGTCACATCAGCTTACACTACAGACATATCAATATACAAAAGTCATTCAATCTCTAAGTATAAGTATAAAAGTCTTTGAGTGAGACAAATCTGTGGCGGTGACATCATTTCATTGGCTTTTGATCCAGATGATTGAATTTGAATTAAGTTTAATTTACTGGGAGTACCACATTCTGCCTGTGGCGGAGCTGTCCAAGATATCGACACAGAAGTGTTTCTAGAAAGTCCCTCAAACTGCATTGGAGACAAGTGAAATGATCTCATCCCATCTGACAGTTTGTTTGTTTGTGGTTTGTGGTTTGTTGTAATATGGATGTTTCAAAGTGAACAAGCTTCTGTTCTCTGCACAGGAACAAACACGTTCCATTTGATCAAACACCACAAGACCTGGAAACAGGCTCAGGACTACTGCAGAGAACACCACACTGTCCTGATCAGTGGAAATCAGACTTCTAACCCAGACCTAATATATCAGATGAACAGTCGTGACACACCGGCTAGCTATTGGATCGGCCTGATCAGAGACTCGTGGAAGTGGTCGGATGGGAGTAAATCCTCATTCAGAAACTGGCATTTTAACATCCCTGAACAAATCAGGGGAAACAACGACAGATGTGCCAGGACCCAGGTTCATCGCAGATGGGACCATAACAATTGTGATGAAAGGAAGCCCTTCTTCTGCTATGATGGTGAGTTTGGTCCACAAAGACGTTAACCTGCACATCTCCATGCTTTGGAATGGCCCCCTCATGTGGTATTCACGACTTGGTATATTATGTGGATTTTTTTCTGAAAGCTTCGAAGCTCACGACTTGTGACGTGTCTTACGTTTTCACAAAATGGCGGACCCCATGGACATTGATGGAAAGTAAAATTTCGACATTTTAGCTGAAGAGCTTTTCATAGTTATTTTTATAATATATCTGAGGAACATGTTCATATTCTCAAAAGTCTCATCTTGTTTGCTTCTTCATGCCTTTGCATTTCCTGCATTAACGTAGTTAGCCGCTCGCTAGCTATGGGTAGCTAAATTGTTAGCCTCAGTGGCTTCTAGTCAACTGTGCATGTTCACAACGTGACCACTTGAATGTGTATTCACGGTAAACAACGAGCCAACTTGAGGGCTGCATCAGTCCAGGCATTTATTATCTCCCACCTGTGGTTCTTAGCAGAGCTGTGTAGATAGAAGAGTTGCGACATCTCCATTCACTCGAATGGACCAGTTTTTTACTCTCAAGAGTTCCAGGAAGTAAGGTCCTGGATTAAGCAGCACTCGAGTTGCAGCAAAATGGACAGTTTGTGATGTACTTTGAATGTTTTTTTTTCTTGAATCAAATTGTACATTATCAGCTTTATTTTACCATGCAAAAGTAGCGCAAGACCCATTCCTGGCTGTTCATTGGCTAATGAGTCTCGCATTTTGGTCCTCCGCTGACGCCACTCTCTCTAGAGGACACTAGTTCTTAGTCCCTTGCTCTAGGAACGTGATTGGCTCATTCTGTCCTATACTCTCCTCTGGTAGGCTGCCAGCCAAGTCAATCAAATGATGGAACGCTACCATGTCAATACTCTACGCGCAATGCAATGCAAATTGGGGCGTGCACAAGCGCATTTGTATTTTCCCTGCTGCCTATTACCTCTACGCCTGTTATAATTGTACTGGACATGCATGGGGTATAGGCGTGCCACATGCCAAACCAGGCGTGTCCGCGCTAAATGCAGATGGCATTCTCCTATCATCAGCATGCGCGCAATTACTTTGCACTAAGAGCTTTGAAAAGCACATACCCGCTGCACTTGAGCGCACCATAATCTCCGAACTTCACAGCGCAGTGCAGAGGAATCTGACGAATACAATTCTCCCAGACATTGAATAGGCTACTTGTACTTTTTTGGCATGAAACAGCACAAAATATCACCTCCAGTTCACAATTTCTTCCCCTACAGCTAGAGTGATGCTGATCCGTGAGGAGAAGACCTGGGATGAGGCCTTTCGTTACTGCAGAGAGAAACACTATAACCTGGTCTCCATCCACGATCCTGACATCCAGAATCTAGTCCAAGAAAGAGTCAAGATGGCCGACACTCCCTACGTGTGGCTGGGAATGCATTACACCTGCACTCTGGACTTCTGGTACTGGCTTAGTAACAATGCGAGCTGCTACCAGAACTGGGCCCCGGGGAACGGGACCGGAGATTGTGGGGCGGCTGCAGCCATGGAGAAAGGAGGGCGGCAGTGGGTCAGTCTGCCTGATGATCAGAAGTTCAACTTCATCTGCAGCAAAGAGTAAGTGTTTAAATCCAACCTAAGACTCTGGTCATCTACCTTATCATTTCTGGAGCCATTTTATTTTGTGGTGTATTTTTCTTAACCCCTTGGCTAACTGGACAAATGTAGCCTACATTGTGGCATCACATCAAAAATATTTCCAGCACAGCTAGGAGTTTGATTGCAGAGAAAACTTTAAAGGTATACTATGCAACTATTTCATTAATCCCCCCAAAAAACTTTCGGTGGGAATTGTATTTTGTGGGAAATTGTGGAAAGCTGAAACAAATAGAAAGCATTTTTTTTTATAATCAAGACAAACTGGCTTATAAAGGGTTAAAATTCTGAAAATGAATAAACATTTGGGTAGTATGATGTCATCTGAGGGTATAAGGTTTGGCAAACACAAAAAAAAATTGTTAACATATTGACTGACCAAAAATGGTCACTCAATAAACTGGCTCCAGAGTGGTGTAGTATTAATTAACGCCTCATGAGGGTTAAGTAAAATGTGTTTTTTTGTATCCTTATAGAAAAGTTTCCCCTCACAAACATCAGTTTGAGCCACACAATGCTGTGGGAGTGGGTTTATGTGGATAGACGCAGCCCCCTGTGTGTATTTCCGTGGTTCGACATTGTTTTGCTGTGTTCTGTCTTTATGTGGTCGAGTGAGCTTGACAATGCATAGGGAGAGAGAGTGCCAGAAAACCATTGAAACGCAGGGGTTAAAGTTTTTTTCTAATAGTTTCACATCAGTATATAAATGGGAGCTATAGGGCTCTGTCTGTTTCTCTGTCCCACTGTGATGTCATAAATCCCACGGTGACATCATCAGTGATGTCATTAATCCACTGTGACATCATCAGTGATGTGCCTCCACCTGAAAACGTCCCAGACACAGCCAAACAAAATGTAAACAGCACCAAAATCAGGCAGGGGGCAGCATCTGTCCATAAACACACTAACTGAACAGTAGAAAGAGAATGACACTTACACTTTTTCTTCTGTCTCTCTTTTCTGATTCAGGATCATCTGAACTATCTTCCGTGTCCACCTGAATGCCAGATCACTACAGCCAAGCAGCAGTGACCAGCTGTTGTCCCACTCCCATTCAACTGTTAATAATGATTATTTGTTTTCTTTTCAGATGTAAGTTTGAATTTGTCTTTTGGGGTTTATTTGTTTATCCCGTTATACACAAACCATTTGCAGGTATTTTGAGTGATTCGGTTACTTCCATCTCCGTAGTACATCATGGTGAATAATTATATTTTCATAAAACAAAATGTTTTACTTTTAGACACATAGCAGATTAAAATACTCATAACTTTTGATCTGAGAGACCTATCTCAGTCATTCAAAAAGTTATATAAAGGGAGACTTTCTTTATCTATGGAAATATCAACAAAATTAAAACATTTCCACCATGTGAAGGGTTTCTGCAGATCACCACACATATATAATAGCCTAGTGTGTTAGTATTTCATGTGTGAATAAATATACTAAACCAGAGTATCACTGCAGTGTGCATAGCAATAGATTGTTTGTAATGTTTTGTGACTTTTGTATGATGCACCAGTGGCTGGTGGCTCCTGCTTTACATTACTGGCTTTCCTTGGGAAGCTAAGCAGGTCTGGCCTAGGATACTCCTTGGATGGAAGACTGGTGCTGGAAGTGGTGTTGGAGGACCAGTAGGAGGTGCTCTTCCCCTCTGGTCCCAATGGTCTGATGAGTAATCTGCTCTGATGAATAATCCCCCCAATGCCCCAGGGCAGAGACAGGGGTCCCTATCGTTGCATCGGCGCAGTTTCTAGGCCGAGCGGCAGGCGCAGATCAAAGCAGTGGGCGTGGAAAGGCGCACTTGATATCGTCGTGCTGGCGCTAGATGCAGCCCAAAGCATTACAACCACGCCTTTTAGGCGTAAAATTATGCACCGTCATGCTCATTGGATAAGTGCAATAAACGAATCGCACGCTTGCCTTTTTAGCTCCAATTCCAGTGATCCCGCAAAACCAGACGAAAGCCAAACGCTCTGCCCCCCCCCCCCCCCTCCCTTCATCCAGCCTGTCTGTCTGCATTATAGGCTATTATTCCATATTATTATGCTTCTCAAACCAATCTAACTGCAGTTTCAATACTGCAAGCATGTAAATACGCTACACTATAGCAAGATCAAAGTGAAAATAATGTTCTATGCATCAGCTAGAAAAATATAGCCTATTAGATTGGTGAAAGTTTGTCCAGAAATATATCATTTTCTCTCGCCTGCTGCAGGAAGGATGATGCACATAAATATACCCTACATTATGTCAAGTCATTGCATAAATGTGTTTTTATTGTAAAACTAAATGTGAAATAGGGCCAAGTTATTGGACGGACATCACAGTATAGCAGATGCCATTAGAAGCGCGTTCCGAAGCGCGTTCCGCTGTTACTTCTCTAAATCACGTTAACTCGACAAGGGGTATATATATGCCCAGGAGGACATATATGTTTCACATAGGGTGGTGTTTTCATTTCGAGGTTTTATTTGGTCCAATATTGAAATGTTGACAATGGCAGGCTGTGTTACAATTACACATTAATTTAGAACTACCTTTTATATCTATTTTGGCTCATTTGGTGGCTATTTAGTAGCGAAATGAAGAAACACAATGCATGCTGGGAACTCAGAGAGAGAGAGAGAGAAGGGTGACAGAGAAGAAGCAGTGAAGGCAAAGAATAGGCCTGCTTTTGAAAAGCGCAAAGCGCTAAATGTAGGCCAGCTCCCAAGATATGACTAGGCTGGTATTTAGCGCCGACACGCCCACTTTGGGACTGCGCCACGCCCATTCGGCCTAAAGCGCATTTGGCAGCCTAAAGCCTATTGCTATCTTGCCGAAACAGGCGCAAGGCACGTTTTTTTGCGGTTAAGGCCCGTAATAGCGCCGATGGCCTGTGGGAGAATAGAGCCCAGGGACTCTGTCCTGTGAGTGAGCACCGTCCTTCGGATGAGACGTTAAACCGAGGTCCTGACTCTCTGTGGTCATTAAAGATCCCATCGGCACTCTTCACAAGAGTAGGGGTGTAACCCCGGTGCCCTGGCTGAATTGCTGGCTGCTGTGCATCACCCAGGTGGGTGCTACCCATCGGTGGTGGATGAGTTGAGTTCCTTCCCCTGATACTGTACTGAAGCGCTTGGAGTGTCTTGAAAGGCGTTATATAAATCCAATCAATTATCATTATTATTCATGTAAAATCACAATTCTGAATCATTAATGTTTGAATTCCTATGTAACCAATACATTGATTTATCTGATGCTGATTAAACAATTAAATAAACCATAGTGGTCAGGGTCCTCTCTTGTTTCTGGCTTGACTACACATCTTTGTGTGAAACATGTTCATAACTGGTGTCTAGAGTGGAAATAGTCTTTCTAAAGCCACGGAGAGGACATGTTCATAACTGGTGTCTAGAGTGGAAATAGTCTTTCTAAAGCCACGGAGAGGACATGTTCATAACTGGTGTCTAGAGTGGAAATAGTCTTTCTAAAGCCACGGAGAGAACATGTTCATAACTGGTGTCTAGAGTGGAAATAGTCTTTCTAAAGCCACCGAGAGGAGAAACAAAGCTGATGAGATTTTTGTCATTTTCATACAAAAAGGAAATGTATGGGAGAAGATGATAATCTAATACATCTATTTTTCTTTTCAATTGTCATGACTTCCAAATCAAGTGAGAATTCCTTGGTGATTTTGGATGAATTCTGAGTCAGCCATGCCGAATGAGGGACATTTGTAAATATCTAAAACCCCTGGAAGGTGCTGCCTTGATATTCTGATATAGTGTTGCTTGATATTCTGATAGTGTTGCTGGCTAGATGACACACTTCCTGTTTTTTCAAGCTTTCTAATTTAGTGAGCAATGAGCAGTGACTCCAAAGATGTAGCCTACTTATTAGTTGTTTTTTTTTACTTTAATTTTTCAACATCTCCTCAACGGAGGGATCATGGGCGGAGTTTCAGGGGGGATGCCCTCAAAACCCACCTTTTCACTGTTGCTTTTGACGTATAATGTTTTCCCCCTCTCTCCTCTATTTTTATATTTTTCTCTTTTCATTAAAGTTGTTTTATCCTGTGTTTGAAAAGTGTCTTTGAGCACGGTCAAAAGCAACAGTGAAACAGTGAAGTGCAATATAAACTCAGTGCTCACTGATGAAGGCTTTTACTTGTGTGTATTGTATTGTGTGTATTGAGTATGTGTGTATTGAGTACAGTCTATGTGTGAGTACAGTCTATGTGTGTATTGAGTAGTCTCTCTGTATTGAGTACAGTCTATGTGTGAGTACAGTCTATGTGTGTATTGAGTAGTCTCTCTGTATTGAGTACAGTCTATATGTGTATTGAGTACAGTCTATGTGTATTGAGTACAGTCTATATGTGTATTGAGTACAGTCTCTGTGTATTGAGTACAGTCTATATGTGTATTGAGTACAGTCTATATGTGTATTGAGTACAGTCTATATGTGTATTGAGTACAGTCTATGTGTATTGAGTACAGTCTATATGTGTATTGAGTACAGTCTATGTGTATTGAGTACAGTCTATATGTGTATTGAGTACAGTCTATATGTGTATTGAGTACAGTCTATATGTGTATTGAGTACAGTCTATGTGTGTATTGAGTACAGTCTATGTGTATTGAGTACAGTCTATATGTGTATTGAGTACAGTCTATATGTGTATTGAGTACAGTCTCTGTGTATTGAGTACAGTCTATATGTGTATTGAGTACAGTCTATGGCCCCTATCGTTGCATCGGCGCTGTTTCTAGGCCGAGCGCCTGGCGCAGCGCAAATCAGTGGGCGTGGACCAGCGCACTTGATATCGTCGTGCTGGCGCTACACGCAGCCTTAAGCATTACAACCACGCCAGACTTTCTTTATCTATGGAAATATCAACAAAATTAAAACATTTCCACCATGTGAAGGGTTTCTGCAGATCACCACACATATATAATAGCCTAGTGTGTTAGTATTTCATGTGTGAATAAATATACTAAACCAGAGTATCACTGCAGTGTGCATAGCAATAGATTGTTTGTAATGTTTTGTGACTTTTGTATGAGGCACCAGTGGCTGGTGGCTCCTGCTTTACATTACTGGCTTTCCTTGGGAAGCTAAGCAGGTCTGGCCTAGGATACTCCTTGGATGAAAGACTGGTGCTGGAAGTGGTGTTGGAGGACCAGTAGGAGGTGCTCTTCCCCTCTGGTCCCAATGGTCTGATGAGTAATCTGCTCTGATGAATAATCCCCCCAATGCCCCAGGGCAGAGACAGGGACTCTGTCCTGTGAGTGAGCACCATCCTTCGGATGAGACGTTAAACCGAGGTCCTGACTCTCTGTGGTCATTAAAGATCCCATCGGCACTCTTCACAAGAGTAGGGGTGTAACCCCGGTGCCCTGGCTGAATTGCTGGCTGCTGTGCATCACCCAGGTGGGTGCTACCCATCGGTGGTGGATGAGTTGAGTTCCTTCCCCTGATACTGTACTGAAACGCTTGGAGTGTTTTGAAAGGCGTTATATAAATCCAATCAATTATCATTATTATTCATGTAAAATCACAATTCTGAATCATTAATGTTTGAATTCCTATGTAACCAATACATTGATTTATCTGATGCTGATTAAACAATTAAATAAACCATAGTGGTCAGGGTCCTCTCTTGTTTCTGGCTTGACTACACATCTTTGTGTGAAACATGTTCATAACTGGTGTCTAGAGTGGAAATAGTCTTTCTAAAGCCACGGAGAGGACATGTTCATAACTGGTGTCTAGAGTGGAAATAGTCTTTCTAAAGCCACGGAGAGGACATGTTCATAACTGGTGTCTAGAGTGGAAATAGTCTTTCTAAAGCCACGGAGAGGACATGTTCATAACTGGTGTCTAGAGTGGAAATAGTCTTTCTAAAGCCACGGAGAGGAGAAACAAAGCTGATGAGATTTTTGTCATTTTCATACAAAAAGGAAATGTATGGGAGAAGATGATAATCTGATGCATCTATTTTTCTTTTCAATTGTCATGACTTCCAAATCAAGTGAGAATTCCTTGGTGATTTTGGATTAATTCTGAGTCAGCCATGCCGAATGAGGGACATTTGTAAATATCTAAAACCCCTGGAAGGTGCTGCCTTGATATTCTGATATAGTGTTGCTTGCTAGATGAAGCTGCTGCCTTCATATTCTGATAGTGTTGCTTGATATTCTGATAGTGTTGCTTGATATTCTGATAGTGTTGCTTGATATTCTGATAGTGTTGCTTGATATTCTGATAGTGTTGCTTGATATTCTGATAGTGTTGCTTGATATTCTGATAGTGTTGCTTGATATTCTGATAGTGTTGCTTGATATTCTGATAGTGTTGCTTGATATTCTGATAGTGTTGCTTGATATTCTGATAGTGTTGCTGGCTAGATGACACACTTCCTGTTTTTTCAAGCTTTCTAATTTAGTGAGCAATGAGCAGTGACTCCAAAGATGTAGCCTACTTATTAGTTGTTTTTTTTACTTTAATTTTTCAACATCTCCTCAACGTTGGGATCATGGGCGGAGTTTCAGGGGGGATGCCCTCAAAACCCACCTTTTCACTGTTGCTTTTGACGTATAATGTTTTCCCCCTCTCTCCTCTATTTTTATATTTTTCTCTCTTCATTAAAGTTGTTTTATCCTGTGTTTGAAAAGTGTCTTTGAGCACGGTCAAAAGCAACAGTGAAACAGTGAAGAAGTGCAATATAAACTCAGTGCTCACTGATGAAGGCTTTTACTTGTGTGTATTGTATTGTGTGTATTGAGTACAGTCTATGTGTGTATTGAGTACAGTCTATATGTGTATTGAGAGCAGTCTATGTGTATTGAGTACAGTCTATGTGTGTATTGAGTACAGTCTATGTGTATTGAGTACAGTCTATGTGTGTATTGAGTACAGTCTCTGTGTATTGAGTACAGTCTATATGTGTATTGAGTACAGTCTATACAGTATGTGTATTGAGTACAGTCTATGTGTATTGAGTACAGTCTATATGTGTATTGAGTACAGTCTCTGTGTATTGAGTACAGTCTATACTGTATGTGTATTGAGTACAGTCTATATGTGTATTGAGTACAGTCTATGTGTGTATTGAGTATATGTGTATTGAGTACAGTCTATATGTGTATTGAGTACAGTCTATGTGTATTGAGTACAGTCTGTACTCAATACACATAGAGGCCATTTACACCTGGCATTAACATGCGTTTTCTGTCATCAGATTGCAATCAGATTGTATTTTATCACTTCAGCCTGATTCCATTTACACCTGGCGTTAACATGCATCTGATTGCAATCAGATTGCAGAAATGGCGGTTGTCCTCTCAATCCGCATAAAGTTGCTGTATCCAGATTGAGAGGACACATTGCATTTACACTTGTGTTCAATGTGTACACAATGCATCCCTGACCACCTCCGGAGGTGGTTTGGCCGATCAGATTGCAATCCTTCTTCAATGCGTTTGGGGGTGTTTACACCTGTACTCTCAAGTGGTAAAACACAATCTGATTGCAATCTGATCAAAGGAAATGCATGTTAGCGCCAGGTATAAATGGCCTCTATGGTGCATCTATGTTGCAAACAAGCAACCTCTCAAACAACAAATCTAAAGGAGCTAATCACACTGGAAATGCCATAGCCAATTGTAGCACACGCCTCCTAATACTGCTGGTAGTGGAGGGAGTGCAGTAATTGTTATAGTTAGTAAAGACTACCAATAATACTGGACCAGAATCAGAAGATACCAGATACGAACAGGAGACAGAAAAGTGACTATTTGCAACATCAATGACCACACGAGACAAGGAGTTAGAACTGTATGAACTGGTACCTTGTATTTATATAAAAAACATTAAAGGAATGAAAGGAATGAAATAAAATAAAAACCATAAATTCAGTTTTCAGTGAATAACAAAAATATCTCAGTTTAGTTATTTAACAAAGCTTTCTTTTGTCACTCTTGTTTTAGCTTTTAACCACTGAGTTCTTTTCAACTATTTTTCCCAGCTAGGTTATTTTCGGACCGGGTGCACCCTAATATGGTAAGTACTGTAATTCTGTATCAATCTCTATTTTAACATTTCAGGTAATCCAAGGATCCTAGGTAAGTATAAATATTAACACTGTAACAGTTCAATATTTTCACCTTTCAATTCAAATCAATCATTCAATAGGTCAAGAATACCCCAATATCAAATATAATCGAATGCACAGAAATGATCCTATGAATACTCAGTCCATTCACTCGAACTAGTGATGGTTACTGCTCAGTCCTTCCATAGGCACGGGGTTGTTTGGAGAAGAATGAAGAAGGTAAGTGTCTTTCCAAGTCAAGTCAAAGAGAGGTAAGTCAAAGTCTGGGATTTGGGCTGTGCAAGGGGAAGTTGAGCGTACGAGTAGGCTGGCGTTGTGTGATTATGATTGTTCGTCCTACCGCCGTGGCAGGAGAGGGGTAAGGTTGGCAGTTCTGGGCTCTGGGTTCTACTCAGGGACCTTCAGGAATCCAGGAATCATCAATCCAGGAATCATCAATCCAGGGGTCTCATCTGGGTTGGGTTGGCTCGCCATCGAACTTCAAATCGACTCAAAAAACCTGACCTGCAGTCATTGACATGGCCAGAATTGTTCGATCAATCAAATGTCTTTCAATCCTTTTTCTGATCAGGAATTAATAATTCTTTTAACTTCACCAAAACATGTATAAATTATAATGTAAATTGTATATTCAACACATTTTAAATAACCTTTACAGCAAATGAATTCCTGAGCAAAATGAAATAAAGTGTCTTTTTAGCTTAATATTAATGTAATTATTTTTTACAGTGCAACAAATACATGCTAAATGAATTGCATCATCTTTCACAGTGCAATGAATAAAATACTTGACAAAACATGACTCATGTTGCTTCTAGACTAGTAAACAGTGTAGCAGCTTGAAAGCAGCTTAAAACATTGAGCAATAAAACACTCCACATAACGTTTTCATACTCTTCTCAGTTGAGTTGTCAACCAGCTTGACTTTAGTTGAGCTAAACAGTCAGCTAATTGCACTGTAGTGTTCATCATTCAATGCTAATGTTGTTAGCTCCAGGCCTAGTGACTTGAAACTCGCTAGCTTAGCCTGCACCTCATGGCACAGCATTAATTATTCATGTCTTCCGTGACTCACCAATTCGGGAGTTCCGCTGTTTTGTTCGGTCGGTTTCGGTGAGCAAGGCTTCTCACACAGGCATCTACAAGCTTACAACAAAGTACAGGCTGTTACCATTCTGATTTGACAACTTTAGATTGTGTTTTCTACGTTTTATCTGTGTTGCATTTTTACCGTTCAGCAGCACAGGTCCTCTCTCCACTGCGTCTCCCAGCGTTTGACTAACGTAAAATCTAGCTTGTCAACAGTGCTAGGATCGGCGCTCTGATTGGCTAAGGCACTTCAGTGCTGTTATTTCTCATTGGCTAAGGCACTTCCTGGGTTTTGTTAACTCTTTGTGACCTGGTTCAGACAGGCATGAGAGAGAATAATGTACTGCTGTTTTATCATTTCAACTGTATTGTACATGTGACTTTTCTATTTAAGGATTAGACTGTTTTTATATCTCATTTGTGACCTGGGTTACACCCTCCCCTCTTGAACCCATGCACGTCCCGTTGCATGCACAACTAGGCTGTGTAGTCACTACAGGGGGTGGTTGACCAGAGTCTGAGTCAGGACCATTAATCTCACTTAAAACATCAGTATAGGCTACACTTAGACCTTGAAAAAGTGCTTGTACTATAGAAATTAAAGGGTTGCCTATCTGAGGATAATGAAATTTCTTGGGCCTCTCTCTGTGTCTTTGTGATCGTCTGAGAAAGCTTTCAGCTTCCTGATTGTCATTATCAATTTGATTGTCTGATACGTCATTGGTCGTGTCTGTATTAACATTTGTGTTTTCTCTGATTTCCATCTCATCAGATGCACTGCTTGGTCCTGGACGTTCCTCTTCGCCTCCTGGCACATCAGATGTGTGACATGGCTCATCAGGAGTGTGCAGGATATCAACAGGTTCACAAGGTGCTTTAGATAGACTTGCATTTTCAGGTTCTGCTGAGACATTTCCTCCATCAGGTGAGTTTCCTGGAGGTAAGTGATCAGCAGGAGTGTCTTTTCCCTTTGTATTTATCTCATCTACGTCTTCTGCATCAGCAGGATTTGTCACGTCCTGTTCCTCAGTATCCGGGATTTCAGGTGAGTGAGTTTCATCAACTGACTGATGGACTGAAGTAGATTCCAGTAGGAAATCAGGATTTGTCTTTGTAGTTCCTTCTATCTGAGTGTTTGGATGGTCGTGGACAGCGGTGAATCTAGTGGTGCTTTGAGAAGGGGATTCATGTAACCAGTGGACTACACCGTCATCCTCCAGATCACTTGAATCAGCAACCTCAGTTTCACTGACACCTGCTGTCTGACGTGTTCTCGGCCTTCGGACAGGTTTGGGCTGAGGAGACTCTTCCTCTTCTGTCATTGGAAGAAAACTACATGGAAGGAGGAGATCACGATGCAGTGTACGTGTGGGACCCTCTCTATTTTCTGGCTTAACAGTATAGACCGGGAGGTCTCCAGCACGTTTGACTACAATATGGACATTGGCTTCCCACTTATCTGCAAGTTTGTGCTTGCCACGTAGTCGTACATTCCTTACTAAGACTCTGTCTCCAATTTCAAGACTTGAAGCTGTCACTTTACTATCAAATCTAGTCTTATTTCTTTCGGCTACTTTCTGGGAGTTTCGAAAAGCCAATTTATAGCTCTCTTCTAACCGAGATCTAAGGTCTTGTACGTACTGGGAATGAGATTTTTGCTGATCTCCCTTCAAGGGCAATCCATAAGCTAGGTCGACAGGCAGTCTGGGTTTACGCCCGAACATTAACTCATAGGGAGTGAACCCTGTTACCTCATTACGTGTACAATTGTAGGCATGTACTAAGGGTTTTACAAACTCTTTCCAATGTGACTTTTGTTTGTTCTCCAACGTTCCTAACATGCCTAACAAAGTTCTGTTAAATCTTTCGACAGGGTTACCCCGCGGGTGGTACGGAGTTGTTCTGATTTTGCGAATACCTGCGACTTCACATAGCTCCTTGATCAATCTGGATTCAAAATCAGGCCCTTGGTCGCTGTGCAACCGCTCAGGTATGCCATAACAGACTATAAAGTTATCCCACAAACACTTAGCAACTGTTCTCGCTTTCTGATTGGGTGTGGGAATCGCGATCGCAAACTTAGTGAAGTGATCGGTCAGTACTAGGATATCTTTCGTGTTGCTGCTATCGGGCTCGATTGACAAGAAATCCATGCATACTAATTCTAAGGGTCTTGTAGTCTTTATGGTTACCAGGGGTGCTGCTCTTTCAGGAAGGCTTTTTCTGCGTGTACAGCGGTCACAGGTTTTAACTTTACGCTCTACATCTGCAGATAGTCTCGGCCAGTAAAATCTAGTTCTGACAAGATCGAGAGTTCTGTCAATGCCCATATGGCCCATATCATTGTGCAAACTTTGCAGCACTGATGCTCTGAGTACTTCAGGTAGAACTAGCTGGTACGTAACCTGGTCTCCATCTTGTCTTTTTCGGTATAGCACATTGTCATGTAGCTCCAGTCGATTCCATTCCCTGAGCATGAGAGGGAGCTCTGGAAGTTCTTTACGCACAGTTGGAGGTGGTTTCTCTCCCAGTTCCATCTGAGCAATAACCTCTCTGATAGTTGAATCAGCTCTCTGTTTCTCTTTAAGCTCAGAGTGAGAAAGAGAAGGAATGACTGGTAAGCCGTGCTGGTCCTCTGCAATATAGCTCTCTGGGATTGCATCCGCGGAGACTGTAAGGGACTCAACGAGAGCGATACCACAGTTGCTGGAGTCATTTGCAACTACGAGATGACTTTCACATATTGCTTTGATGGCATCCTGGTTGATTTCTTGGTTTTCTGTGTCAGCTAAGTGACGTTGAGTGAAGCGGGCTATGCGCTCTTGCTCTTTCTTAGACTGGGCATCATTTAGAAGTTCTCCATGTGGCCGTCTGGAGAGGCCATCAGCGTCCAGGTTTTGCTTGCCTGCCCGATACTTGAGTTTAAAAGAGTAGTTGGACAGAGCTGCAAGCCATCTATAACCTGTGGCGTCTAATCTCGCAGTGGTGAGTATGTACGTCAAGGGGTTACTGTCTGTAACAACAGTAAAGTCAACCCCATAAACATAGTCATGGAATTTTTCTGTCACAGACCACTTGAGGGCGAGAAACTCTAATTTATGCGCTGGGTATCGGGACTCGCTTCGTGACAGCCCTCGACTGGCAAAAGCTATGACCCTAAGCTTTCCTTCCTGCTCTTGGTATAATGCTGCCCCGAGGCCAGTAGTACTGGCGTCCGTGTGCAGAATATAAGGCAGCTTGGGATCTGCAAAACCGAGAACAGGGGCTGTGGTCAGTTTCTCAATGATGGTCTCAAACGCTCTCTGACAGTTACATGTCCATCTACTTTCAAAGGGTTTTCTGGGGTCATGATATTGATCTGACTTCACCTTGACTTTGGGACTTTTGCGGAGTGGCGGATATCCACGGGTCAAATCATTAAGTGGTCTGATTATGGCTGCATAATCTTTAATAAAGCGGCGATAATAGCCTGAGAAGCCAAGAAATGATTTCAACTCTTTCAGATTTTTTGGAATTGGCCAGGTTTTTAAGGCTTCAAGTTTTTCAGAATCTGTCTCAACGCCATTCTCAGACACTACATGCCCAAGATAACGCACTCTTGTCTGAAAAAACTTGCACTTTTCAGGAGATAATTTGAGTCCATACTCCTTGAGACGGGTGAGGACTCGCATTAATCTGCTCTCATGCTCCTCCAGAGTTTCTGAAAAAATGATGAGGTCATCCAAAAAGACCAGAACTTCTTTCAAGTTCATATCTCCTACGCATTTTTCCATCAGTCTCTGGAAGGTGCTAGGCGCATTTGTTATGCCCTGCGGCATGCGATTGAACTCCCAGAATCCTAATGGAGTGACAAAAGCTGTCTTGGCTTTGTCAGCTTCGTCAACCTCAATCTGATAATAACCAGACTTTAGGTCGAGCACAGTGAACCATTTGGATCCTGTTAGCGCCGAAAAAGTATCTTGCAGGTTCGGGAGAGCATAGGCGTCCTTTATCGTTTGTAGATTGAGCTTCCGATAATCGATGCACAGGCGAACATCATTATTGCGTTTCCTCACAACCACAATGGGGGAGGAATACGGCGATTCAGACTCTCTTATCACGCCTGCATCAAGCAACTCGTGCAGATGTTTTCGCACCGCCTCGATGTCTTGAGGATATATGGGTCTGGCGCGATGCTTAAAGGGAGTCTCATCGTGGAGTTTTATATGATGCTTCACCTTGTCAGTGCATCCGAAATCTAAGTCATGATGAGCGAAGACTTCCGGCATCTCATTCAGCGTTTTAGTGACACGCTCTTTCCACTCCGGTGGTATTGGAGAATCGCCAAAGTTAAAGCTCAAGTCTGACTTTGATGTTTCTTCGGAATCAGCTGCATTGATCACGTTGTGTTGTGATAGGATGCTGTGGAAAGCTCCGAGCTCAGCGATGACACAGTTAGGTGGGATTGTGACATCCTGTTCTGATTCATTGTTGATCACTACAGGCACTTTATGTGGTGAGTTAGCAGAAAGTGTGATCAGGCAACTCTGTACACAAAGGCCACCAGGCAATGATGACTCAGTGGGATGGTCTACAGTAATCCATTTGTCTGTGGATTGGTTATGGACGTTGGCTGATCCCTCAAGAACAACACTGTGGCCCGCAGGAATGACAACAGGGGTCTTCCCTAGCATTTGGACTAAACCTACACTGCCATCTCTGTTCTGTTTTTGTCTTAGCTCAAGTATGTTAAGTACTGCCCTGTAACCATAAGGACTTGGTAGATGGTTTGGGGTCTTAATGTCTGAGTACCTTTCATATAGGACATCAAGTGTGTTTGTTCCTATTAAGACTGGTGACTGGCTATCAGGGTGTACGTCAGGAACAACAAGAGCAAGGGTAGGTATTTCTATGTCAATTTCAAGAAAGTCTTTGGGGAATGTGACAGCCATCTCTATGTAACCTAGATAAGGGACAGATTGTCCGGCTGCACCTTCAACCTCTAAAAGATTATTAAGTGGTTTGATGTCTTGATCGGATAAGTTCTGTTTGTAGAACGACTCTGGAACTGTAGTTACTTGAGAACCAGTATCTAGAAGGCAACTATAATCTACACCAGCTATTTTGACAAGAGCTGTGCATTTGGATCCTACTAACCCTTTGGGCAGTTTGTAGACTGGTTTCTTCGTATAGGACTGGTTAAGGTTAACACGTTTTTTGCGCTTAATTTTAGCGGGACATAATTGACCGGCTTCAGCCCCCGTTCGCCCCGTAACAGAGACTGTGTCTAGTTTAACTGTTCAGCTGCAGCTATAGGGTTTTCAAGTTCCCACTTCCTTTGCCTTTCTTTCAACAGCTTTCTTTTCTCTGCGACCAAAGCTGGGTTTGGTTCGCTGTCGCAGTTGGGTTTGATGTGCCCATCTTCACCACATAGGAAGCAGTACCATGGTTTTGGCTTAGAGCTCTGATTTCTGACCATTTCCTGCTCAGATTCTTTCGTCCGTTTCTCATATTTCTGTTTTTCACGTGACTTGCTGTTATAAGCTCCACTGGAATTGGAGTTTCCTTTTCTCTGTTGCTTTGCGGTCAGTGTCGCTAGTTGACTTTGGATCTCTGCCACTTGTCTACTAAGTTCTTGGGTAGTTGTGCTAAGTGCAGCACAGGCACCCTTTTCTTCCTCACAGCTATATGCAGTTTGCACTTGAGATGATGCTTTCTGCTTTGTGTTACCTAGATGCTGTCTCATGCGCATGGCTTTGGCTGCATGACGATCTTCCTCTGTGCGCAACAGTAATAGCAGCTCTGCAAATGATGGTGGGTTTGTCTTCTTTTGTTTTAGCTGGAGTTCAGTGAGAAGAGAATTATTCCAACATCCCCTGCAAAACTGTGTGAGAAGATGTTTGTTAACTTCTTCACCTGACACACCGCCTCTTTTCACAGCTGAGTTTAATGCTACCTGAAGGCGCTGCAGGTATGCAGATGGTTTCTCACCAGCATCTTGGAATGTATCTAGGAATTTAGCATACAGCTCATCACCATCTTGAACCGTCCCATAAGCAGAATCTAGTAACTGGAGGTAAGCAGCTGGCAAACTACGTGGGCTCAAGTGTCTGACCACATCGGCTGCTGGAGGTAAGAGACTTTCAAGTATTCTCCTAGACCGCTGAAGGTCTGATATGGCCGGATCAGTCATGACTAGTTCAACACTGGATCGCCATGAATCGTAGTCAGGTTCATGAGTTGGTCTGGGGACTTTCCCTGAGAATGCACGGAGTCTCATTGAGGACTGCATCTGTAGTGCACCGTCTTCCCTTTTCACGATGTGCTCCACCACGACTCTTTGAACTTCTGGTGGGCTGAGATCATGTGCAGTAATCACAGGAATGTTTCTGATTCCACTGCTTTGAACTACATGTGGCGATCTACCAACATCGGATAGGACATCTTCAAGAGGAAGGTTAACTTTGGGAGAATGGACTGAGGTTTCTACAACACCTAACTCAGGCACTTCAACAGGTGTCTCTTTTTCTGCAGGTGGTGCAAGATCAGCGATAGTCTCAGTTACTTGTGACATCATGTCTTTTAGGACCTCAGCATAATCCCTCCCACTCAATTTAGCAAGCCCTTCAAGTTCAGCAAGAAATAACTTGGTTGAGGTTTTCCCTTTTGTCTGTGTGTAAACACTAGCAAAAGATTGTATCTGGTAGGTATTCCCACTAACCTCAGCTACATGAATGTAAGGTAGTTGCGGGTTTAATTTTTCCACTGCCTCTCCCGTGTTATACTCTATGATTAGGGTTAGGAAAAACTCTGAGGAAATGTCATCTACCGATATGACTCTGTCAATGGTACCATATTGGTTTAGGAAATCCAGAATCTCCTTATCTTTGTCATTATCCCCAATTATTCCACTAACTATTAAAGCATTTGGAATTTTGATGCCGTGTTTCTGGGCTATATCCATTTTGTTTTTGTAGTCACAGGGTGTTCATTTAATATTGCAAATCAGTCATATATGTCTCCTGGCTGGCTGGCTCGCCAATTTTATGTAGCACACGCCTCCTAATACTGCTGGTAGTGGAGGGAGTGCAGTAATTGTTATAGTTAGTAAAGACTACCAATAATACTGGACCAGAATCAGAAGATACCAGATACGAACAGGAGACAGAAAAGTGACTATTTGCAACATCAATGACCACACGAGACAAGGAGTTAGAACTGTATGAACTGGTACCTTGTATTTATATAAAAAACATTAAAGGAATGAAAGGAATGAAATAAAATAAAAACCATAAATTCAGTTTTCAGTGAATAACAAAAATATCTCAGTTTAGTTATTTAACAAAGCTTTCTTTTGTCACTCTTGTTTTAGCTTTTAACCACTGAGTTCTTTTCAACTATTTTTCCCAGCTAGGTTATTTTCGGACCGGGTGCACCCTAATATGGTAAGTACTGTAATTCTGTATCAATCTCTATTTTAACATTTCAGGTAATCCAAGGATCCTAGGTAAGTATAAATATTAACACTGTAACAGTTCAATATTTTCACCTTTCAATTCAAATCAATCATTCAATAGGTCAAGAATACCCCAATATCAAATATAATCGAATGCACAGAAATGATCCTATGAATACTCAGTCCATTCACTCGAACTAGTGATGGTTACTGCTCAGTCCTTCCATAGGCACGGGGTTGTTTGGAGAAGAATGAAGAAGGTAAGTGTCTTTCCAAGTCAAGTCAAAGAGAGGTAAGTCAAAGTCTGGGATTTGGGCTGTGCAAGGGGAAGTTGAGCGTACGAGTAGGCTGGCGTTGTGTGATTATGATTGTTCGTCCTACCGCCGTGGCAGGAGAGGGGTAAGGTTGGCAGTTCTGGGCTCTGGGTTCTACTCAGGGACCTTCAGGAATCCAGGAATCATCAATCCAGGAATCATCAATCCAGGGGTCTCATCTGGGTTGGGTTGGCTCGCCATCGAACTTCAAATCGACTCAAAAAACCTGACCTGCAGTCATTGACATGGCCAGAATTGTTCGATCAATCAAATGTCTTTCAATCCTTTTTCTGATCAGGAATTAATAATTCTTTTAACTTCACCAAAACATGTATAAATTATAATGTAAATTGTATATTCAACACATTTTAAATAACCTTTACAGCAAATGAATTCCTGAGCAAAATGAAATAAAGTGTCTTTTTAGCTTAATATTAATGTAATTATTTTTTACAGTGCAACAAATACATGCTAAATGAATTGCATCATCTTTCACAGTGCAATGAATAAAATACTTGACAAAACATGACTCATGTTGCTTCTAGACTAGTAAACAGTGTAGCAGCTTGAAAGCAGCTTAAAACATTGAGCAATAAAACACTCCACATAACGTTTTCATACTCTTCTCAGTTGAGTTGTCAACCAGCTTGACTTTAGTTGAGCTAAACAGTCAGCTAATTGCACTGTAGTGTTCATCATTCAATGCTAATGTTGTTAGCTCCAGGCCTAGTGACTTGAAACTCGCTAGCTTAGCCTGCACCTCATGGCACAGCATTAATTATTCATGTCTTCCGTGACTCACCAATTCGGGAGTTCCGCTGTTTTGTTCGGTCGGTTTCGGTGAGCAAGGCTTCTCACACAGGCATCTACAAGCTTACAACAAAGTACAGGCTGTTACCATTCTGATTTGACAACTTTAGATTGTGTTTTCTACGTTTTATCTGTGTTGCATTTTTACCGTTCAGCAGCACAGGTCCTCTCTCCACTGCGTCTCCCAGCGTTTGACTAACGTAAAATCTAGCTTGTCAACAGTGCTAGGATCGGCGCTCTGATTGGCTAAGGCACTTCAGTGCTGTTATTTCTCATTGGCTAAGGCACTTCCTGGGTTTTGTTAACTCTTTGTGACCTGGTTCAGACAGGCATGAGAGAGAATAATGTACTGCTGTTTTATCATTTCAACTGTATTGTACATGTGACTTTTCTATTTAAGGATTAGACTGTTTTTATATCTCATTTGTGACCTGGGTTACACCATACATGAAGCCAACCATGGCTCCCCAGCCTCTCCACACTTAGTTGGACTGTGGAATGTGACTCCTCCAGCCAGAGGGGGGCAATGTGCGAAAAACTACTCTCTCGGACAGGGATGTACTGGATGTCAACACTCCATTTTAGGACAACACACAGTGTGACTTTTCAGCACACGCTGTAATAATGATGATAACACGTGTTAAGATGTGTTTGACCTAATTCAGTGCGCGCTGAGCAGTGACTTCAAAGATGTACTGGACCTAAATCATCTCTAAAGAGCAAGGATCCATACCGCCATCTAGAGTGAAACCCATGGAATGCAATACAGTGCCATCCTTCATCATAACAGTAACCACGGTAACAAAGCCAGGGGGCGGTTCTTATGGCTTTGGAGAAATTGCTCGTAATTGGCTAAATGGAAGTAGGGGTGCTGAGGGGGCCGCATGCAGGCATGGGGCTGTAACTGCAAGTATAAAAGGAACAAATTTAGTCCTGGAGACCAGAACCATTTATATAGAAGAGTCGTGACATCTCCATTCCCTCCAATGGACCAGTTTTTGACTCTCAAGAGTTCCAGGAAGTAAGGTCCTGGATCAAGCAGCACTGTCGAGTTGCAGCAAAATGGACAGTTTGCGTTGTACTTTGAAAAAAAAAAATTAATCAAATTGTACATTATCAGCTTTATTTTAGCATTCAAAAGTAGCGCGAGACCCCTTCCTGGCTGTTCATTGGCTAATGAGTCACGCATTTTGCTCCTCCGCTGACGCCACTCTCTCTCTAAATTGCTCTGCTGGAGACACCTATTGTGGCGGGAACTACCAAGCAGTTTTGAGTACTTTGCCAGATGTTTGCCTGGTGTCTGTCGTAGCATTAAACCCGTGCAAGATGCAGACACAAAACTTTACAGATGTGTTAGCATTAAACCCATGGAAGATGCAGACACAAAACTTTACAGATGTGTTAGCATTAAACCCATGGAAGATGCAGACACAAAACTTTACAGATGTGTTAGCATTAAACCCATGGAAGATGCAGACACAAAACTTTACAAATGTGTTAGCATTAGACCCATGGAAGATGCAGAGACAAAACTTTACAGATGTGTTAGCATTAAACCCATGGAAGATGCAGACACAAAACTTTACAGATGTGTTAGCATTAAACCCATGGAAGATGCAGACACAAAACTTTACAGATGTGTTAGCATTAAACCCATGGAAGATGCAGAGACAAAACTTTACAGATGTGTTAGTTGCCGCAAACATGAAGGCCGAGTTCAAAAATGGGTGTGATCCAAGCAAGGGTGCTGCTCCTCCCACATGGACTGATGATTGACCTACAAGAGAACCCTGAAGAATGATATTCTGTGAAGCTTTCACCAGCAGGCCTACAACAATACACACAGCTACATGTATTCTGTGAAGCTTTCACCAGCAGGCCTACAACAATACACACAGCTACATGTATTCTGTGAAGCTTTCACCAGCAGGCCTACAACAATACACACAGCTACATGTATTCTGTGAAGCTTTCACCAGCAGGCCTACAACAATACACACAGCTACATGTATTCTGTGAAGCTTTCACCAGCAGGCCTACAACAATACACACAGCTACATGTATTCTGTGAAGCTTTCACCACCAGGCCTACAACAATACACACAGCTACATGTGCACATTGCTGCAAAGGCCAACCAAGCTCCCAGGAATAGCACTGGGCTGTGAAGCCATTTGAACATGGTGGCGAAGCTCTGTATTGCAAGTCACGTGACGCCACGCAGCCCAGAAAGGAAAATTCCCATCCACTTGCATGGGGACCCTGGCAGCTGTTAAACCCAAGGGATTTTTTTCCGGGTGTCACTCAAAGTATAAAACGACTCTTTTAATTATCAAATCATTTTTTATGGGGTCATTTTCTCTTCAGAAGCCACTAAGAGCCGTATACGGGTGGATTTTCTTCTTTTAATACATCCATGGGTGGGAGGGGTGGGAGACGTCATGGAACACCTTCATGGCACGCCCACCCATGAATGCATGGGTGGGCGTGGCACGTCCCCTATCCAGTTCTTTTAATACATCCATGAGGCCAACAATATAAATGATGCCAACTTCCTGATACCTGTCTCACGAAGCAGCTTCCGCATAATCAGAGTAGCTCTGCATGGCTTGGTGTGATAAAGGTAACTCACTCAGCCATGAGAGTATTGATTGAGAGATGTATGTATGTACAGTATATATGTATGTATGTATGTATGTATGTATGTATGTATGTATGTATGTATGTATGTATGTATGTATTTATGTATGTATGTATGTATGTATGTATGTATTTATGTATGTATGTATGTATTCATGCATGTATGTATGTATGTATGTATGTATGTATGTATGTATGTATTTATGTATGTATGTATGTATGTATGTATGTATGTATGTATGTATGTATTCATGTATGCATGTATGTATGTATTCATGCATGTATGTATGTAGATATGATGTATGTATACTACTGTATGTATGTATGCATGGTGTGTGTACTGTGTATGTATTTATGCATATACTGTATAGGTCTACCTAAAAAATAATCCTTTGGTTTGTTCATTTTCCATTTGTGGTTTCTGTGATTTCTTTTGCTACTGTTGACCATGGTGCATTTTTTTTTTTTTTTTAAGAATTGCTTGGGGTTGGGTGGTGGGTAGAGGAATCTCATCCGGGTTTTTCCAGTCCAGTGAGTCACCTTCATAAAACTGACAAGTCACGAAACCATTTGAGAGCAGATGAACATGACAGACAGGTTTGTTATCATGTGTGAGTATGATGATCCTCACATGATAACATTCAGGCATATTTCCCATCACTTTCTATCTCACATGTAGACCGACAGCTGATCATTTCTTCTAGCTGCTGCTGAAGAAAGAAGAAGAAGACGTGATCAAACATTTCTCACCATTTCACAGTTTCCACAACATCGCTAACAGCTCCCGTAAAGAAGCCTCTTTGGTCAGAATCTGTTAATTCAAGAGCTGGTGGCAGGGACAAAACCTGTGGCCAGTGGGCAGGTTACTCAATTAACATATAGTTACTGATTACTCCTTTAAAAAGTAATATGATTACTTCATGTATTACTTGGTATCAAAAGTAAGTAGTTATGTTACTCGTTAGTTGACTATATTAATTTAGCTACCCGCCCTTCCGTAAAGTCACGTACAACTTGTTTAACCAGCTCCTTTTAGAACGGAATCCACTTTATTGGAACAATAATTAACCTTACAGGAGGAGTCAACAATCAGCCAAACTGCAGACTTGTTTTATTTATAGGACAAAACTTTACATTACTTTACTTTATTTCATTTAGCAGACGCTTTTGTCCAAAGCGACTTACAAAATATTACAACAGCATAAAAATACAACAATAAAATACCACAGTAAACAACATAAACCAAAAACGGGAGCATAAAATACACAAATCACTTTTCGGAGGGGCCCAGGTGTAGTTCGAAAAAGTGTGTTTTTAGTCTCCGGCGGAAAATGGCTAATGAGTCAGCCAGCATAACAGAGGGGGGGGGGCTCGTTCCACCATTGAGGAGCCAGGGAGGAGAAGAGTCGTGAGTGGGCTAAGCGGCCCCCAGGGTCACGTAGTGATGGAGGGGCAAGGCGAGCTGTGCAGGTGGAGGAGCGGAGGGGACGGTTGGTTGTTTGAAAACTGACAAAAATCTAATTGCCTTCTGGCAACGCAGTAGTCTCACGTAGCCAGACCTATATATCTCCACACTTTGTTTTACGGCTGTGCGCAGCGCTGGAGAAAGTAATGCAGTAACTTGAAGTTACTTGGATTAGTTATCGTAATATAATTACTTTTTGGGAATTGTAATCCCTACTTACTGGGGAAAGTAATATAATTACAGTACCTGAGTTACTGTAACTTAGTTACAACACTGTCTGTGGCACATGGTTCTGCCACTGAACGTTTCTACTCAAAGTACAAAAAAACATGTTTTAACAATTTTGTTCCTATGTATTACTGTATAGATGAAGAGTGGTGATTAGTTGTATTACTGTATAGATGAAAAGTGGTGATTAGTTGCCTGCATGGGTCTGGGTTTTAGTCTCAACGCCAGACCCATGAGAGTCCATACGCTGTACGTTACTGCATGCTGCAGATGCTGAGCGATTCAACATAATATTTGAGTCTGGGGCGAGACTACCTGGGTCTAGAGACCTTGAAGAGACTACCTGGGTCTAGAGACCTTGAAGAGACTACCTGGGTCTAGAGACCTTGGATAGACTACCTGGGTCTAGAGACCTTGGAGAGACTACCTCGGTCTAGAAACCTTGGAGAGACTACCTGGGTCTAGAGACCTTGGAGAGACTACCTGGGTCTAGAGACCTTGGAGAGACTACCTGGGTCTAGAAACCTTGGAGAGACTACCTGGGTCTAGAGATCTTGGAGAGACTACCTGGGTCTAGAGACCTTCGAATGCACCCACCCGACTGAGTCAAGTCGGGGCTGCTTCTGGTCGTATCAGTTACCCGGAATGTGCTGTCTCCACAACACAAAGTCAAAGCATGACAGACAGGAAGTCAAAGCATGACAGACAGGAAGTCAAAGCATGACAGATAGGAAGTCAGTCTTGTTAGAAAGATCAATATAGATCGATATTTGTGAATTAAGTAAGACAATCACCATTATCATCATCATTATTATTATTATAAGAATGTTCTTGCTTCTGTGTGTGTGTGTGTGTGTGTGTGTGTGTGTGTGTGTGTGTGTGTGTGTGTGTGTGTGTGTGTGTGTGTGTGTATGTGTGTGTGTGTGTGTGTGTGTGTGTGTGTGTGTGTGTGTGTGTGTGTCCAAGGTGTCACTGAAAATGCACATTAAACACTGATGCATAGAGAACAACTTATCTTTATTCAGCATGTATTTCTATTAAAGCAGATCCTCAATCAACACACATACCTGATTGGCCAACAACATGTGCAATAAAGAGGTACAATAAAGAGGTTTAGAACACGGCTCTCTTGAATACTCGATGGGGGGGGGGGGGGCGACAAAAAACAAAAACAGAATATCAACTATTATTACCAGGGAGAGACATTTGTTGTTGTAATTGTAGGTATTTCACTTAGAGAAGAGGCTTGATATATAAAAAGTAAGTTCCATTGATTTTCATTTCATAATCTCATTCTACAACAAATGTGTTTTGTACTTTTGAAGATCCATCTGGTGTCGTGCCGTGTCTAAAACTTTTAGTGAGAACACTTCCTCATTCTACATGTCTAGTTGCATGCCAAGTGAAGCAGCAAGAACAACAACATAAAGGTTAAAGTCCCTGGAAACCAAAAATATTTCTTTATTATTTAGCATTTTGAGTTAATCACATCACAGGACCCTATGTTAATAAGCCACCAGCCAAATTTGAACGATGATGAACGTCGCAAAGTATATAAATTTAGGTTTGACAGCCATGGCAAAACTCATGAGATTTCATTATTTTTTAGAGTGTACTTTCTCCCGCGGAATGTGTGGGCGTGTCTCATCTACAGCAGGGAAATTTCTGTCTCTCGGAGAGTGCGAGAGAGAGGGGGGGAGGGAAACGGAGAAAGAAAGAAAGAGAGATGAGTGCACACACCGTGTGTGTGTGTGTGTGTGTGTGTGTGTGTGTGTGTGTGTGTGTGTGTGTGTGTGTGTGTGTGTGTGTTCGCGCGTTGCTCCGAGAGGAAGAGATCTCTGTCCGTTCTAGAGAGAGAGAGAGAGAGAGAGAGAGAGAGAGAGAGAGAGAGAGAGAGAGAGAGAGAGAGAGAGAGAGGAGCGCATGCCTGAAACCCGACACCTTGCTAATCTCACAAGCATAGCGCTTGGCAGACGGCAGACGGCACACAGAGTGAGAGGGAGACGGACAGCAAGGGAGCCTGTCACTGGGGGCAAAGAACGGACTTGCCATAGGTGGGTGCGGATTGCGCGCGTGTACAAAGGTTATATAGAGCTTATGACGTCATAAGCTCCTGCGTTTTAGCACCTCACGCACTGCTGTCTTCAATGAGGAAGTACTTTGTAGAATCTTGTAGAAAAGTGGCGATTTTAAGGCTTTGGGTTGAAAGTAATGTATAATAATTTCGGAGGCACAAAATTACTAACATAAGACCCTAAATAACATAGTTAGAAGAACGTTTTTGTGGATTTTGGTTTCCAGGGACTTTAAGGTTTGGTTTAGAGAGAGCAGGATTTCACTGTAACAGAACAGTATATCTAAGACAGTTCCTGCTAGCCTGGGTAAACCCAGCCTCAACATAACCTCCATGTACTGTAGGCCTACTAATAAAGAGGTACAATAAAGAGGTATATAATTGTTACGGCTGGTGCCGTTATTTTATTGTGTTTTGCTAAATCTAAATCAATCATCACCATTTTGTTCAGTGTGTGAACTTTGGTCTTTGTAGTTTCTTTGACTGTCCTCCTACAGAGTCATCTCCTGTCTGGATTGGTTGGCTTGGCAAGAAGATTGGAGATTGGGAACTGCTGTGGCTGTTGCTGACTGGCAGCTGATTGGCACAGTCTCCTTCATGCTCCAGTCTGAAGATGGCAAATCAGAGGCAGGCAGTAGCTGAGCTGTGCTACTGCTCCTCTCACTCTCTCCTCCTGTTGTGTTGACCAACTCTGTTTGGTTATTAGTTTTGTTAATTCTAGTGTTATGTTTATGTGTTGTGGTGCTGGGTTCAATTCCTTTGTATAGCTGCTGCCTTCTTCCAGCGTTGGCTGACACCCTTTAAAACTAATGGGCTAAGGCCTAGTCTTCAGGTTAGCTTGTTTTTGTTAGCTGATTAGCGTAGCGAACCAGCATCATATGTTTTTTTACTGTGTGGAAATAAACTCACATGTACTTTTTCATGGTTGTCTGTATTTGGTTTATGTTGTGATCCAGACTGGGTCATAACAATTAATAACGGGTTGTTTACATCTTTCTAAATCAGGCCTTCACAAACAAAACCACAAAGCAAAGGGGGGGGGGCGATGACAAAAAACAAAAACAGAATACAAAGCAATTTTAACCATTGATTAATTGCCAACACAAAGTTAACAGCACTCTATGGGCAGCCAGTCTTGATGCCTACTTGGAGAGGAATTGGATCTGTGAGCTGTTTCCCACAAATTACTTGCAAATAAGAACCAGAATAAACATCTTTAACAATGTCAATATAAACCTGAGGCAGGTGTATTTCCTCAAGAGATCTTATCATGACATTATGTGCTAAAGTTCCGAATGCATCACGAAAATCCAAAAAAACAGTATAGAATTTACTGGATTCATGTTTAAAATCATCAATTCCAGTTTTGAGACAAAACACATGTTCATTCATACCTTGCATTGTTATCTTCACTATAAAAGCAAGACTACAGGCCTTACAGTACCAACCAAGCTCAATCTTTCCATCTGGCTTCCGAACAGTCATGCTATTGCTATTATTGGCAGTCGCTCAATATGGAGGAGGCGCTGCTTTTTGTACCCATGAAATGTGATATGTCCCTTATCTTGTATTACAGTATAACTGTATGTCAATCTGCCTTTGTCATCACCCTGTGCGGTATTCAGGGCTGGACTGGGACCAAAAAAGCTACCTGCCATGTGTCAGACAGGCCCACAATTTCGAATCGGCCCAATTTTTCGAGCTCGCGCTCGCTTCGCTCACACTCGCATGGGTTGGGGATTTACTTATAAAGCCACATGTTATGACCCGGTCTAGGGGTTTTAGGCGTAATGATGTTGCAGCATTGAATAAACGTGCCCAGTGAGAACTCAACGTTTACTTATTAAATAGACAAGTACAGTACTAAACATAACAACACTGATTTTTTTTTAACGCAAATACAAGTGTATTGATTGTTGTCATGTTGGCGTCCCTCCCTACCACTAGGAATCAGTATTGTTATAGGTGAAACTATAAAACTAAACTAAAACTTAGATACTCAAAACCAAAAAATATAGAGTAGATTACTTTGGACATAATATAGCCACACAAACATTTCCCATATGTCTGATGTATCTTTCCCCATAGTCTGGAAATTAAATATTGTTTATAAGTTACTATAAGCACAGTTTAGATATTAATCTAAACGTTATAAAAATGTGAAAATCATAACGTCGTTGTTGCCGTTTAACCCACCTGGCTACCACCATGAATAACGTTACGTTAGCTAGCTCACTCATCGATTACCTAGCAGTGTGCACCAATCCTAAAAGTTGTCATTTTGTTGAAATTAAGTAGTGCTTGGTCGATCATATGTACGCCGAATTTACCAGCAGGCTCTACGAATTTGTGAAGGCCTTTAGGTAGTTTTCTACCAGGTAGGTGCGATTGCCGATATCAAGGAAAAGGCAGTGTGTTAAATTGCCACATTTTCTAATAGAGTTTGGCGTGTACCGCGTCAAGGCGCCAGCCCAGAATCCTATCGCTTGGTCAAATTCAAATAGTTGCCACACTTACCTCAAAGGAGTGAGACGCAGACGACGACGCCGATGTGAAGTCAGTGATTTTAATCCGTTTAGGTGGACGGTGGTAGTGCCATGATCAGTGTTGGGGGTAACTCATTACAAAAGTAACATATTACATGTAATATATTACTTTTAGCAGTAACTCAGTAATATAACTTATTACTTATAGGATTTCAGTAATATTATACCAGTTACTTTGTCAAGTAACTCAAGTTACAAATTGACTTACTTTTATTAAATCAAAGCACATATTTAAAAAAGATACAATCATTTCCTAATCAAACTGTTCAAACCATTGATAGTACATAGAATGGATGAAGCCAGCGTGACGTCACCCATTGGGTTTTGATAGCAGAAAATGAGGCTTGAATCTCCCGCTTCCTGCTCATCGTTGATTGGTTGAATGGATTAACTTTACACGGAAGTACGGGGAGAGAGGGCTGTTAAAAAACTAGTAGAAGAAGAAGAAGGAGGAGGGGGCGGCTGCCCCTAGCGGCTGCCGGGGGAGTTTCCGAATTTGTCTCACAGGCTTGAACGACTGCCATCTTGTTGTTCGCTTCTGTTTGCTAGCTTGCTCGCTGGCTGGCTGGTTGCAGTGGTGAAATGGTCCAGGACAACAAATATAATAACTTTTAGTCCGAAGGTATGGGCGAGTAGGAGTCCAGCCAGCCGACCACCGTCTTGTCCGGGGCCTGGCCAAGAGACCATGGTGTGGTGTGATCCTGGTGCATTGTGCCTGGTGTGAGTCTCCAGCCTGCTAGCTGCTGCTAAGCCTCCACAAGGTAAACTGCTATTATACTTATCTCTGGGCAAACTCTAAAATTGATAACTGAGGTGGATTTGGTCGCGCACTTGGTGCTCTGCTATGTTGGACTCGTTGGACTGTTTGAGTGATGCTCATGTTTGTAAGCTAACGCTAGCTCGATTAGCATCGTGTGCTAACGTGTGAGCACCGTTATAGCCTACTTTAACTGAAATTTGGTGGCGTTATGTTATAGTAATTAAATATAACACGGTGTCGTTTGTTTCTTCAAGGGATGGCCGTCGGAGTACCATGGTGGAGCAGGAACAGCACAACAGAACAGAGGCACATTGTCCCTTGGTCAAATTATTTGTGAAAATGAATGCTACGTTTTGATTCCCATGTGCATATTACTGTGAGAATATTGCTGATCATCAGTTGTTCAACCTAAGATATTGCAATAACATAAGCTAAATGCTGACAGATTTGAGACTTTTGATAGATTTACTTTGAGCCATTTGGTATGTATCTGCCAGTGTGTTTTTGTCAATAAACATTGCCAACAAAGAACCTTGTTGTGTAGGCTATGTGCTAAGTAAATCATGTACCCGAATGTACCCCAAATCTCATAGAACGAGCCCATTATAGTTGTCTGGTCAGAGCAGGCAGGTTGTTAATAAGATGTGATATAAAGATATTTGATGTCGAGTGAACCAGCTTCGACCAAATGACCAGGAAGAAGAATGAAGATGGGGAACCAACCGACTGCTTCAAATCAACAAATGATTTATATTTATTGAAATATGGTTATCTGTAACAATTCGACATAAACAAAGGCTACACCATGCAACATATATTTTGATATCATTCAAACTTAAAGAATGGTTAATTTTCCACCATGGTAGGCTGTACTGCTGTGAAATGGTTACCTATATTTGTATCAAGTGTTGCTTGGTAGATTATCTAAATGGCCCCTATCGTTGCATCGGCGCAGTTTCTAGGCCGAGCGGCAGGCGCAGATCAAAGCAGTGGGCGTGGAAAGGCGCACTTGATATCGTCGTGCTGGCGCTAGATGCAGCCCAAAGCATTACAACCACGCCTTTTAGGCGTAAAATTATGCACCGTCATGCTCATTGGATAAGTGCAATAAACGAATCGCACGCTTGCCTTTTTAGCTCCAATTCCAGTGATCCCGCAAAACCAGACGAAAGCCAAACGCTCTGCCCCCCCCCCCCCCCCCCCCTCCCTTCATCCAGCCTGTCTGTCTGCATTATAGGCTATTATTCCATATTATTATGCTTCTCAAACCAATCTAACTGCAGTTTCAATACTGCAAGCATGTAAATACGCTACACTATAGCAAGATCAAAGTGAAAATAATGTTCTATGCATCAGCTAGAAAAATATAGTCTATTAGATTGGTGAAAGTTTGTCCAGAAAGATATCATTTTCTCTCTCCTGCTGCAGGAAGGATGATGCACATAAATATACCCTACATTATGTCAAGTCATTGCATAAATGTGTTTTTATTGTAAAACTAAATGTGAAATAGGGCCAAGTTATTGGACGGACATCACAGTATAGCAGATGCCATTAGAAGCGCGTTCCGAAGCGCGTTCCGCTGTTACTTCTCTAAATCACGTTAACTCGACAAGGGGTATATATATGCCCAGGAGGACATATATGTTTCACATAGGGTGGTGTTTTCATTTCGAGGTTTTATTTGGTCCAATATTGAAATGTTGACAATGGCAGGCTGTGTTACCATTACACATTAATTTAGAACTACCTTTTATATCTATTTTGGCTCATTTGGTGGCTATTTAGTAGCGAAATGAAGAAACACAATGCATGCTGGGAACTCAGAGAGAGAGAGAGAGAAGGGTGACAGAGAAGAAGCAGTGAAGGCAAAGAATAGGCCTGCTTTTGAAAAGCGCAAAGCGCTAAATGTAGGCCAGCTCCCAAGATATGACTAGGCTGGTATTTAGCGCCGACACGCCCACTTTGGGACTGCGCCACGCCCATTCGGCCTAAAGCGCATTTGGCAGCCTAAAGCCTATTGCTATCTTGCCGAAACAGGCGCAAGGCACGTTTTTTTGCGGTTAAGGCCCGTAATAGCGCCGATGGCCTGTGGGAGAATAGAGCCCTATATGCCTAATTTACCAGTAGACATATTCGTGCAAGACCTTAGGCTATGTTGAGTTATATCGATCTGATAAAGTATGTTTTAAAATAAGGATAACAAATTGCTGAGCTTGGCGGATGCCTCAAGACAAGTATGTATCATTTTTAAATGTCCAATACCATACAGAAAAGCAAATTGAACAAACGACCAACAGCATTCAAGTCTGCAAAAACTTGTGATGTTATGTCCCGTTAACATATAACCTTATGACGCTTACTGTATAACATGGACAGACCATTTAACGTTAGGCTACTTTACATACCGTTAGATAACGTTAAATGGTCCGCCATGTTATGAGCGTCACGTTACATGTATGCCATCTATACAGTTACGTGTGTCTACTAACATTATTAAAATATCATAAAGTAGCGCTATTTTCTGATAATTTGCTAAAGTATGACTTGCTATCTGCTAGCCATACTAGCCTTGTTTTGCTAGGTTTTCTTATTCGTGTACTTTCCGCAGACTAGATGCCTTTGCGGCACATTGCTGCCTCTAACGGGCGGAGGTATTACTGTTTCCCAATATCCGAAGTATATCGCCTATTTTCCTCGAAATGGGGCTATAATTAAAAAAACTGGAGCCTTGAGAGCATGAAAAATACTTGAAATTGTTTTTTCAGACCATAAACTCATTTGTAAAGTGTTTATTTAAGACAGAGACCGAGAGAGAAGTTGGCTCGTTTCACATAGAGTTGAATGGACGTTCAGGGATGATGTTACACAAGCTGCGCCCCCCACTGGCCATTTGAGAGTATGGCAACTTCCGCATAGGACTCAAAAAGAGACTGCCTGTAATGGCCACTGGTTCAAACTGTAACATTTAGAATTTTGGATTGTTTACACTGACTTCAAGGCGGTTGAAATTATTTTTCGGGATGGTTCCGGGGCGGCGATGTCATTCTGCTGCTGCTGTTGTTTTGGTAAAAGTAATGCAAAAGTAGTGTAATAAGTAATGAGTTACTCTACACGGAAAGTAATATTGTAAAGTAACTTATTACTTTCAAATGAAAGTAACTAGTAATATGTAGTATATTACATTTTGAAAGTAACTTTCCCAACACTGGCCATGATGCAGCGCTACTTTTCAAACACGTGAGTGACAGACAGTTGCTAGAGCCTGACTCCGCCAGACGCCACAAATTCACAATCCAACGTTGATTGGTTAGAGGGCCACTCCAGAGACCAGAATCATTCATTATTGATGCCTGAATGCAGGGGCGGACTGCATAATCGGGCACGTCGGGCAAATGCCCGGTGGCCTGGCCTGGCCTGGCCTGCAAAAAAAAAAAAAAAAAAAAAAAGAATTTGCAGGCCAGGCCAGGCCACTCACTGAACAGCAGGCCAGGCGCCGCCTACTGGTTTACTAGTGGTTTTATTACTTTATTCAGGTTTAAAGTGGGTGCATCTCATTGTAAAATTGGACTTGGCCCAAATTGGGCTTCAAACGGCCCAAATTGGGCTTCAAACGGCCCAAATCGGGCTTCAAACGGCCCAAATCTGGCTTTAAACGACCCAAATTGGGCTTCAAACGGCCCAAATCTGGCTTCAAACGGCCCAAATTGGGCTTCAAACGGCACGCACGTTGGCCCGTATCGGCCTGGCCTGCTTGGTATCTAATGCCCAGCCTGAATTATGATCCCAGTCCGCCCCTGCCTGAATGGGCCGCTACCGGCCCAATCAAATACATAATACATACTTTTCAACCAACCTGACCGGCCCACTAGCGAGCGGCCCACCGGCCATCGCACAGGTAGACTTACATTGCAGTCCAGCCGTGGCGGTATTACTGTATATCTTCTTTGTATGCATTATTGTGGTCGCCAATTAGGCACTTTTGTATCTGACCAACTCCCAACATCTGATTGCATTATTAGTGTTTATGTCCTTTGTACTCTGTATCTATGTGGACATAAATAAATCATTTAAATGTGTGTGTGTGTGTGTGTGTGTGTGTGTGTGTGTGTGTGTGTGTGTGTGTGTGTGTGTGTGTGTGTGTGTGTGTGTGTGTGTGTGTTTGTGTGTGTCCACGCCACGGTGTCACTGAAAATGCACATTAAACACTGATGCATAGAGAACAACTTATCTTTATTCAGCATGTATTTCTATTAAAGCAGATCCTCAATCAACACACATACCTGATTGGCCAACAACATGTGCAATAAAGAGGTACAATAAAGAGGTATATAATAATAACGGGTTGTTTACATCTTTCTAAATCAGGCCTTCACAAACAAAACCACAAAGCAAAGGGGGGGGGGCGACAAAAAACAAAAACAGAATATTAACTATTATTAGCAGGGAGAGACATTTGTTGTTGTAATTGTATGTATTTCACTTAGAGAAGAGGCTTGATATATAAAAAGTAAGTTCCGTTGATTTTCATTTCATAATCTCATTCTACAACAAATGTGTTTTGTACTTTTGAAGACTGTCTGGCGTCGTGCCGTGTCTAAAACTTTTAGTGAGAACACTTCCTCATTCTACATGTCTAGTTGCATGCCAAGTGAAGCAGCAAGAACAACAACATAAAGGTTAAGGTTTGGTTTAGAGAGAGCAGGATTTCACCGTAACAGAACAGTATATCTAAGACAGTTCCTGCTAGCCTGGGTAAACCCAGCCTCCACATAACCTCCATGTACTGTAGGCCTACTATCAGTCAGTCTGTGACGTCACATTGTAGGCTGGGTTGACCCGGGCTAAGTTCCTGCTCTGTGGCAGGAATCAGCCGTCCGCTTGGTTATAAAAGGAGCTGGATCACTCCAGTTACACAGAAACAACAATTTAGCAGACAGACATTTGAGAGAGAACCTCCTGCACCTCTGAACATGATGAAGATTGTCCTGCTACTTGCTTTCTTTGGATTTGCATCTTCCACACTACGGTACCAACGGACGTATTGCGCCCGTGACCCTTTGCCAGTTAGAGGGACCTGTAAGCCATCTTCTTGTGTGAACTACAAAAACACTCAATATCTCGATGATGCCCAGACAACAATCAAAGCTGAACTAAAAGCTTTAAAGACCAACGTCAGCAATCTTCAAACACAGCTGCGAGAGCAGGACGCTGAAATTGAAAAACTCAAGAATGAGAATGAAGGTAAAGCTGATTAAAGTTTATCATCATTATCAAATTAGGATCCTTGATTGTTTAGTTTTTCATTTTATGCTTTTAATTATTTAACCGCGAGCGCCATTGAGATATCCATCTCTTCTTTACATTACAGCAGGTTTCCTCAAGTGTGAACCATTTACATCTTGAATATTAGCCTATAATCTGCAATGCAATTATGAGAAAAATGTCAAATATCTTTGAGTCATTTTGAATGGACTGCAGGGAGAAATTATCACAAGTGAAGATGTAACCCGATTTATTAGACCAATTTCTGTATTGTTGTTGTTGTTGTAACTGTTGAAGGATGTAGCCAAAAACATTAAAAAAAATAAGACAAGAGATGCACACAAAAAACAGAGGTGGATGGGCTTTAGAATGAAGGCAACAAACAACCAAATAAATATCAGTCCGTGCAATCATGTAAATGTTATAAGCCAAGCCAGACTGCTACAATGAATGTAATCATTTATTATTTCCCCCCCAGTCAAAAGAGTGGCGTTCTCTGCATCCATAGTAGAAGCTCCAGGTGTGCTGACTGGACCCAGTCCTACGAATGCCAGCCTGACACTGTTCTTCAATAACGTCTTTACAAACATCGGCAGTGCCTACAACAATGCAACAGGTAAGCTATACGTTATACACACTTAACCCATTGATACCTGATGCAGCATGTGCGTGTATATCCCTCATTTGTGTGTGTATCCCTTTAAGACCGCGTGACGCGGTTCCCGGTCTTAAAGGGATACACACACAAATGCTGCATCAGGTAACAATGGGTTAATGTGCAGCCTTGACATAAGGGTGTGTGTGTGTGTGTGTCTTAAGTGCTTCAGGTCAGTGAGATGCAGCTCCCAACTTGTGATTGAACAGCTTTCACATGTCAGTCTTGAGAGTCGTAATTGACCTTAATTGACCTTAACTCATCAAGTTGTTTTCTTGAAGAATGTAAATGTGCTTTCCTCTTTGGACAGGCATCTTCACCGCTCCAGTGAGAGGGGTTTACCACTTCACCTTCATGACTTTTGGCTACAACAGCCACACGTCGGGCGCCATCTTGGTAAAGAACGGCCACTATCAAGTCAGCACCTGGGAATTCAAGGGGCCGGACACCAGTGACACCACCAGCAATACTGTGATTCTCGACCTGAATGTCGGAGATCGCATCAGCATCATCTTGTGGAAAGATGGAAAAGTGCATACCGCCGTGTTCAGTGGGTTCCTCCTCTTCCCGCTCTGATGACATATGAAACCTTCTTCTCTTGGGGACACATTCTTATACTGTAATAGTCTGCTTTCTTTTTTTTCCCTTTTGGCATTTCCTTTTGCAGTTTAAATTGTAGAGCAACAGCCTCCAGTGTGTCTTATCCTCAGATTGATTCCTTTATTGAAAGCAACTATCAACAATTATGTAACAAAACAGTATACTTCCAATTCTCATCACTGCATTCTTTAAACAATTAAATAAACCATAGTGGTCAGGGTCCTCTCTTGTTTCTGGCTTGACTACACATCTTTGTGTGAAACATGTTCATAACTGGTGTCTAGAGTGGAAATAGTCTTTCTAAAGCCACGGAGAGGAGAAACAAAGCTGATGAGATTTTGGTCATTTTCATACAAAAAGGAAATGTATGGGAGAAGATGATCATCTGATGCATCTATTTTTCTTTTCAATTGTCATGACTTCCAAATCAAGTGAGAATTCCTTGGTGATTTTGGATGAATTCTGAGTCAGCCATGCCGAATGAGGGACATTTGTAAATATCTAAAACCCCTGGAAGCTGCTGCCTTGATATTCTGATATAGTGTTGCTTGCTAGATGAAGCTGCTGCCTTCATATTCTGATAGTGTTGCTTGATATTCTGATAGTGTTGCTTGCTAGATGACACACTTCCTGTTTTTTCAAGCTTTCTAATTTAGTGAGCAATGAGCAGTGACTCCAAAGATGTAGCCTACTTATTCGGGGGTTTTTTACTTTAATTTTTCAACATCTCCTCAACGTTGGGATCATGGGCGGAGTTTCAGGGGGGATGCCCTCAAAACCCACCTTTTCACTGTTGCTTTTGACGTATAATGTTTTCCCCCTCTCTCCTCTATTTTTATATTTTTCTCTCTTCATTAAAGTTGTTTTATCCTGTGTTTGAAAAGTGTCTTTGAGCACGGTCAAAAGCAACAGTGAAACAGTGAAGTGCAATATAAACTCAGTGCTCACTGATGAAGGCTACTTGTGTGTATTGTATTGTGTGTATTGAGTACAGTCTATATGTGTATTGAGTACAGTCTATGTGTATTGAGTACAGTCTATGTGTGTATTGAGTACAGTCTATATGTGTATTGAGTACAGTCTATGTGTGTATTGAGTACAGTCTATATGTGTATTATTGAGTACAGTCTATGTGTATTGAGTACAGTCTATGTGTATTGAGTACAGTCTATGTGTATTGAGTACAGTCTATGTGTGTATTGAGTACAGTCTCTGTGTATTGAGTACAGTCTATATGTGTATTGAGTACAGTCTATGTTGTACTCAATACACATAGAGGCCATTTACACCTGGCGTTAACATGCGTTTTCTGTCATCAGATTGCAATCAGATTGTATTTTATCACTTCAGCCTGATTCCATTTACACCTGGCTTTAACATGCATCTGATTGCAATCTGATTGCAATCAGATTGCAGAAATGGTTGTCCTCTCAATCAATCTGATTGCAATCTGATCAAAGGAAACGCATGTTAGCGCCAGGTATAAATGGCCTCTATGGTGCATCTATGTTGCAAACAAGCAACCTCTCAAACAACAAATCTAAAGGAGCTAATCACACTGGAAATGCCATAGCCAATACATGAAGCCAACCATGGCTCCCCAGCCTCTCCACACTTAGTTGGACTGCTTGAACATGTGACTCCTCCAGCCAGAGGGGGGCAATGTGCGAAAAACTACTCTCTCGGACAGGGATGTACTGGATGTCAACACTCCATTTTAGGACAACACACAGTGTGACTTTTCAGCACACACTGTAATAATGATGATAACACGTGTTAAGATGTGTTTGACCCTAAGACAAGACACACTGTTTTGCTGAAATTCACATCTGCTTCATTCATATCAGCTGCTTGCTATAGTAGGGACATCTCCAGTTTTTTTTAAGCCTTCTAATTCAGTGAGCGCTGAGCAGTGACTTCAAAGATGTACTGGACCTAAATCATCTCTAAAGAGCAAGGATCCATACCGCCATCTAGAGGGAAACCCATGGAATGCAATACAGTGCCATCCTTCATCATAACAGTAACCACGGTAACAAAGCCAGGGGGCGGTTCTTATGGCTTTGGAGAAATTGTTCGTAATTGGCTAAATGGAAGTAGGGGTGCTGAGGGGGCCGCATGCAGGCATGGGGCTGTAACTGCAAGTATAAAAGGAAAAAATTTAGTCCTGGAGACCAGAACCATTTATATAGAAGAGTCGTGACATCTCCATTCACTCCAATGGACCAGTTTTTTACTCTCAAGAGTTCCAGGAAGTAAGGTCCTGGATCAAGCAGCACTGTCGAGTTGCAGCAAAATGGACAGTTTGAATTGGACTTTGAAAATAAATTAATTAATCAAATTGTACATTATCAGCTTTATTTTAACATTCAAAAGTAGCGCGAGACCCCTTCCTGGCTGTTCATTGGCTAATGAGTCACGCATTTTGCTCCTCCGCTGACGCCACTCTCTCTCTAAATTGCTCTGCTGGAGACACCTATTGTGGCGGGAACTACCAAGCAGTTTTGAGTACTTTGCCAGATGTTTGCCTGGTGTCTGTCGTAGCATTAAACCCGTGCAAGATGCAGACACAAAACTTTACAGATGTGTTAGTTGCCACAAACATGAAGGCCGAGTTAAAAAATGGGTGTGATCCAAGCAAGGGTGCTGCTCCTCCCACATGGACTGATGATTGACCTACAAGAGAACCCTGAAGAATGATATTCTGTGAAGCTTTCACCACCAGGCCTACAACAATACACACAGCTACATGTATTCTGTGAAGCTTTCACCAGCAGGCCTACAACAATACACACAGCTACATGTATTCTGTGAAGCTTTCACCACCAGTAGGCCTACAATAATACACACAGCTACATGTATTCTGTGAAGCTTTCACCACCAGTAGGCCTACAACAATACACACAGCTACATGTATTCTGTGAAGCTTTCACCACCAGTAGGCCTACAACAATACACACAGCTACATGTATTCTGTGAAGCTTTCACCACCAGGCCTACAACAATACACACAGCTACATGTGCACATTGCTGCAAAGGCCAACCAAGCCCCCAGGAATAGCACTGGGCTGTGAAGCCATTTGAACATGGTGGCGAAGCTCTGTATTGCAAGTCACGTGACGCCACGCAGCCCAGAAAGGAAAATTCCCATCCACTTGCATGGGGACCCCGGCAGCTGTTAAACCCAAGGGAATTTTTTCCGGGTGTCACTCAAAGTATAAAACGACTCTTTTAATTATCAAATCATTTTTTATGGGGTAATTTTCTCTTCAGAAGCCACTAAGAGCCGTATACGGGGGTATTTTCTTCTTGTAATACATCCATGGGTGGGAGGGGTGGGAGACGTCATGGAATACGTCATGGCACACATGCGCACTTTGCCTTAGGCCGCATGGTCAGGAAGTAAAACCAGGAAGAAAAACCCCCCATGATGGCTTCATGCGCCAGTGAGCAGATCCGTCCGAATGCATGGGTGGGCGTGGCACGTCCCCTATCCAGTTCTTTTAATACATCCATGAGGCCAACAATATAAATGATGCCAACTTCCTGATACCTGTCTCACGAAGCAGCTTCCGCATAATCAGAGTAGCTCTGCATGGCCTTGGTGTGATAAAGGTAACTCACTCAGCCATGAGAGTATTGATTGAGAGATGTATGTATGTACAGTATATATGTATGTATGTATGTATGTATGTATGTATGTATGTATTATGTATGTATGTATGTATGTATGTATGTATTTATGTATGTATGTATGTATGTATTCATGCATGTAATGTATGTATGTATGTATGTATGTATGTATGTATGTATTCATGTATGCATGTATGTATTCATGCATGTATGTATGTAGATATGTATGTATGTATGTATGTATGTATGTACCGTATGTATGTATGTATGCATGTATGTATGTATGTATTCATGCATGTATGTATGTAGATATGATGTATGTATACTACTGTATGTATGTACAGTATGCATGGTGTGTGTACTGTGTATGTATATACTGTATAGGTCTACCTAAAAAATAATCCTTTGGTTTGTTCATTTTCCATTTGTGGTTTCTGCGATTTCTTTTGCTACTGTTGACCATGCTGCATTTTTTTTTTTTTTTTTAAGAATTGCTTGGGGTTGGGTGGTGGGTAGAGGAATCTCATCCTGGTTTTTCCAGTCCAGTGAGTCACCTTCATAAAACTGACAAGTCACGAAACCATTTGAGAGCAGATGAACATGACAGACAGGTTTGTTATCATGTGTGAGTATGATGATCCTCACATGATAACATTCAGGCATATTTCCCATCACTTTCTATCTCACATGTAGACCGACAGCTGATCATTTCTTCTAGCTGCTGCTGAAGAAAGAAGAAGACGTGATCAAACATTTCTCACCATTTCACAGTTGAGCATTTCCACAACATCGCTATCAGCTCCCGTAAAGAAGCCTCTTTGGTCAGAATCTGTTAATTCAAGAGCTGGTGGCAGGGACAAAACCTGTGGCCAGTGGGCAGGTTACTCAATTAACATATAGTTACTGATTACTCCTTTAAAAAGTAATATGATTACTTAATGTATTACTTGGTATCAAAAGTAAGTAGTTATGTTACTCGTTAGTTGACTATATTAATTTAGCTACCCGCCCTTCCGTAAAGTCACGTACAACTTGTTTAACCAGCTCCTTTTAGAACGGAATCCACTTTATTGGAACAATAATTAACCTTACAGGAGGAGTCAACAATCAGCCAAACTGCAGACTTGTTTTATTTATAGGACAAAACTTTACTTTACTTTACTTTATTTCATTTAGCAGACACTTTTGTCCAAAGCGACATACAAAACATTACAACATAGTATAAAAATACAGCAATAAAATACCACAGTAAACAACATAAACCAAAAACGGGAGCATAAAATACACACATCACTTTTCGGAGGGGCCCAGGTGGAGTTAGAAAAAGTGTGTTTTTAGTCTCCGGCAGAAAATGGCTAACGAGTCAGCCAGCATAACAGAGGGGGGGAGCTCGTTCCACCATTGAGGAGCCAGGGAGGAAAAGAGTCGTGAGTGGGCCAAGCGGCCCCCAGGGTCACGTAGTGATGGAGGGGCAAGGCGAGCTGTGCAGGTGGAGGAGCGGAGGGGACGGTTGGCTGTTTGAAAACTGACAAAAATCTAATTGCCTTCTGGCAACGCAGTAGTCTCGCGTAGCCAGACCTATATATCTCCACACTTTGTTTTACGGCTGTGCGCAGCGCTGGAGAAAGTAATGCAGTAACTTGAAGTTACTTGGATTAGTTATCGTAATATAATTACTTTTTGGGAATTGTAATCCCTACTTACTGGGGAAAGTAATATAATTACAGTACCTGAGTTACTGTAACTTAGTTACTGCCCAACACTGTCTGTGGCAGATGGTTCTGCCACTGAACGTTTCTACTCAAAGTACAAAAAAACATGTTTTAACAATTTTGTTCCTATGTATTACTGTATATGAAGAGTGGTGATTAGTTGTATTACTGTATAGATGAAAAGTGGTGATTAGTTGCCTGCATGGGTCTGGGTTTTAGTCTCAACGCCAGACCCTTGAGAGTCCTTACGCTGTATGTTACTGCATGCTGCAGATGCTGAGCGATTCAACATAATATTTGAGTCTGGGGCGAGACTACCTGGGTCTAGAGACCTTGAAGAGACTACCTGGGTCTAGAGACCTTGAAGAGACTACCTGGGTCTAGAGACCTTGAAGAGACTACCTGGGTCTAGAGACCTTGAAGATACTACCTGGGTCTAGAGACCTTGGACTACCTGGGTCTAGAGACCTTGAATAGACTACCTGGGTCTAGAGACCTTGGAGAGACTACCTGGGTCTAGAGACCTTGAATAGACTACCTGGGTCTAGAGACCTTGAATAGACTACCTGGGTCTAGAGACCTTGAATAGACTACCTGGGTCTAGAGACCTTGAATAGACTACCTGGGTCTAGAGACCTTGGAGAGACTACCTGGGTCTAGAGACCTTGGAGAGACTACCTGGGTCTAGAGACCTTCGAATGCACCCACCCGCCTGAGTCGAGTTGGGGCTGCTTCTGGTCTATGCATCGTATCAGTTACCCAGAATGTGCTGTCTCCACAACACAAAGTCAAAGCATGACAGACAGGAAGTCAAAGCATGACAGACAGGAAGTCAAAGCATGACAGACAGGAAGTCAGTCTTGTTAGAAAGATCAATATAGATCGATATTTGTGAATTAAGTAAGACAATCACATTATCATCATCATTATTATTATTATAAGAATGTTCTTGCTTCTGTGTGTGTGTGTGTGTGTGTGTGTGTGTGTGTGTGTGTGTGTGTGTGTGTGTGTGTGTGTGTGTGTGTGTGTGTGTGTGTGTGTGTGTGTGTGTGGGTGTGTGTGTCTGTGTGTGTGTTTGTGTTTGTGTGTGTCCAAGGTGTCACTGAAAATGCATATTAAACACTGATGCATAGAGAACAACTTATCTTTATTCAACATGTATTTCTATTAAAGCAGATCCTCAATCAACACACATACCTGATTGGCCAACAACATGTGCAATAAAGAGGTACAATAAAGAGGTATATAATAATAACGGGTTGTTTACATCTTTCTAAATCAGGCCTTCACAAACAAAACCACAAAGCAAAGGAAAATGCTGCAAACCGGAGGGATACTGTAGATTTAGCTGTGCGGGGGGGTGGGGGGGGCGACGACAAAAAACAAAAACAGAATATCAACTATTATTACCAGGGAGAGACATTTGTTGTTGTAACTGTAGGTATTTCACTTAAAGAAGAGGCTTGATATATAAAAAGTAAGTTCCGTTGATTTTCATTTCATAATCTCATTCTACAACAAATGTGTTTTGTACTTTTGAAGATCCATCAGACTGTCTGGCGTCGTGCCGTGTCTAAAACTTTTAGTGAGAACACTTCCTCATTCTACATGTCTTGCATGCCAAGTGAAGCAGCAAGAACAACAACATAAGGGTTAAGGTTTCCTGGTTTAGAGAGAGCGGAATTTCACCGTAACAGAACAGTATATCTAAGACAGTTCCTGCTAGCCTGGGTAAACCCAGCCTCCACATAACCTCCATGTACTGTAGGCCTACTATCAGTCAGTATGTGACGTCACATTGAAGGCTAGGGTTGACCCGGGCTAAGCTCTGTGGCAGGAATCAGCCGTCCGCTTGGTATAAAAGGAGCTGGATCACTCCAGTTACACAGAAACAACAATTTAGCAGACAGACATTTGAGAGAGAACCTCCTGCACCTCTGAACATGATGAAGATTGTCCTGCTACTTGCTTTCTTTGGATTCGCATCTTCCACACTACCGTACCGACGGAGGTATTGCGCCCATGACCCTTTGCCAACTAAAGGGGCCAGTGAGCCATCTCCTTGTGTGAACTACAAAAACACTCAATATCTCGATGATGCCCAGACAACAATCAAAGCTGAACTAGAAGCTTTAAGGACCAACGTCAGCAATCTTCAAACACAGCTGCGAGAGCAGGATGCTGAAATTGAAGGTAAAGCTGATTAAAGTTTATCATCATTATCAAATTAGGATCCTTGATTGTTTAGTTTTTCATTTTATGCTTTTAATTATTTAACCGTGAGCGCCATTGAGATATCCATCTCTTCTTTACATTACAGCAGGTTTCCTCAAGTGTGAACCATTTACATCTTGAATATTAGCCTATAATCTGCAATGCAATTATGAGAAAAATGTCAAATATCTTTGAGTCATTTTGAATGGACTGCAGGGAGAGATTATCACAAGTGAAGATGTAACCCGATTTATTAGACCAATTTCTGTATTGTTGTTGTTGTTGTAACTGTTGAAGGATGTAGCCAAAAACATTAAAAAATAAGACAAGAGAGGCACACAAAAAACAGAGGTGGATGGGCTTTAGAATGAAGGCAACAAACAACCAAATAAATATCAGTCCGTGTAATCATGTAAATGTTATAAGCCAAGCCAGACTGCTACAATGAATGTAATCATTTATTATTTCCCCCCCAGTCAAAAGAGTGGCGTTCTCTGCATCCATAGTAGAAGCTCCAGGTGTGCTGACTGGACCCAGTCCTACGAATGCCAGCCTGACACTGTTCTTCAATAACGTCTTTACAAACATCGGCAGTGCCTACAACAATGCAACAGGTAAGCTATACGTTATACACACTTAACCCATTGATACCTGATGCAGCATGTGCGTGTATATCCCTCATTTGTGTGTGTATCCCTTTAAGACCGCGTGACGCGGTTCGCGGTCTTAAAGGGATACACACACAAATGCTGCATCAGGTAACAATGGGTTAATGTGCAGCCTTGACATAAGGGTGTGTGTGTGTGTGTGTGTGTGTGTGTGTGTGTGTGTGTGTGTGTGTGTGTGTGTGTGTGTGTGTGTGTGTGTGTGTGTCTTAAGTGCTTCAGGTCAGTGAGATGCAGCTCCCAACTTGTGATTGAACAGCTTTCACATGTCAGTCTTGAGAGTCGTAATTGACCTTAATTGACCTTAACTCATCAAGTTGTTTTCTTGAAGAATGTAAATGTGCTTTCCTCTTTGGACAGGCATCTTCACCGCTCCAGTGAGAGGGGTTTACCACTTCACCTTCATGACTTTTGGCTACAACAGCCACACGTCGGGCGCCATCTTGGTAAAGAACGGCCACTATCAAGTCAGCACCTGGGAATTCAAGGGGCCGGACACCAGTGACACCACCAGCAATACTGTGATTCTCGACCTGAATGTCGGAGATTGCATCAGCATCATCTTGTGGAAAGATGGAAAAGTGCATACCGCCGTGTTCAGTGGGTTCCTCCTCTTCCCGCTCTGATGACATATGAAACCTTCCTCTCTTGGGGACACATTCTTAGACTGTAATAGATCTGCTTTCTTTTTTTTCTCCTTTTGGCATTTCCTTTTGCAGTTTAAATTGTAGAGCAACAGCCTCCAGTGTGTCTTATCCTCAGATTGATTCCTTTATTGAAAGCAACTATCAACAATTATGTAACAAAACAGTATACTTCCAATTCTCATCACTGCATTCTTTAATGCCAAATTCATTGTTCTTGTTTGTGTAACATTGATTTACATAATGTCTGTCCTTTGGCTAGAAAAATAATCTTTAGGTTAGAAAAACACATGAGAAAAGAGTCAAGTCCACAGTATGAACTTGAGTTATTGACTGTCTGTGTTCATTCAATCATGTGGTTTCCGGGGAAATAATCTACCAGTGCAAATAAATAATTAATTAAGAAGATGTTTGTTATTCTGTTCCTGTATGAGTCATGTTCTGGGTTATTCTGTTCCTGTATGAGTCATGTTCTGGGTTCATTCTTCATTGACTAATGAACAGCGATTATGCACACAGGGTGCATTATCAACCTGCACTGGGTTACAGTAGTCATAATGTATGTCAGTTAAAAATATCAAAACTTTGCCGTGGTAAAGTTGTGTTGTGACAGAAATATAAGAGTATTTTTTTTATTGCGAGTAAAAATGTTGGGTCATTACAGTATATTACTGTAAATAATGCAATCCATACGTAAAATTACAGACTTGAAAAAAAATTACTATAAAAATTACAAATACTTAATTACATTAACGTGAGTAGTTGTAATTAGTTACTTCCATCCCTGCTCTCAGCACCCCATTGGTGGTTGGTTTCCAGGCTGCTGTCCTTGGTTGAAAACCTTGGATTTATTATTATGTGCCAAGTTCTACCAGGTCCTCATGAGTCAGTGCTGTGATCTGAGTCTCACTGCTCTCACCTCCAGCCTGACATCCAGATCAACCAACGAGCAAACAGAACCACATTTACTGATTCTCAATTTATTATTATTATTATTATTATTAGGGGACATTTTGCCTTTATTTGATAGGACAGCATACAGGAAATGTGGGGAGAATAATAAATATTATTGGTGTGGAAAATATTCTACCTGGCTCTCTAACCCTCTCTTAAGTTCTTCTCTATTTCCTTTCTTGGCTAATGCTGTTACGAAGTACAAGCCAAGGTTCTGTGGAAACTGAATCTCTCTGACCCGGGAGCTATGAATAGCGACTTGTTTATATCCAAGACCAGACAGAGAAGGTGAGTCTGAGAGAACCGTTTCAAGGGTGAGGAACAAACAGTTGAGGAGACAGAATATGATGTACCTACAAGAAAGATGAACAAATTGATCATGCCGACAGGATGTGCTAAGTTTTGTTGGATGTTACCAGAGATGGTCTAGACAGGCTGTCAACAGAGAATACGAAGAGAAAGTCGAGTCTACCAGCTGCCATGGAGTTTACAAGGCGTTACCTACCATTGGAATGGGAAGAGCGATGGAGGAGAGAGAAGGAGAGGAGGAGGAGGGTGATTGAAGAGGGAGGAGAAGGGATTGAACAGGACAACCGTGAGCTGAGAAGAATCGTGGCCTTCAACGACAACAGAATAGGGCTGGTGAGTGGGAGGGCTGAGCGGAAGGGCTTAGAGGTCAAGATGAATAGTCAGGAGGAGGCATCTGGGAATGAAGGACTTGATTATAAGGTTCACACATGCAGCAGCCAAACCTATCTTAAAGAGGTATTCAAGGCCTTGAAGGACTTCAGGGATTTGTCTCTCCTCACCGACCTGACTCTGAGCACTGAGGATGGGAGGAGCTTCGACGTACACTCGCCTGTCCTGGCTGCTGTCAGCTCCCTCATCCAGGAGAGACTGAGGCAAAGGAAAGATGATGCAATGGACGTGGAAGTCCATAAGTGGTCCATGCTTCTGGGTCCTGAGGTGGATCATGTGGGGCTCCAAGCGGTTCTGGAGTTTGCCTACACCGGAGCCACATTAGCTCTGAACAGAGACACCGTGGACCAGATAAAGGCTGCTGCTCAAACACTCGGGGTCCACAGGATGCTGGATCTCTGTGCCAAGGAGGAGAGGACACCAGAGCATGGGAATCATCAGAATGAAGAGAAGAAGATCTCTGCTGCAGAACAGATGATCACTCTGCAGTCCATCAGACAGCTGTGGATGGAACGAGTGGGATGTGATGTGATGTTGGAGGTGGATGGGGCATCACTTCATGGTAAGCATTGTGTCTAAGGACAAATGCATTGTACATTCTAAAATTCTGCATTTTATAAATAAAGGTTTTAAGACAATTTAAGGTGGTCAAAGCTGCACATGTAAAGAGCACATGTAAAGAGCACATGTAAAGAGCACATGTAAAGACCACATGTAAAGACCACATGTAAAGAGCATTTCTCATCTGTTTCCAGTCCATAGAGTTATTCTGGCAGCAAGCAGCGACTACTTCCGGGGCATGTTCACATGTGGGATGAGGGAATCCCGTCAGTCCCTTGTGGCCCTCCCCTTCCTGTTGGCTTCTGAGTTAGCGCCGCTGATTGGCTGTGCCTACAGCGGGGCCCTCCCCCTCAGCTGGGAGTGTGTCTTCGAGATCACCTGCACTGCCCTCCAGCTCCAGTTCCAGAGCGCCCTCTCACTTTGCCTCGACTTCATGCAGCAGGAAATGGACGCGAGCTCCTGCCTGGATGTGGCGTCTTTCGCCGAGGCCTACGGGATGTCGGAGCTCCTCGAGGAGGCCAACGACTTTGTCCTGAGGAACTTCTGGCAGGTGTCGGCCACAGCTAAGTTTCTGGACCTCCCGGCTGAGAAGCTGATAGACCTCCTCCTCTGTGACGGCCTGTGTGTGCCCACGGAGTTGTTTGTGTTCAGAGCCGTGGTCTCCTGGGTGGAGGCTGATCCCGAGAAGAGGCTCAGTCAAGCCGGCTCGCTGATGACCGGCGTCCGCTTTCCCCTCATGACCTTTCGAGAGTTCAGGGAAGTCCGGGCCGTCAGCCTGCGCATGGAGTGCAGCGGAAACAAAGAGGTGGAGCTCTATGGCTCGGCACTGACACAGTTTTCTTTCAGCCTCCCAGGGGCCCAAGACCCGTGTCGGGTCAGACGGCCCAAAGATGCCCTGGTTCTGGTCGGGGGAGACCGGCTGAACCCAGACGTAGGCCAGCGCATACCAAGCAGGGAGCTGTGGTTTGCTAACTCCCTACGCAGCGGCACAGGATTGGTGAAGGTGATGGAGTGGCGGAGGCTAGGGGAGATGCCAGAAAAGCCCAAGTTCAGGCACGGGGTTGCGGTGATGGAAGGGAGACTGTTTGTGGTTGGAGGAGGCGACTTCTACACTAAGGAGGACACTATGAAGTCTGCCTACAGGTAAAATAAGGCAGTGGTTCTCAAATGGGGGTCCGTGGCACTTTGCCAGGGGGTCCGCGAAAAGTTTTCAGGAAAATAAAAATTATAACTTTTTTTGTGTGCAAATCTTCATAGCTCAACAGAAATATTTTATGCTTTAAATCTAAAATGGTTCATGGATTACATTCTAATCTAAAAAACCTATCCATTTAAAAGTCAAGCACGTTACCGTGGAAACAATTAAGTTTAGCCCTTTTGAGAACCTCTGAAATAAGGAGCAATAAAAGAGTGAATAAGAACAAATAATCTCATGATGCTGATGTCACACAGATGCACACATGGAGTCTTGCTTTTTCTGTCCCTCTTGCTGTCTCTCTCTCACACACACACACACACACACACACACACACACACACACACACACACACACACACACACACACACACACACACACACACACACACACACACACACACACTAGATTTGACCCCATGCAGGACAGCTGGAAGCGGCTGGCTGACATGCAGGAGTTTAGAACTAACTTTGCGGTGGTGGTGCGAGGGGAGCACCTTTATGCCATTGGAGGAGACAAGGAGCTCAACACCAACGTAGAGACTGTGGAGGTCTACAACGCTCACTCTGACTGCTGGAGGTGAGATGGAAAATGACAAGAAAGGTGGGATGTGATAGTTGACATTGACCTCAGACATAATGAAAACTAATTAGGTGAATGTAAGTAGCAATATTGAAATGTAAGGAAGGATAGTGGTGACCTGACACAAAGATGATGAAGATCTCATTTAAGTGTTTTACACAGCTCAACATGTTCACTTGTCTCCAGACCTAAATACCTGATGGGTGGATCTTGTGGGGGACAACATGTTTACTGTTCGCTTGTTCATGTTTTGTTTCCTAGAAAGTCGCTATTTATATATACAGTCTGATCTACGGTATTTATATAGCCTGGTCTATTTATAGTCTGATAATATACAGTCTGATCTATTTATATATAGTCTGATCTACAGTCTGATCTATTTATATATAGTCTGATCTATATACAGTCTGATCTATTTATATATAGTCTGATCTATATACAGTCTGATCTATTTATAGTCTGATCTACAATCTGATCTATTTATATACAGTCTGATCTGATGTAAGAATCTTATCATGTTTAAAGGGGTGAGTAAATGAGTAATACTTTTTACTGCCCCACAGGACAAAACTACCATATCTGCAGGGCTTTGAAGGGTGGTTGATCAAAACCAACTGCCAGATCTTGAAATTTCTGTCTTTCAAACTTCACAAAATATAATAAACACTCATAGACCACATTAGAGCTAGTGCCTCCTTAAAACATGCACAAACTCTATTATTTCACTAATAAATAAGCGAGGTCAACTCTGAGCTCAGAGTTTCACCTTCCTGTTTCTCACCTCTTCTTGTTTTCATTTCAGCTATGTCCAACCCCTGGATCAGTCTCTGAGCGGCCAGGCTGTCACAGTCGTAGACGGAGAGATCTTCATCTCAGGAGGGTTCAACTGCAAGTATGAGTGTCTGGTCTCCATGTTCCTGTACCACCCAGAGAGAGGAACCACCCACCTGGCAGACATGGCCCAAGACCGGGCCCAACATTGCATGGAGGCCCTGCATGGCCACCTTTACGTGGCAGGTGGAGTGTGTAACCTGAGGAAGTTCTACACCAACCAACGAGCTTGCGAGGTGTACGACCCGGCCGCCGACTCCTGGAGCGCTTTCACATCGCTGTCTGTGCCGCATGTCGGTGCCGCCTCAGCCGTGCTGGAGGACAAGATCTACATCCTGGGAGGATACTGCCAGGAGGACTACAGGGAGTCTGGCCTGGTCCATCGCTATTATCCCAGCACTCAGCGCTGGGAGAACATGGGTAAGATGCCTGGGGCTATCACGGACGTACGGGCCTGTCTGCTCCGTTTGCCTCAGCACCTCAGACAATGACTGACTGAAGCTACTGTTGTGGTGGAATTGATATAGCTCATTATTAAAGGCTCAAAGGGCTATAATAGCACACTATCGGACATCATACCTATATATATATACCTATATCATATATACCTATATCAACATCCTCTGCCTCCTAGTTTCTCTTCCCCGTCCCTTTGTGTCTGGATTGCAGGATTGGAGCCAGGTGTGTAAGCTACCACAGCTGCCACTCATCACCTGATTACCTGCTCTCTTACCTGGCCCAGACTCCTCATCACCTGATTACCTGCTCTCTTACCTGGCCCGGACTCCTCATCACCTGATTACCTGCTCTCTTACTTGGCCCGGACTCCTCATCACCTGATTACCTGCTCTCTTACCCCGGCCCAGACTCCTCATCACCTGATTACCTGCTCTCTTACTTGGCCCGGACTCCTCATCACCTGATTACCTGCTCTCTTACCCCGGCCCAGACTCCTCATCACCTGATTACCTGCTCTCTTACCTGGCCCAGACTCCTCATCACCTGATTACCTGCTCTCTTACCCCGGCCCAGACTCCTCATCACCTGATTACCTGCTCTCTTCATATACCTGGCCCGGACTCCTCATCACCTGATTACCTGCTCTCTTACCTGGCCCAGACTCCTCATCACCTGATTACCTGCTCTCTTCATATACCTGGCCCGGACTCCTCATCACCTGATTACCTGCTCTCTTACCTGGCCCAGACTCCTCATCACCTGATTACCTGCTCTCTTCATATACCTGGCCCGGACTCCTCATCACCTGATTACCTGCTCTCTTACCTGGCCCAGACTCCTCATCACCTGATTACCTGCTCTCTTACCTGGCCCAGACTCCTCATCACCTGATTACCTGCTCTCTTACCTGGCCCAGACTCCTCATCACCTGATTACCTGCTCTCTTACCCCGGCCCAGACTCCTCATCACCTGATTACCTGCTCTCTTACCTGGCCCAGACTCCTCATCACCTGATTACCTGCTCTCTTACCCCGGCCCAGACTCCTCATCACCTGATTACCTGCTCTCTTACCCGGCCCAGACTCCTCATCACCTGATTACCTGCTCTCTTACCTGGCCCAGACTCCAACACAGCGCCAGATTGTAAACTCACAGCATGTCAGTTTATGTCCTGCTAACTCTCCAGCCTAGCCTAACCGTTTCTTTGTGGACAACAACCCTAACTTCTGTCTCCTGTTGAGATTCCTCCTGCCCTGACTCCTGCTGCCTGCCTGCTCCAAATCCACACCTGCTGCCTGTCTGTTCCCTGCCTGTGCCGGCCTGGACCTCATGCCGGTCAGCCCTCGGCGTTCACTCTGCCTTGCGAACCAAACTCCATTCAAATAAATTGCACTTGTGAACTTGACATCTTGTCTCGGTCTGTCTCTGCCCTAGAGTCCAAATACCCACGCCGAACAGTACTACTGTACACATATGTGGGAGGAAACCCTTACCTTATAATAACCTTATAATGATAATGATAGAGAGAAGAGTAGCCTACTGAAACATACTGTACATGTATGCTCCTTCAGTTAAAAACTCAGATTGAAAGCACACAAGTGGAAAGTAAACGTAAGTATAGTAATATAGTAGCCTACTTTTTGATTCAGAAATCCCCAAGGTTTTGTGCATCTTTCAAAACGTTCTTGCCAGAAATGTACAGCTTACATTTGAGCAGGATCCTTTAAATACATAATATATGCATCGTTCGCAAATCATGTTTAGGTTTGAGTCCTGCAGCTTATTGATATTATCCTGCAAAGTGTGGAGTCGTATATGAAGCTGTACATGTTGCTCTTGTCCTGACTTTATTGGTACGTGACACCCAATTGAATTAGAGCTACCTGTAAATATAGCCTACAACAGGGATACTCAACTTGCTTTGCCCGGAGGCCACTTTTGCAAGATGACAGGAGGCCAGGGGCTAGTTAAGAAACAAACATTAATATATAAAAAAAAAAAAAGGTATTTGGGGTGTCTGACAATTTTGTGCACACAGGATAGGTTAAGTTAAGTTCATTAGTATAGTAGTAAGTCCCTGGGTTGTGAGCAGGTGCCGTGACTCTTCTATATACACGACTCTGACATGGGGCATCAGCATCTCTGCCCCTTTACCCAATAAAAAATTGGCAGGTACCAGCCATGTCACGTGGTTGTTTCTATGGCAACGGTGGGTCAGAGCACCATCATGTTGCCCCACATGCAGAGCCGAGCACACAGAAACACACACACACACACACACACACACACACACACACTAAAAGGAAATTACTCCAAAACAGCATTATAGGGATTGTGAGTAAAGTTTATTTATAGACACCAAATTCACAGTTGAATCACTACTTTGTATTAAATATAAAATATGATTTGCCACAACAGTCTGATGTAATGAGCTTATTGCACCACAGCGCCATCTGGTGGGGCAGTGCCCTACTTGCTCCTTTCATGCAAAATCGCCATAAACACAACATTGCCACTGCAAAGTTTAACGTACTAGGAAGGATTCCCAGGGTGACACATCACAATTTAATTTAATTGAATATAACTTTATTGTCCACCAGGGTGGAAAATTGTCTTTGTCTCACCAAACACACACACATTTATATGAACATTCACAGAACTGTCTTTGGGAAATGTGTTTTATGAGTAGAATAATTGCACATATTAGCAGTTATCACGAGTTATTATTTTACTTTGTATTCTACAGTATGTGAATCATTACACTAAAAGCGTTTAAATATATCAAATGTCATTTCAACTCAGGTATGGTTTATCAGAAGAACATTGCAAGTCAGGAAAAAATATAGGAACAAAATTGCTTAAAAGAACACTGCCGATTTTCAACCAGTTAATTGTTTCATTACATCAGCAGCATATCAGTCATTAATTTATTTTATTTTGACAGTTATTGAGAGTTGATTTGAGTTCAGGTGTGGACCAGTGATATAATTTGTGCATGAATGAAATCACTGACATTTCTTAGTAGTGTGTCCTCAGGTGAAGGTGATGAGGTGTCCTCAGGTGAAGGTGATGAGGTGTCCTCAGGTGAAGGTGATGAGGTATTCGGGGTAAGCCTGGTCATCGTGGAAGACGACGAACATGGAGGGCGATTGCTGGTTGTTCACCAGACTGTCAAAGCAGTCGGTGGGGTCAGAGGTGGAGCGGGGAGGGGGGTTTACCATGGAGGCGTTACCAAGCGTGTAACGGCCGGTCAGGACACGAGCCACGTACAGCCGCCTCAGGCCCGACCCGTCAGGTGGGGAAAAAGACCCGGCCGAATACGCAGCGTTCACTGCAAAGTAAACTCCCTTCCCATGCACTGCTCCTGTGGCCCAATCAGAGAAGACAGCAGGAAAAAGAGAACAGGTTATGAGGTTATACTGTAAATACAGAAAATACTTTGTCTCAATGTGACCAGACCTTTAACCCATTGATACCTGATGCAGCATTTGTGTGTGTATCCCTTTAAGACCGCGAACCGCGTTGACGCAGTTCGCGGTCTTAAAGGGATACACACACAAATGAGGGATATACACGCAAATGCTGCATCAGGTATCAATGGGTTAAAGGTCACATTCTGTGTAAAACAAGATGTCTCAAAGGTCCCCAGATAAATCCACACAAGCCATGTAAGGAAGAAATGCCTCATAGACAAGTCCCAAAAAGGGTGGATCTCCCCCCGCAAACATAATTCATAACCTTGTTTTAAGGAGACAAGAGATCTTTTAAACAGCTAAAAATAATAATAATAATAATGGACCAAACCCTATAGAACCCTCGGTTGCAAAATGACATCAGTTTTAGCTATCCTAAAAATCCTACAAAAAAATCTGCATTTGCAAACATGTACACAGTCAACGGGTCCTGTTGCTCCGCCTCACAGGATAGTAAATGTGTTTATAGGTCCGGCAATCTGGCGATGAACTACACCTCCAAAGTAATGAGGCTCTCACAGGGTAGCTGGCTGCACGAGGCAACTTTAGGCAACATTGTAAATAAGAATTTTGTTCTTAATTGTCTCGCCTGGTAAAATAAAGGTAAAATAAAATAAAATAAAACACCACATCTACAACATCTCAATTAGAGGGGATGAGACACGCTTCTTTATCACAGCTCCACCTTGTGATTTTGACCTTTACTGTAAGAGCGATGTATTTCTATATTTAAAGAAAACTTGCCTATAGCTAGTGAGGCATACGTCTTTGAAGACTGTAAGACTTGGACTTTACCGTGAGTTCCTGTGTAGCGCCTGTCAAATTTGGTCCTCTCAATGCAGTGGCATGACTCTGCTGTTGAGCCATGGTACAGCATCTTCTCCCCAAGCTCTGCTGAGCCATTCTTCACGAGTATACGCTGCTTGCACACCTCATAGGCCTGCCACAGGTAGAAGTTCTGCACACGCTCAATCTGAGATCACACAAATAGTCCAGGTTGAAATAACGTGCAAGTAATTATGATACGTGTGTGTGTGTGTGTGTGTGTGTGTGTGTGTGTGTGTGTGTGTGTGTGTGTGTGTGTGTGTGTGCGTGCGCGTGCGTGCGTGCGTGCTTGCGTGCGTGTGCGTGTGTGTGTGTGTGTGCGTGCGTGTGTGTGCGTGTGTGTCACTTACTTTGCGGATGTTATGCTTAGCTGTATTCAGGAAACCCTGTGCCACCTGCTGGTACTCCGGTGAGTCAGGCTGCAACTGAAACTTCTTACAGGTTTCCCCAACCATAGGTTCCCAGTGCTGTGGCAACTCCAAAGCTAAAAGAGTAGACACATTATTTTAACGCTATTGTTTTAACTTGAAACGTGAACGTAATGAGTACTGATTCAACTAGCCGTGATTTGAATTTGAAATCCACTAAATATGGTGGATTTATCCTAGCCTAGCGTTTACCAAGTATGAGTCAAAAAGCAAGGTGTGTCGTACTTGCGGTCTTGTCTCTTTTCACTTTGTAGGTGAGACCTGTGGCCCAGTCTGTGGCTTCTTGTTTCTTCAGGTTCACTTTCAACGTGATCCGATCTGGTCTGTCCACCTCCACCCACACATCTCTGTTGACGTGAGCTTGCTCCAGGAGGTAGTTGGCATGCAGACTCAGCTCCTGCCAGCCTCCATCCTGCTCTATTGACCACTGGACACTGAAGGCGGTCAAGGCCTCTTGCAGGTCTCCATGAAGGGCTCTGCTGACAGCTCTGTTCACAAACTCGCAGACGCTCAAGACGTCCTCCACCAGGCCTCTCAGCACGTAGAAGGCCTCCCCCCCTGACCCTGACCCTGACTGACCTCCAGCCCCAGCCTCGGCTCTAGCTCTGTCCTCGCTCTGACCTCTCCTCGGTTCCAGGCTCACCTCTAAGGTTCTGACCTTCGCCTGCACTGCCTCAAGCTCCATGACGTTGAGCCTGGAGAATTCCTGACAGCCCACCTCTCGCTCGGTCAGTAGCTTCTCCAAGTTGGCCTCCAAATCCCTCTCGGCCGTCCTGATGGTCGTGGAACTAGAAGCCACCACGCACAGCACCGCTGGGGGTGGCTTCCAGGAGATGATGGTTAGGTCAGGTGGTGTTGCAAGACCAGCATGCAAGCCTTGAGAACTGGAAGACGTAAACTTCTTGAGTATTTGTTTCGCTTTTTCTGAAGTAGGAGGGAAACGGTGCAAAAGAGAATGTGATACATGTTGTAACATTTCCCAATATTTGTCCACAAACGTAGAAGCATCATTTGCAGGTTATAGGGTATAAACAGGGCACGGTATACAGCAGGGTATAAACTAGGGCAGAGGGCAAACTAACAATCACATTTTCTAATACAATTTTGAATCAAATTGCAATTCAAGATGGTTTCAGCTCCACTATTTTGAGGCAAAACTATAAGAAACCTCTCAGGGTGAGGCGGGGAGCCATCTGTCCTAAGCGGCTGTCCAGCGCTGATCTGCGAAAAAATAATTATTAGTATCAGTACTTTTAACCAAGCAATATGATTGGTCACAGACACTGTCACTCACTCTTTACTGATCATTCCAGGATGGAACTGTGCTAACTCTTGTGGTAACTAAGGACCTTGTTGAAATTCTCCTGATTGACAGCAATCTGCCATAAAGAACTGAACTTTGTTACACCATAAAGTGCTTTTGCTTTAGAGGAACTAACGAGTATATTCAGTTAACGGCCTGTTTCCTGTTCCTTTGTTGAATCTGTCAAGGACCAGTCATGGCCCAGATGCAAAATGAAGATCGCTGCATTTTGTATCGCAGAGATTCTGCCAAGTCATTTTTTGCAAGTCCAAGTCAAGTCTCAAGTCTTTGGTCACAAGTCCAAGTCAAGTCTCAAGTCTTTGGTCACAAGTCCAAGTCAAGTCTCAAGTCTCTTATGGACTAAAATGAAGGAATTCAAAGCAGGTATTATCCTCACTCCTTCATCTATTTATTTTGCATACAGTATCTAACCCTAACCCTAACCCTAACAGTATCAGCATTGATATTATTTCCTTAAATAAAATAATGTTTCACGAGTCCCAATTCTGGAGTCCAAGTCAAGCCTTGAGGACGAGTCTCAAGTCAATGTGTGTGCGACTTAAGTCCAAGTCCCCATCTCTGCTGTGCTGTATAGCCTACTTGCATTACATGTGTGCTACTTGAGAAAAACGTCTCAGAGTACACCTGCATCGGTTCCTGCTGTAAACTAAGATAACACCCAAGAAGTTGTTGTTCATTCTTTGCTGTTACAACAGCAAGTTAGACAGATGTTATTGCTGTAAAAAAATCTAAGCACATTTCATTTGCTGCTGATAAAACTCTCAAGAATGACCCACAACAGCAAAAGACAGCACGTGACAAACCTGGACAACATGGCAGGTAGAACAAAATAAAACTGTAGGCCGCACACTGTTTTTTTTTTTTTTTTTTTTTTTTTTTTACCTTTATTTATACAGGGGGAGTCTCACTGAGAGCAATGCTCTCTTTTTCAGGAGTGCCCTGTTCACATTCACACACACATTCATACCTGGAAGCTGACCAGTACAACCACAGTCTGATCTGCTGGCCACTGATCAGCTCCACTGGAGCAGTTGGGGTTAAGGGCCTTGCTCAAGGGCACCTCAGTGGTGGTAATGAGGGACGGGCAGGCGCTGCCTTTTCACTTTCCCCTGTGATATACAGCCAGATATTTTGCCGATTTTCATAGGTCAAAATTGAGAATTGAGGTTCTAGTAATATCAGATTCCCTTTCGCCCTTTACTGTTTGTTTCAGCTGGAAACAGATGAGTTCCTGACCTGAAAGCCTGGAAGATGGGCTGCTGCAGGATGACAATGCGGATGAGGGAGATGGAATTTAGATTCAAGTCCCTCACAGCTGATGCAATGCCATCCAGCATGGCTTTACTCGCTGTGTCAGAGTCCATACCAGCTGCACCTGGGGCAGAAAAACTAAACACTTAGGAATACACACACACACACACACAGCATATATATATATATATATATATATATATATATATATATATATATATATATATATATATATATATATATGTGTACAGTACAGACACAGTACAGACACAGTACATACAGTATAGACACAGTACAGTACAGACACAGTACTGACCAGTATTGATGGCTGGGAAGGCTGCGGAGCCGTACCCTTTGCTTTCACACCACTTCAATATCTTTCCACAATGACTGCGAATCCTCTGAGTGTCGCACTTAAAAGCAGCATGAAGGATTTCTTTACAGCCCAGGTCCCCGGCTCCCGTAGTGCACAGAAGCTCTGCTGGAACGCCCACTAACAAGACAGAAACCAGGAAGGAAGACAGAGGTGGATATCTGTATTAGATGTGGGAGACACAACCAAACTGAGAAAATGAGTCCAGAAATGCAATGGACACAGACAAAACACTGTACTTTAATCCCAACCCCTCCAGAGAAGTTCACGTCTCAGACCCACCTTGTGCCAACTGTGCCTGGACACCGGGCCCTGCTGCAGTCAGGATGGCTTTGGAGACACCTGAGGAGCAGTGACTTAGTGAATATACAGTTAGGATCCAACTTCCTGTCAGTGTCGCGCCTCGATAAATACATCTAAATCACAGCAGCAACAATGGGAGCCAATATTGACGTTTTGCAGATATATATCACTGCATTGTATTTTACATGCAAATATGAAAATAAATATTTCGAAACAAGCACAGAGTGAGATTGTATTTCTGACCATTTTGAAGCAGGTTTATATCTTGAAAAAAGAATCATAGCTTTGCATAGAGTGCAATGAGAGGTCTTAGATTTTCCCTTTGGGCACTGTATGTGACCTGTATGTGACCTGTATGTGACCTCAGTGACCTGTATGTGACCTCAGTGACCTGTATGTGACCTGTATGTGACCTGTATGTGACCTGTATGTGACCTGTATGTGACAACCTGAAGATGTGCGTAAGTATGGAATGTGTTACTAGTTGTCAATATTTTTCCTCAACAATCTCACCCATCCAAATACAGTAGATGTCGATGTAAAAGTGATCTGTATGTTGGGAGGGAGGTCTGATAACATACAGAACAGAATCGTACAGAACCATCTCACTGGTATGTATGAATGCCTCTAACTCATTTGAGTTCACAGGCCACATGCGACCCAATATGCTCTCAAGTGGGCCAGACAAAGAAAATCGATGCATAATAACCTATAAATAACACATCCAAATTCTCCCCAGTTTATTTTAGTCTAAAGAATTACAGGTACACCTTTTCACATAGGGTTATCTCAGCTAGCATCAAGCAAATGATCAAATCTACTGTCTAACTGCATTACAATTGACAGCAACTGCGCAATTCTCTACTGTATAATATGTATATTCAAAAATAATACTTCACCCATTAGTAATGAATACAGAACACATGAACAGGCTAATTAATATTGAACTTGATGAATACAGAAAACATGAACAGGCTAATTCATATTTAATTTGCTCGTAAAAGCTGGTACCTCTTAGCTTTCACAAGTGCATCGATTGGATTGAAGGACTTCTCAGTGCAATTTCACACTTTGCAAAGTCATCCATGTGGGCCGGATTGGACCGTCTGGCGGGCCGGTTCTGGCCCCCGGGCCGTATGTTTGACAAACCCTGCTCTAACTGATTTACTGCTATCAGCAGGAGCAATAAAGGCCTTTTAGATATGAATACAGGTAGTGCTGAACCTCACTCAGATGTCACTCATTAACCAACACTCCCTGCACTTCACACAACATACTGTAACATACCAGCCCATTACGTTTTTCTTTGTATTTTGTTTTATTTTGAAATGTAGCCTTGAAAAAAGTATCTCCTAAATCAAATGCCAACGCAACGGTACCTGAGTAGTTGGTAGAGAAGTCGGTTGTGTTCACAATGACATCAGTGGTTTCATGAGTGATGTCACCACAGACCAGCTGAAGCTTGACTCCGCCCAGCATGGCTGTGACCACATTGTTGGTCGAGGAGACGTGGCGGTAGAAGGACGCTGAACGCAGAAAGGCAATAACAGATCAAATATAATCTCAGCAAACCTGGTGTAGCATTTAGCATTTAGCATTCATTGAAAATTTGCAATGAAGGATTGTTTAAGATTTATTTTTGAAATATTTGATTGATCAAATCAGGCCCTAACAAACATCACATTGTAAAGATATTTCTACACCCACTTTGGTCGGGGTGAGCATCGTTTGTGAATCCTCTAAGATGTAAAGTCCCCTGGGCAGACTGGAAGGCCTGTACAGACACAGGATGAAGTGCAGTGAAACACATATACTCAGTGTTTGTACCACAAGGCACCTCGAAGTGTCTCAATGGTCACTTTCTTTACCTTAGTAGATTCTTTATCATTGGGGTGGATGATGATGCGGACTAGAAACGGCGTTGGACTGGCTCGGTTCTGTTCATACGCACGGATCTCTTCCAACACAACCCTGGCTGCCATGTTAGGAGGAAAGCGCAGAACAGCGCCGGTCCCGAGCGCAGGGAGAGCAACAGAACCGAAGCCTCTGTTCTCACAGGAGGCCAGGGTTCTGCGGGTGCCCTGTCTCAGAGCCTGGAAAAGGACAAAATTCAAGGAATTTCAAAGTGCACTTCAGGCTGGAAAAAGACAACATTATCGTCCGACATCCTGTAGAACACTGGTCCCCAACCACCGGGCCGCGGACCAGTACCGGGCCGCAACGCATTTGGTACCGGGCCACGAGCCGGTCCAAAAAAAAATAAAAAAAAATTGAATAAACATAGGCTATAATATTATAGGCTGTGTGTGGTAGTTGAAACATAGTTTCAAGTTGACGTTTATTTATGTTTGTAGTTCAAACAAAAACATAAATACTGTATTCACCTTATGTAGCCACGCCCATTTGACCCGGTTGTGTGGCCGTATCAAAACTTCTGGCTAAAAATAAAATAAAATAAAATGGCTGGCTGCTCCAATATCATCTAACTCTGAATTAACTAATAATTTAGCCAATTGTATGTAACATACCAAATAAAAGCAAACGGCAATGTCTAAGAATGCAACGCCCTGTAACTAGCTTGTTAAGTCTTGAAATCCAGGGAATTACGTTAACGTCTGCGGGTCTTATTGGCGTTAGTGGCTCGAGCGCAACTCAGAGGAGAGAAAACTATCTGAAGCTTTCTTTGTTGGAGTCCAGGTATGTTTTACAAGAAAGTGCTCATCATTGTCGACGATAACGTTATCTGACCTGGCTAACAGTGGATACTCGCTTGCTTGCTGTGTACCGGCTCAAAGTAGTAGGCTATGTTCTTTATTTTACCCCCTTCACTGTCCGCTCCAAAAACAACTCTCTTATTTTGTGCCGTGACCGCCGGAAGTGTTAAAAGGACCCGGAAGAATTTGGCCCACTGTAAGGTCTGAACATAAGGTACATACAGTACAACACAAAAGGCTGTTATTTACCCTTTGTCGCCACCTGGTGAGTAAATATATATGTAACTAAAACCATTAAAATTGACAACCGGTCCGTGACTTTTTTTTCCATGTATCTACCGGTCCTTGGCACAAAAAAGGTTGGGAACCCCTGCTGTAGAAGACCAGTCTGTAAGAGGGGGGCAGTACTATTTACAATTCACAAACTGACCCTTCGCTAAGTCTCTCCCCAGAACGGTCACTGTCCAATCCTACGTTAGCAACCAGAACTAAGCACAGGGAAGCTGCCAAAGTCACACCCTCTTCTCAGTCAGACATATGCACCAAGGGATTTTTGGCCATTCATTTTTCCATAGATGTTTCGTAAAATTCGTATAAAAATAGTTTTACTTGGTCAAACCAAACGATTCAGCTATATTTATATTTAGATGAATAAAAACAGATTAAACAGATTAAACAGAGGAAAAAAATCAACGAGTGATATGTCACTTGGTTTGACCAAGTAAAACAATTTTTATACGAATTTTACGAAATGTAGATGGAAAATGAATGGCAGATAAAATCCCTTGGTTCGTATGCTGAATGCGGAAGAGGGCATGACTTTGGCACTCTATGCCGAAGCGGTGTGCATATGGGACCTGCAAGTCCGACACCAGATATCCTCAACGTTTAGAGGAGGACGTCGTTTCCCTTTTCCGAAGCCCAAAACGCAAGAGGAGAGATGTCGGATATGGATTCAAAACAGTGCGGAAGACCTCACGACGAGGATCAACAGATCAACTAGCCTCCACGCGAGACTCAGCTCCAAGGTAATGCTAACTAACATTAGTGTTAGCTACGATAGATTAGCACACATTTGTTGTTGTTGTTGTTGTTGTTTTAAGCAAACAAAGACAGGTTCGACTCATTGTGAATGCCATGTTTACGTGCCGGGTGCAAAAGCTTGCCTTCCATAGCAACGGTAACCAAGCGAGGCGGGACTTAGCAAAGGGTGAATCGGGTTGTGTCACATTGTTCACACACTCTCTTTCACACACATTCTGTCACCTGGACTGCTGTCCCTTGTCGGTTATTATCCCAAGGGAGGAGGTTGAGGAAGAACACTCGGCCACACGGGAGTCCAGGCAAACCCTCCACCAGGACTTCATCACCAGGAAGTGTTGCTCCTCCTGCTGCCTTATGAAACCGTGCAACCAGCTGAGGTCCAGCCACACTGGACAAAGCGTGGCCCACACGGGTAGACAGAGGATCATGGCCAACCATAGGGGAGACCAGGGCATCCAACTGGGAGGAGAGTCAATGTAGTGATGAGAGGGGTTAACAGTGTGGTGGTAACTACAGTATACTTCTCTGCAGTACATACATACATACACACACACACACACACACACACACACACACACACAGACACAGACACACAATTTTAAATTAAGTTAAAAAAAATCTGTGTTGCATGCATTGCAAAATGATTGAGGGAAATGTAATCTAGACAGAGTAAACGGGCTCTAATTGACACAGGTATTCTCCTTTAACAGAAGAAATCAACAAATGTACAATTTTCTCAAAGTCTAAAAGCCATGTTTCTCACCTCCTGGGTCTCGATGATTCCCTGAACAATCACCACCTGGACATGGTTGGCAGCAGACCCAGCAGCAGATCCTCCTCTCACTGGGTCTGAGGTAGACCCAGCAGCACCTCCTCTCACTGGGTCTGAGGTAGACCCAGCAGCACCTCCTCTCACTGGGTCTGGGTTAGCAGCACCGGGGCCCATCTGGAAGCCGTGTTGCCTGCTTGCAGTTGTAGGGTTCCCAGTATTTATCCCTCGGAGAAGCCTGTCACACGTTTCCTGCATGAACCTCACCACCTCTCTTCTGTTATCGATCAACACTACTTTATTCAAGCTCCGCCCCTCACTCACAAACTCTTTCACAGCAGTCACAATGGCCTCAGTGCACACTGTCACGGGGACGCCAAATATCCCTGAGCTGATGCAGGGTATGGCTATGGACTGGAACTCCATGGTCTCTGCTAAGTCCAGAGAAGACCGGACAGCTTTTTGCAGTAAGGCCCGCTCTCTGCCACCCACTTTCCCCTGTACAGGCCCAATGGCATGCAGCAGTTTCTTGCAATTGAGGTTCCCTCCTGTGGTCACCACCACATCTCCTGTAGGGATTTTACCAGTCTGCCTTACGAGAACTCTACACTCCTTCTGCACTTGAGGACCACCCGCCTTACTCAGTGCAGCAGCAACACCCCCACAATGATCCAGATCCTCATTGGCTGCGTTCACCAGGGCATCAGCGTGCTCTTTGGTGATGTCACCCATGCACACCAGCACCTGCATCCCCCTATGAAGGCAGTATCTGGCAACTGTTGTGCCGCCTTTACTCAATTCTGCACCTAATGCCCAATTCTCTCTATGTTGGTCCTGAAGCTGTATGAGACACTGCTGAGAATGGCCAACACTTTGGAGCATCTCGGTCCCAGCGGATCTTTGGAAGAAGCGCAGTGCCCCAGGCAGGTCGATGGTCACTGTCTCCCGAACCAGGGAATCCAGAAATGGACCCAGCCTGTTCCTAACCTGAGTTACTCTGCTGGATGGACCTATCAGCACCACCATGGGGCTAGAGGATGAGGCCACAGGATGGAAGGTCACCCCTGAATGGTCAAAACCATGCAGCTGTAGCAATTCTGGTAAGAAGTCTCCTATCTCAGAGAAAGGGAGAAGAACCCTGCCCTCTACACCAGACTGGTCCAAAATAAACTGTGAAATAATGTCATTCAGTTCCTCAACATCTTTGGTGTGGCCCACTAAGCAAACCCTGCTACCTGAGCCAAACCTGACCGCAGCCCTATGTTTTCCTTGGTTCATCTCATTTGCCTTGGCCTCAAGCTTCACCCTAAGCTCAGATGGTACATCAGCGCAGTTCGGGATGTCAATCTTTACATCCTTGAACTCACCTTCCAATGCCTTTTCTGTTTCATCCAGTTTATCACAGGTGAGGGTGAACAGACGTAGCTCTGTGTCTCCTAACTCTATTTCCACCATGCCACCAAACCCTAACAAGTTGCCAAGCACCCCAGGACCTCCGTATACGTTTCTCAGGAAGGCCAAGAAATGGAGGCTCATGTGAGAAACCATTCTCTCTAACACCAACCTCTCCTTCTCAGAGACCCTGTCTCGAGCCTTACGGATCTCCTCCACAGATCCTTCCAGAACTAACTGACCTGGATCTCCCTGCGTGACCTTCACTCCAGGGATATCGCACCTTAGACTGTGCTCTATCTCCTTCCAGAGGAGGCGAAGTTTGGCCTCGCCCAATCGACGGGTAGTCGTTTGCTTCTGACTGACACCTGACCCTTGACCTTTGACATATGAGTCCTCCACATCCCTCAACCTGGCGCGGACCTGGGAATGCTCCCCAACCAGCACAGCCACGCCAACCTGGCTGTAAACTCTCACCTCATCTGTGGCCTGACTAGAGCTGCAAGACCGAAGCAGAAGTTTGATTTTGCGTGGGTCTACCTCAAAGTGGCAGATGTGGTGTTCTTCAATCTGCTCAAAGAGTTTATCTACCTTAGCCTTACATTCCTTGACTCCATCCCTACTTGGGACTCCAGCCCCAGTTTGGACTAAGCTCATCATAACCAAAGCCCTCCCCTCCTCTGGGTGGAGCTGTACAGAGCAAGCCATAGAGGCGAGTTCTTCCTCTAGTTCCTTCCCAGCCCTGGGGCATTCTTTGAGGTATCGGAGGAGGTAACTGTCAAGTTGTAGTTCATATTCTGTAGCACTGGGTGGCAGTGTTGACGGAAGAATGGACAGGTGGCTCTGCTGTTGGAGAAGGATAAAGAAAACATATTCTTTCATTAATGACAAACACATGGCAGTGGCTTTCAATGGTTATTGATCTGAAAGTGCATTGAAAGCATATTGAAAGCAAATCACTGCAAAATTCTTTAAATCTCACATACTGCAATTTATTTTTTATTGTATTTTTAGCTCTAGTTTTAATGTTTGTTTAAATAGTCACCAATTCATTTCATATTGTTCCAAAATTACATAAACTGTATCATTTAGATTTATATCTTTGAATAATGTTCTCTTCTGATCCACTCCACTCATATACAGTAATATGCTTATATTGTGTACACTTCATTTAAATTATTGACTTATTATTTTCTATAACAAATGAAATTACCTGATTGCAAACTTTTTCTCTCTCAATTTTTTCATTCGTCAAAGTGTTCAACCTTTACCTTTTACTTTACTGAGCACCTGATTTTTTGCACACCTGTCTCGACTGTCTCACCTGTGCTGGAGCTGTCAGGTCTGGGCTAACTGACAGGCTGGGAGGTGAGGTGTTGATGGAAGAGGTGGTTCCTTGGACGGTGAACACCAGAGGACCAGCCGCTAACTCCAACACATGCTCACGCTTCTCCAGGACTTTCTGCTGATCTGCAGCAAACAGGACAATACAATTCAATCAAGAGAGAAATCTAAATACAACATTAATAGTCATGTTAATCATTATAATACTGTAGCAGCCTAATCAAGTGTATGGTGTCTGTCTGTGGTGGTGGTGTCAGTCACGATTATGATGTCATCAGATATGTCACTCGAGCAATTGTGATGTCATTAGTGTAGTAGTCACTCGAGGAATGATGTCATCAGTGATGTAATAAATCCTTCCTGGTATGAGCCGATGGCGCACAGTTGCACGATGGCGCCTATGTGGGTGGGCGGGGTGTCTGTCAGTCCAGAGTCCCCCCACCCTAGGAATCGCGCAGTCATATAAACAAAAACATTGGTAAATAAATTAGCGACCTTAGGCTACTGTAGCCTATTGTTGATCTCCTATTAACACTATCATAGGCTACCTATAATATTCCTACAATAGTTGTTGTGAGTTTTAGTATGCTATTCTTTTTTTGAGCCCTTTTTGATAGATTTTTTTTACATAAAGAAAGAAAAATACAAAAAACTACAAACATCTAAAACAACAACAATACATACACATACAGATTCACACAAAACATACCCCCCCCCCCCCCCCCCCCACCCACCAGCTATTCTCCTGTGGGCGTGCATGCATGATGATGCTGCAACTTGTAGCTACAGTAGCTTACCTCATTTTGACCTGTTTGCAAAGTGAAAGTGAAAGTGTCATATTTCTGTTTACATAATTGTGTGTAACCTAATGTGAAGCCTACTTTAAGAGTCAAAATGTTTGAATAGAGGTCTTTAAGTTGTTAATTAGCTCTAGCCTGTATAGGCTATGTTGTCACCTTTCTTAAAAAATAATAATAGCCTAGGCTACATGTAATAATGATCGTGTGATCATCTTAAGCAAACCTGCTTTCACTTTTGAGGCTACTTTCACTTACACAAATACATGCATAATAAAGGGGGGGGAATCAACAGTCAAGCCATAAATAAGTTCATTATTTGATAGTCATAGTTTCCTACCGTTTGGATCTCTAAAAGCGATGGTATAAACTTTATCGTTTACATTCGTCAGCGGTCCGCATTCCCCTCCACCTGATCTGCGCCGAACCTGGAAGTAGTGTTCTATCCGCTTCTTCTGCTCTCCGTCCAGGCTGGGACCATGGCTGGGACACTCAATGTAAACTGGGTATTTGTAAAGAGCATCCATAGTTTTAGGCTGAAATACTTTTGAGTGATTCGTCAAATATCCCCTGAAGAGCGCAGCTGCAGTGCCCTGGCTGTGTCAGCTGTCAGCGACCAGTGGAGTCATTGTTAACGACTCAGCTGCACCACCTAGTGACGACATGTGGGAAATCATTAACATTCCTGTGTGTCTCGGTCTCAACCGGTCTCAACCTGTGGCCTGTACTACAAAGCAAGATTAGTGGTTTAGCGAGGTAACTTCAGGTTTAAACCTGGTTTAGCCGTACTACAAAGCAAGTTAACTTCTTACCGACATATATTTCCATAGCAACTTATGCTTCACACTTAACCTGGTCCGCAGCAGGTTAAGTTGCAAGGATAAGATTAGACCTTAGATACACCGCCCACGAACCAATCGAATCAGCAGTTTGGAAAAATGGCCAACCCCTTTCTGGACGAGTTTCCCATCTAGGAAGGAGCACGAATTGTAATGTTGAATGAGTAATGTTAATCAATGTTAATGTTAATCAAGGACTAAAGCCTTGCACTTGTTGGCTATTTTAATTAAGCCCTATACCACTTTGGAATATGTTTTTATATATTCATTTTTGTGCTCTCAAGTAGCCTAGATACGTTGTTTGATCCCGCTGATCGATTGCAGCTGAATAGTGAGTGGAGAAATATCACTAAACCGGCATAAAAAGGTTACATAAACGTCTCCAAAGCGCACGGTGCCGTGTGCGCAACGGAGCTGAGACTGACGTTGGGTTGGAATTGAAATAGTCATAGCTTACATGCTGGAATAGCCTACTACATGTAAGCAATTTAATATGGGATCACCTGCACACAGGCGATCCCATATTAAGATGATTCATATCTAGGCTACTCCTGCATTTTGCAGCTGCAAGTGTTGCTTTTGGCCTGTATGATGTGATTGAACTTCATATTTCCAGCATCATTGTATGAAATATGGAGATATGCGACTCTGCTGACAATATAGGCTATGTGACCACAAAATAGGCTATTTTTTATAAATGAAATCTATGCCCGCACATACCGTGTCGTTCAGAAGCCTCTTTTAATTTTATTATCATTCTTTTTTTTATTGATAGCCTATAGGAATTATTCAATCAGTGCGACTAAACATGACATCATTATTATTCGTTGAGCCTAAATGGTCTACGGATTTTGGACTGAGACATTAGGCTACACATTGCTTCCACTCGCAGTTTATTGAGAGGGTGAATTGAGCTGCTGTAGGATACGTGGAGGCAGAAACCACTCTTCAAATAAATGACTGATGTGAATAAAAGTGGTAACTTTAGACAGTCATTCGGGAACAGACTAAAAATATCCAATGCGGATTTTGATTCTGACATAGTAGTAGATGGCTTTGATGAATGAGGAAATAGGCGTGTCTGGCGCTGTAAAAGCTAAGGTTCTGAGCTGAGCGGTCCATATTGCATTGTGATTGGCTAGTTGTTAAAAACCACGCCTCTTTTGCGGGCACGAGCTCGTGTGCACGGGCATTTTCATGTGCACGCGCAGTCAACTTGATTAGAAAAACCTGGTTCGCGTTAACGACTGGCAAAGAGGTTCGTAGTACAAGTTAACTACAATCGAGCTGATCTGGTTTAGACAAACCAGATCAAGGGACAGATCCTGGATCTTCTTATCCAACATTCGTAGTACAGGGCTCTGGTCTCAACAGGGTGCCTAGTCCCAGATGGCCAAAAATCAACTACAAAAAGTGTTCATCTTGTGTAGTGTTGAGTCTTAAAATCTACGCGTGTTCATAAATCTGTGTTATCTATAAATAAGGGCTATTCCTTAGGCTCAACTTGTTCTCTCCTATAGACTACAATTGTTTGTGTGAAAATAACTTTAGATTTTTTTTTTTTTTTTTTAAGAATTATTAGCATTTATTTAGATCCGCACAGATTATCAGTCTTATTCTGGGATTGTTCATTGATAGGTTTCTCTGCTAAATACTGTTGCTTTATGAAGACTCCTCCTTATCCCACATGGCAGTCTACTATATCCATTCTAGACACATGTAAATATGTACAAGATTAACACAAGAAAATGTGTTGTCAAGCCAGAGAAACAGAGGACCACTGTTTGTTTAGTTGTTTAATCAGCATCAGAGAAATCAATGTATTGGTTACATAGAAATTCAAATTGATTGATTCAGAATTGTGATTTTACATTAAAAACCAAAAACTCAAAACTGAACTAAGACGTACAAATAAAAAGGGATAAATATTCTACATCTAGCCTATTGCTGTGTGCAATGCAGTTATACTCTAGGTAACCTGTTTATTCATATATGAAATACTAACACACGGATAGGAGAGTTCTCCCCCCAAAAAACAACAACAACAACAACAACAACAACACACACCTCAGAAGGGAAAATAAATAATTATATTGACAGTTGACTTGGACAACAGCTGATCACTGCTTCTTTGGCTGTAGTGATCTGGCGTGCTGGCTGGACAGGGAAGATAGTTCATATGATCCTGAATCAGGAAAGAGAGACAGAAGAAAAAGTCTAAGTGTCATTCTCTTTTTCTCCTCTTGAGTTAGTGATTTCATCTCCCAGAATGCCTTTTGACAACCCCCAGATCAGATGTCAACGTGTTGCAATCGAATCAGCTGTTGGTCAGGTAATATATGTGTAGGAGCAACATCAGCCATAGCAACAGCAAGACAGTGAGAGTTCTTCCAACTGAGAAAAGGCATGTTACACCCCTCCACTTAAAACACAACATGCCCTGTGGCTGCATTGCATTCTGGTCTATGGAGGCTGCTGTCTGTGGAGCTCTGCCTCTTCTGCCTCTTCTGCCATGCATTTCTCACTGTGAGATTGTTGACCTACCAAAAGGTGAATGTAGAAAGAAGGCGTGGCTCTTTGATTCTGAGGGACTGACACCACCAGAACCTGATGTTTACTGATGTTTTTACATCGCTTAAAGTAGACATGTGATTTATTTGGCACATGATATACACATATCCACATATCCACATACACATGATATACACATATCCACATATCCACATACACATACACATATACACATACACACATACACATGATATACACATATCCACATATCCACATACATATACACATACACATATACATATACACATATCCACATATCCACACATACACATATACACATACTGTATACACATATACACATACACATGATATACACATATCCTACAAATGTAAACCGTTTTTACTTTGACAGTTATTGAGAGTTGAGTTGCGGACCAGTGATGTCATTCATGCACAATGACATCAGTGGTCTACAACTTAACTCAAATCAACTCAACTCTCAATAACTGTCAAACTAAATGAATGTCTGCAAAAGTGGTTACAGTTGTAGTTGGGATCATAAATAAATCAGCTTTGTTTTATGGTGAAGTTCTCCTCTAAAGTTTTTTCTGCAATCAAACGCCATTATAGCTGTGATGTAAACATTAGAGCTGTGATGTAAACATTTTGCGCTTGCAGTTATCCATGGGAATACGAGAAATACACCACAAAACAACAAAATGGCTCCAGAAATGATAAGGTAGATCACCAGAGTTTTAGGTTGGATTGAAACACTTACCCTTTGCTGCAGATGAAGTTGAACTTCTGATCATCAGGCAGACTGACCCACTGCCCCTCCTCTTTCTCCATGGCTGCAGCCGTCTCACAATCTCCGTTCCCGTTCCCCGGGGCCCAGTTCTGGAAGCAGCCCGGCTCGTCACTGACCCAGAACCAGAAGTCCAGAGTGCAGGTGTAGCGCATTCCCAGCCACACGTTGGGAGTGTCGGCCTTCTTGGCTCTCTTTTGGACCCTTTTCTGAATGTCAGGATCGTGGATGGAGACCAGGTCATGGTGTTTCTCTCTGCAGTAGTCCAAGGCCTCGTCCCAGGTCTTCTCCTCATGGATCAGGATCAATCCATCTGAAGGGGAAGAAATTGAGAAGTGCAGCCGATATTCTTTGATATTAATTATCTTTACATTTTAGTTGTATTCTTGTCTGGGTGTGAAGCAGCATTTAGACGACCATGGGACACTAAAAGTCAGACGAATTAAATTATTTGAGAGTTATCAGCTCTTTAAGGCAGGGAGACCCACCACGCAGGGTGACCCACCACGCAGGCTGACCCACCACGCAGGGAGACCCACCACGCCTTGAACAGCATTACTAGATGATAACTGATTTTACTAAGTGGCTAACATATTGGCAAACTGATTATCTAACTTCTGGTCTCACTCATCTTATCTATGACGAGACATCGCCTGAATGTATAGGGAAATGACTCCCATCACGTGAATCCCCCAGAAATGTCAGTCTAGTCTGTCTTGCACTAAGAATATGCCCGCAAACCTTGATGAACCATCCAAATATGAATAAATTGAGATAAATACAATTGAGATAAATACAAAACAAATTTAGTAATTCAGCGTTTCAGTCCAATCTCAACAAAGACTCTATTGATTGACTGCAGTGGCGTTTCCCATGAGTGAGAAACAAGATATAAGAGACATCACAGTGTGAGAATATAAGATATAAACAGTTGTGTGTTCCCAGCCCACTACTCTGATGGCCAAAGCATGGAGATGTGCATGTTACCTTCTTTGTGGATCAAACTCACCATCATAGCAGAAGAAGGCCTTCTTGTCATCACACGTGACACTTTTCCATATGCCTTCTTGATCCAGACAGGCACATTCACGTATGTTGTTTTCCACGGCTTCATCCCAGTATCTGAATGAGGACTTACTCCCATCCGACCACTTCCAGGAGTCTCTGAACAGGCCGATCCAATAGCTAGCTTTACCAAGTCTGGTCATCTCGTCTATTAGGGCTGGGTTAGTCGGAGTTCCACTGATCAGGTCTGTGTGGTTTTCTCTGCAGGAGTCCTGAGCATCTCTCCAGGGCTTTTTCGTTTGGATCAAATTGAATGTGTCTGTGTTCTTTGTTCCTGTGCAGAGAACAGACATCTTTGTGAAAAAAAACATTCATATTTACAACCACCTGCCATATGAAAAGATATATATATATATCATTTTTCTTAATTAAAACAAGTGAAACGATGGGATGAGATAATTGCACTTGTCTCCAATGCAGTTTGAGTGTTTTTTTTATGTTCCTACAGTATCTGGAGGAAGCCCCAGGGGAGCATGTGACATGTAAATGAGAACATGTAAACTCCTGCCCACCTGGGCAGTGGGCACTGAGGACATGGGGATGGGGACACACCCTTGGCGCCCACAACGTCCCAATCAGCCAAGGAAGTGGACTCTGTGAGCGAGGCCTGACTAAATAGCCAGGGGATGGGTATTTATTCTGCTAGAATTTATCGTTTTTTTTGTGTAAACCAAGTGTGCCAACTCTGTCAACACGTATACAGTATGCTTTTAACTAGGTTAACTAACTGACCAGATGAGGTGTACGACATCCACATAAAGCAGCTATTCGACAGGATGACAGGTTCAATGTACAGTTAGTCATCAAACACACCTACCATTGGAGCAGATGAACCAATAATCTGTTGCACAGCCATCCGCGTTCCAGCCTTCATTAGTTCTGATCAGCCCACAGTTCCCAGTTGTAACTGGTTCAGCACTACTCCAATGTGCCTCACTTTCATTGTACTCTGTCCCTGGCTGAGACCAGTGCCACTCCAGATCACCTGTTTGGTTCAGCCCAATCCAGGCTGCATCAGTTCTATCACCAGCTGTAGTATTCAGCCTCTTCATGTCCTCCATGTTGTCTATGGTGGCCAGGTCAGTGTGCTTCTCTCTGCAGTAACTCTGAGCTTCAGCCCAGTTTTTAGCATCTTTAATAAAGTGATACACATGTGGCTGATATGTGGAGGAGGAGCACTGACCTAAAACAGAGAAAACATCACAGTGTTGGAGTTGATAGCACAGGAATCACAAGTCCTCAGGTCACACATGTTGCTTGGACTATATCTGTCAAGGTCAATGGGGTTTTGAGGGACTTAAGTTTGGTCATTGATTGATTGATTGATTGATTGATTGAGTCAAAGTCGCCATCATCTTCTTCTTGTTACATTTCCATGATTCAAACAGGCCTATGTTGAGCCACCCATGATTGTGGCCAGACAGTTTTTTAAATGATGCAGAAGGGTTAGAGAATGTTGGAGTATACAAATCTCACTCAACGGAAAAAAACTGATGCCCATATAAACATTCAATTAAAGTATTTAAAAAAATGCAGTTACAGTACAACTTTCTTTCTGAAACAGTAGCAATAATAGAGTACTTACTCATCAGAAAGAGAAGAAATAGACTCCACTGCATCTTCATTGTGTGAGATGGATCTCCTAAAGACAGTCACAGATTCTGGAATACACCTTGGACCAAACAAAGTGACTTGAATTGCTTTTTTGGGAACACAGACCAGCCATGTCCAGGTTATAAAACAAAATAACAGGACAGTTTGTACCACTCTCCCTAGAACTCAATGTTTATTCAGTGGCTAAATCAGGAACACATCTGCAAATTATGAGTCCATCAAAAGTACATGCTGGTGTCACACTGTCACACTGGCTCTTGCTCATGGCCATGTCTCAGGCTTGGTCAGTTTTCCTTTAACCAATATGAGTCAAGTTGGCCTCTAGTTACATAGTCCATAGTTTACAAGCAATAAAAGATCAATTAAGATCCAGAGTGGCCTGTTTTTATTTGGACAATATTGTCAGATTTTCACACTCACACTCACACATACACATACACACACACACACACACACACACACACACACACACACACACACACACAGTGTGAGGTATCTAAAATATTGAAAATGGTGGTATTTGCAGATGATACAAATATTTTTTGTTCTGGACCAAATTTACAGGAGCTATTGGACCAGGTCACTTGTGAATTGTATAAATTAAAAAGGTGGTTTGATATAAATAAATTGTCATTAAATTTAGCTAAGACAAAATGTATGATATTTAGTAATTATAAAATAGATAATCAAGTAAATATACAGATAGATGGTGTTGATATTGAAAGAGTTTTTGAAAACACATTTCTTGGGGTTATAATAGATGATAAAATTAACTGGAAATCACATATTAAATATATACATAGTAAACTATCTAGAAGTATTTCAGTTTTGAGCAAAGCAAAGCAGGTTTTAGACTTGAAATCACCCCGCATGCTCTACTGTTCCCTGGTCTTACCATACTTAAATTATTGCTCAGAGATTTGGGGAAATACCTATAAAACTTCACTTCATGCAATAACCATCCTTCAAAAAAGAGCTATAAGGATAATAAACTATGCTGGATATCGTGATCATACTAACATACTTTTTCTAGGTTCAAATCTTTTAAAATTTATGGAAATTATAGAATATAAAACTGCGATTATAATGTATAAAGCCAGGAATAATCAACTCCCTGGAAATATCCAGGCGATGTTCTCTGATAGAGAGGGGGGTTATTGCCTCAGGAGGGAGTTAAATTTAAAAACCCGAGGAGCTCGGACGACATTAAAATCATACTGTATCTCAGTATGTGGAGTTAAGTTATGGAACAGTATGGATGTGGAGCTACAGCAATGTTCAAGTGTGATCCAGTTCAAAAAGAAATATAAAAAATGTATTATTATGAGGTATAGGGAGGAAGAGTTACAGTAACAATATTGAGTTATATATAATCTGTGTATGGTGTATATTAATTTCTGGACGGTTGTATATTGTATATATTGTATTGTATTGTATATTGTAATGAAATATAATTATTAAAGTGATTATTGTGGTTATAATAATGATTATAATGATAATAATTATTGTGATAGCCTATGTATATATATGTATATATATATCTGTATATATGCATATACGGATAATGCAATGTATATGCAGTGTAATTGTCAATTTTGTAATTATTTGAATTTGAGAATTATTGTCTCTGTTTTTGTTTATAATTGATTATTCGTTAATCATTTTTCTGTTTGTATAGCTTGTTTAAGTAAGAAGGGTAGGCGCTATAAGCTATAGCTTCAGCCTACACCTTTTCGGTCTATCAGCCTTGTGCTGCTTTGTTTGTACTTTTTTGTTTCATTTTATGAAATGTTTTAATTGCCCATGACCGAAATAAATAAATAAATAAATAAAAACACACACACACACACACACACACACACACACACACACACACACTCACACTCACACTCACACTCACACTCACACATACACATACACATACGCACGCACGCACACACACACACACACACACACACACACACACACACACACACACACACACAGACAGACACACACACACATGGAATCAAGTCCATCCAGATGTAATAAACAGAGTGAGATAACTCACCTCTGTTGTTGATCCCTGCTTCACTCTGATGTCTCATCCTTTAGACCCACTGATGTTGACTGCGGTCTCCGCTGCCTCTCAGTACTATATCTGTTCTCTGGAAGACATGCAAATGTCAGTATTTTAATATTCAAATAGTGGTTTCAGATTTATATTAATTTACTGTACAGGAATAACTTCATTGAGACTTGCCAGATAGAACATTTCCTGCATGAGGATGAGGTGGCACAAAACAAACAAACATGTAGTTAAGTTCAAAAGATAAATGATTTTCAGTGACTCTGTTGCTTAAGTTTTTTTCAATGTGGAAAAAACATGGTATCACAAGAAGGAGAAAGAATGTTTTTTTATTCCAAGATAATATGAACAACTGATATTTAGTAATTAATGTTTTAGCAATGTTTATGAAGAGACAGGGCACTGCATCTTCAAAAACATTTATATTTTGGGGGGTGAGAATAAATATTATTTAACAGTTGTCCCATTTCGAGTTTCCATTTGTTCATCAAATGGTGGATGACTCTGTTTGGATTCAAACTTCTAATACTGTACACATAGTATGGAATTATACTGGACGTCTGGGAATATCTGGTAACCAGATATTCTTTGTTGGTTTGTTGCACAACACTGTATTGTCTTCTATAGATATAACCAGCTGATTAGTGAGCTAGTGAGCTAGCCAAGTCAGCTAACACACACACACACACACACACACACACACACACACACACACACACACACACACACACACACACACACACTTTTTATCTATTCTAAGAAAAACAACAACAACAACAACAGAGACGCTCCAGGCATCACAATGTGTGAATGCAGTCTCAAAATGCATTAAACAGGCTAATAAATGAATGTTGAACTTATTGAAAACATGACATGAGGAAAAACTAACAAGCACAGCGGTTTGCAAATATCTTGTACATTTGCCAATAGCTATACTCTGCCTGTATTCATGTGGCAGCCATTGCTAATACAAAGAGATGCATATCCTCCCATCTCTCCCATGCATCTCTCCCTTCTGCCTGACTGGCACTGATGCAAATGTAGACCTCAATACAGCTCTGTTTGTGTACAACTTTGCATGCCTTTTGGATAGCAGGCATCTGACATCAAAACAGACCAGTGATGTTTTTGTATTGCCCACATCTTAACATGTCATTTCATTTCATTTCATGCATGAGCTTTCTTCAATCATGTGAAAACACACAAATAGAGATGAGATAATTGCAATTCTGCTTATTTCATGAATTTTCTGGTGGCACTAGAAATAAGACATGCAAGATCGCTTCATCTGCTTCAAGATATTATTTGTTCAATTCTTGAAGTGAGGTTATCTGACCCCACTGGCATTTTTTTCGGTAACCCTTTATTTTACAGGTACCCTAGTTACATATTAACTATTTGTAATTACACATGAACACCAAATGTAATTACACAGTAATTACCAATAGTTATAAATTATGTTCATATTTAGTTGCATTGTAACGGACCTGTATAATGGAGTGAGTCTGTTCAACTGTAGTTCATATGTAGTTACATGTTACCGGACCTGCAAAGTGGAGTGAGTCTGTTCAACTGTAGTTCATATGTAGTTACATGTTACCGGACCTGTAAAGTGGAATGAGTCTATTCAACTGTAGTTCATATGTAGTTACATGATACCGGACCTGTAAAGTGGAGTGAGTCTATTCAACTGTAGTTCATATGTAGTTACATGGTACCGGACCTGTAAAGTGGAGTGAGTCTATTCAACTGTAGTTCATATGTAGTTACATGGTACCGGACCTGTAAAGTGGAGTGAGTCTATTCAACTGTAGTTCATATGTAGTTACATGGTACCGGACCTGTAAAGTGGAGTGAGTCTATTCAACTGTAGTTCGTATGTAGCTACATGGTCTGAGGTAGCAGCACCGGGGCCCATCTGGAAGCCGTGTTGCCTGCTTGCAGTTGTAGGGTTTCCAGTATTTATCCCTCGGAGAAGCCTGTCACACGTTTCCTGCATGAACCTCACCACCTCTCTTCTGTTATCGATCAACACTACTTTATTCAAGCTCCGCCCCTCACTCACAAACTCTTTCACAGCAGTCACAATGGCCTCAGTGCACACTGTCACAGGGACGCCAAATATCCCTGAGCTGATGCAGGGTATGGCTATGGACTGGAACTCCATGGTCTCTGCTAAGTCCAGAGAAGACCGGACAGCTTTTTGCAGTAAGGCCCGTTCTCTGCCACCCACTTTCCCCTGTACAGGCCCAATGGCGTGCAGCAGTTTCTTGCAATTGAGGTTCCCTCCTGTGGTCACCACCACATCTCCTGTAGGGATTTTACCAGTCTGCCTTACGAGAACTCTACACTCCTTCTGCACTTGAGGACCACCCGCCTTACTCAGTGCAGCAGCAACACCCCCACAATGATCCAGATCCTCGTTGGCTGCGTTCACCAGGGCATCAGCGTGCTCTTTGGTGATGTCACCCATGCACACCAGCACCTGCATCCCTCTATGAAGGCAGTATCTGGCAACTGTTGTGCCGCCTTTACTCAATTCTGCACCTGATGCCCAATTCTCTCTATGTTGGTCCTGAAGCTGTATGAGACACTGCTGAGAATGGCCAACACTTTGGAGCATCTCGGTCCCAGGGGATCTTTGGAAGAAGCGTAGTGCCCCAGGCAGGTCGATGGTCACTGTCTCCCGAACCAGGGAATCCAGAAATGGACCCAGCCTGTTCCTAACCTGAGTTACTCTGCTGGATGGACCTATCAGCACCACCATGGGGCTAGAGGATGAGGCCACAGGATGGAAGGTCACCCCTGAATGGTCAAAACCATGCAGCTGTAGCAATTCTGGTAAGAAGTCTCCTATCTCAGAGAAAGGGAGAAGAACCCTGCCCTCTACACCAGACTGGTCCAAAATAAACTGTGAAATAATGTCATTCAGATCCTCAACATCTTTGGTGTGGCCCACTAAGCAAACCCTGCTACCTGAGCCAAACCTGACCGCAGCCCTATGTTTTCCTTGGTTCATCTCATTTGCCTTGGCCTCAAGCTTCACCCTAAGCTCAGATGGTACATCAGCGCAGTTCGGGATGTCAATCTTTACTTCCTTGAACTCACCTTCCAATGCTTTTTCTGTTTCATCCAGTTTATCACAGGTGAGGGTGAACAGACGTAGCTCTGTGTCTCCTAACTCTATTTCCACCATGCCACCAACCCCTAACAAGTTGCCAAGCACACCAGGACCTCCGTATACGTTTCTCAGGAAGGCCAAGAAATGGAGGCTCATGTGAGAAACCGTTCTCTCTAACACCAACCTCTCCTTCTCAGAGACCCTGTCTCGAGCCTTACGGATCTCCTCCACAGATCCTTCCAGAACTAACTGACCTGGATCTCCCTGCTTGACCTTCACTCCAGGGATATCGCACCTTAGACTGTGCTCTATCTCCTTCCAGAGGAGGCGAAGTTTGGCCTCGCCAAATCGACGGGTAGTCGTTTGCTTCTGACTGACACCTGACCTTTGACCTTTGACATATGAGTCCTCCACATCCCTCAACCTGGCGCGGACCTGGGAATGCTCCCCAACCAGCACAGCCACGCCAACCTGGCTGTAAACTCTCACCTCATCTGTGGCCTGACTAGAGCTGCAAGACCGAAGCAGAAGTTTGATTTTGCGTGGGTCTACCTCAAAGTGGCAGATGTGGTGTTCTTCGATCTGCTCAAAGAGTTTATCTACCTTAGCCTTACATTCCTTGACTCCATCCCTACTTGGGACTCCAGCCCCAGTTTGGACTAAGCTCATCATAACCAAAGCCCTCCCCTCCTCTGGGTGGAGCTGTACAGAGCAAGCCATAGAGGCGAGTTCTTCCTCTAGTTCCTTTTAGTTGTCTAGTCTATAGACAGCCAGCCGCTAAAGTGGATTTCTATGACCAATTAAAGCTCCTGTTGAGATCCTGTGATCCTAACAAAGAGACCATTTTTTTAGGAGATTTTAACGTAAATTGGGATGACAAACAATGTAGAAAAAACCTTAAACAAACCATGGATGCCCATAATTTAACACAATTAATTGAACAACCGACCAGAGTAACTAATACCTCCCAAACCAGGATAGACTTACTTTTCACAAACAAAGCTGATAGAATCGCTAAAACCTACAATTTGCTGACCGGTCTTTCTGACCACAATTTTATTTTTTTCGCTAGGAAACTAAACAAAAAACGGCTCGTAAAAGCACCCAATAAAAACTGCTCTTCTTTTAGTTTCATCCCAAAAAACATGCAACAATGTTTTGGGGATGCTATTAAAAACATCAACTGGGATGAGACGCTTTTTTCTGACAATTTGGAGTCGAACTGTGGTCTGTTCACAGATAAAATTAATGAAACAATTTCTTCTTTCTCCAGGAGGGGGCGCCAAAAGGCCAGTAAAAAGCAACACCTTCCCTGGTTGAACCATAGCTGCATCTCGCTTCTGCGGTCTAGGGACTCTCTCCTCAAACAAAGCCTGAAATCTGGGCTGCCGACAGATAGGCAGAAATTCACCCATGCCCGTAATAAGGTGACTCGGACCCTCAGAAAGGCCAAAGCCAACTTTTTTATCAGTATAATCGAAGGTGCAAAAGGAAACGGTAAAAAAGTATGGGACATCATGAATAAACTACTAGGCAAACAGAACAAACAGGTAAACAACACCCTAGAACTAAAAGTCAACGATGTTCTGATTAATGACCCCTCTGCACTGGCCTGTACGTTTAATAATTATTTTTTAAATAGTGTATTTGAAATAACCAAACTCTTCGCCCCCTCTGGTGTTCCATCCAGCCCAACGGTGGTTGACGGGCCCCTCTTTGAGCTGGAGGAAATAACAGAGGCTGAGGTAAGAAAAATCCTTGTGGCGCTGAAACGTTCCAAGGCCAAGGACACTCATGGCCTTGACACTGACTTTATGAAAACACACTCTGACGCTTTAGTAAAACCCATCACCATATTAGTGAACCAATCCATCAGGTCAAAAGAGGTGCCTGCATCCTGGAAGGTGGCGATTGTGACACCAATATTTAAATCTGGTAGCAAGGTAGCGGTGGCCAACTACAGGCCAATCAGCATTTTACCCACCTTATCGAAGGTTGTTGAAAAATGGGTGTCGAAACTCATGATCACTCACCTGGACAAAGGTCACACCCCACTCCACCCATTACAATTTGATTTCCGTGCTAATCACTCCACTGAGTCAGCAAACTGTGTTTTTATAGAAAAGGTTAAGTACATGCTTGACAAAAATCCATATGTAGGTGCTGTGTTCCTGGATCTCAGGAAGGCATTTGACACCGTCAACCATCAAGTACTCCTGGCTAAGCTGTCCCACTTCAATTTCTCGGCAGACACTATACAATGGTTCAGGTCATACTTAACAAACAGAAAACAGTGTGTTATGGTTGACGGTGTCAAATCCCCCTATCTTAACAATCCAGTCGGTGTGCCGCAAAGATCGATCCTTGGACCACTACTGTTCTCCCTGTACATCAATGACCTGCCGGACATATGCCCTGATCTCAATGTACAGATGTATGCTGACAACGCAGTCATTTTTGTACAGGGTAAGAAAACTGATCAGATCTCTTGTAACCTTACAAATGTGCTAAGCAAGGTCCAACAGTGCAAGATACGTGCCTGCTGCTAAACACAAAAAAAACGGTATGTATGATGTTCAGCAAACGACCAGTTGGCATCACCCGGTCCAATGTGTTTCTGGGGGGGGAGGAACTGGAACTAGCCTCCCAGTTCAAGTACCTCGGGGTCATCTTGGACTCGAACCTATCCTTCAAGAAACACACCAAAAAAGTTAAACGAACAATTAATTTCAATCTAGTTCATTTTAGACAAATTCGACCTTTCCTAACCACTGATGCAGCAAAATCGTATCTTCACTGCATGATATTCTCCCACATTGAATACTGTTTCACAAACTGGTCGTTCGCAGGTGCCACTGTCATAAAACCCATTGAACAACTTTACCATAGAGCCATCAAGGTATTTGCTAGAAAACCATTGTCATACCACCACTGTAACATTCTGGAACAACACCGCTTTTTGACCTTTGAGAATATCAAGGTCTTTAAGAGTGCATGTTTCTTCTACAAATGCCTTAATGGATTAGCTCCCCCGCCCTTAAATGAATTAATTTACAGAAACAGAACTAGTGGACTTGGCACCAGGTCTGAAACTAGAGGTGACTGTAAGGTCCAGCGCAGACTGACCACGTTTGGTCAGAACGTCCTCTCAGTCAAAGGCAGCCAAACGTGGAACAGTCTGCCAGTCCCCATAAGGGAAAGTCCCTCACTTGCCACTTTTAAGGGTTCACTGAAGGAATGGCTGAAAAGCCACCAGTCCTGTGGCCACAGGTAACAAGGGAAATTTCTGAACTTATTTTTATTTCTTTATTTTTTTTTATTCTCTTCTTTTTAATGTATACTGTTGTGTTTTTTGAGTGTAGTACTGCTGCTTGTGTTTTGCTGTTTTGCACATGTATACTTGTCTTACGGGTGTAAAGCACTTTGATGCCTATGTTTGTTGTTTTATATATTCTGTTTTTATGTTTTTGTGTTTTATGTTTCGGGGACAACGGATGGAAACTAGCCTTGTGCTAAATCCGGCGATTTTTACACTTTTATTATGTTCCAGATGTTTTTATCTGTTCCATGGTTATTGTGTTCATTAATTTTGCATTGTCCCGTCGAAATAAATCAATCAAATCAAATTCCTTCCCAGCCCTGGGGCATTCTTTGAGGTATCGGAGGAGGTAACTGTCAAGTTGTAGTTCATATTCTGTAGCACTGGGTGGCAGTGTTGACGGAAGAATGGACAGGTGGCTCTGCTGTTGGAGAAGGATAAAGAAAACATATTCTTTCATTAATGACAAACACATTGCAGTGGCTTTCAATGGTTATTGATCTGAAAGTGCATTGAAAGCATATTGAAAGCAAATCACTGCAAAATTCTTTAAATCTCACATACTGCAATTTATTTTTTATTTTATTTTTAGCTCTAGTTTTAATGTTTGTTTAAATAGTCACCAATTCATTTCATATTGTTCCAAAATTACATAAACTGTATCATTTAGATTTATATCTTTGAATAATGTTCTCTTCTGATCCACTCCACTCATATACAGTAATATGCTTATATTGTGTACACTTCATTTAAATTATTGACTTATTATTTACTATAACAAATGAAATTACCTGATTGCAAACTTTTTCTCTCTCAATTTTTTCATTCGTCAAAGTGTTCAACCTTTACCTTTTACTTTACTGAGCACCTGATTTTTTGCACACCTGTCTCGACTGTCTCACCTGTGCTGGAGCTGTCAGGTCTGGGCTAACTGACAGGCTGGGAGGTGAGGTGTTGATGGAAGAGGTGGTTCCTTGGACGGTGAACACCAAAGGACCAGCCGCTAACTCCAACACATGCTCACGCTTCTCCAGGACTTTCTGCTAATCTGCAGCAAACAGGACAATACAATACAATCAAGAGAGAAATCTAAATACAACATTAATAGTCATGTTAATCATTATAATACTGTAGCAGCCTAATCAAGTGTATGGTGTCTGTCTGTGGTGGTGGTGTCAGTCACGATTATGATGTCATCAGATATGTCACTCGAGCAATTGTGATGTCATTAGTGTAGTCACTCGAGGAATGATGTCATCAGTGATGTAATAAATCCTTCCTGGTATGAGCCGATGGCGCACAGTTGCACAATGGCGCCTATGTGGGTGGGCGGGGTGCCTGTCAGTCCAGAGTCCCCACCCTAGGAATCGCGCAGTCATATAAACAAAAACATTGGTAAATAAATTAGCGACCTTAGGCTACTGTAGCCTATTGTTGATCTCCTATTAACACTATCATAGGCTACCTATAATATTCCTACAATAGTTGTTGTGAGTTTTAGTATGCTATTCTTTTTTTGAGCACTTTTTGATTGATTTTTTTTTACATAAAGAAAGAAAAATACAAAAAACTACAAACATCTAAAACAACAACAATACATACACATACAGATTAACTCAAAACATAATCCCCCTCCCTGCACGACCCACCCACCAGCTATTCTCCTGAGGGCCTGCATGCATGATGATGCTGCAACTTGTAGCTACAGTAGCTTACCTCATTTTGACCTGTTTGCAAAGTGAAAGTGAAAGTGTCATATTTCTGTTTACATAATTTTGTGTAACCTAATGTGAAGCCTACTTTAAGAGTCAAAATGTTTGAATGGAGGTCTTTAAGTTGTTAATTAGCTCTAGCCTGTATAGACTATGTTGTCACCTTTCTTAAACTAGAACGACCGCAATGCAGACTTATGCCTCCGCCATTAGTTCATTCTGGAGTCCAAATCGCTATTTGAGGCAAATTGGAAGAGATTCCGTCAAGGCGCTCCTGTGATGTTGCGTTACAGAGCTTGGAAATTGGGTGTGTGAGAGGTCACAGTGATCTTGAACTTTGACCACCAAAATGTAATCAGTTCATCCTTGAGTCCAAGTCGATGTTTGAGACAAGTTTGATTAAATTCCGTCAAGGCATTCCTGAGATATCGCGTTAACAAGCTTGAAAATGGCGTTCGAGAGCTCACCTTGACCTTTGACCTTTGACCACCAAAATCTAATCAGATCATCCTTGAGTCTAAGGCGATGTTTGAGGCAAATTTGATGAAATTCCGTCAAGGCATTCGTGAGATATCGCGTTAACAAGCTGGAAAATGGCGTTTGAGAGGTCACAGTGACCTTGACCTTTGACTTTTGACCACCAAAATGTAATCAGTTCATCCTTGAGTCCAAGTCGATGTTTGAGACAAGTTTGATTAAATTCCGTCAACGCATTCCTGAGATATCGCGTTAACAAGCTTGAAAATGGCGTTCAAGAGGTCACAGTGACCTTGACCTTTGACCACCAAAATCTAATCAGTTCATCCTTGAGTCCAAGTCGATGTTTGAGACAAGTTTGATTAAATTCCGTCAAGGCATTCCTGAGATATCGCGTTAACAAGCTTCCTGAGATATCGCGTTAACAAGCTTGAAAATGGCGTTCGAGAGGTCACAGTGACCTTGACCTTTGACCTTTGACCACCAAAATCTAATCAGATCATCCTTGAGTCTAAGTCGATGTTTGAGGCAAATTTGATGAAATTCCGTCCAGGCGTTCCTCAGATATTGCGTTAACAAGCTTGAAAATGGCGTTCGAGAGGTCACAGTGACCTTGACCTTTGACCTTTGACCACCAAAATCTAATCAGATCATCCTTGAGCCTAAGTGAATGTTTAAGGCGAATCTGATGAAATTCCGTCCAGGCGTTCCTCAGATATCGCGTTAACAAACATGGAACATCGTACGGACGGACGGCCGTACGGACGGACGTACGGACGGACGTACGGACGGACGTACGGACGGACGTACGGACGGACGTACGGACGGACAACCCGGATCCATAATGCCTCCGGCCTGGCTATCGCCGGCGGAGGCATAAAAATAATAATAGCCTAGGCTACATGTAATAATGATCGTGTGATCATCTTAAGCAAACCTGCTTTCACTTTTGAGGCTACTTTCACTTACACAAATACATGCATAATAAAGGGGGGGAATCAACAGTCAAGCCATAAATAAGTTCATTATTTGATAGTCATAGTTTCCTACCGTTTGGATCTCTAAAAGCGATGGTATAAACTTTATCGTTTACATTCGTCAGCGGTCCGCATTCCCCTCCACCTGATCTGCGCCGAACCTGGAAGTAGTGTTCTATCCGCTTCTTCTGCTCTCCGTCCAGGCTGGGACCATGGCTGGGACACTCAATGTAAACTGGGTATTTGTAAAGAGCATCCATAGTTTTAGGCTGAAATACTTTTGAGTGATTCGTCAAATATCCCCTGAAGAGCGCAGCTGCAGTGCCCCGGCTGTGTCAGCTGTCAGCGACCAGTGGAGTCATTGTTAATGACTCAGCTGCGCCACCTAGTGACGACATGTGGGAAATCATTAACATTCCTGTGTGTCTCGACCGGTCTCAACCTGCTCTCAACAGGGTGCCTAGTCTCAGATGGCCAAAAATCAACTACAAAAAGGATTCATCTTGTGTAGTGTTGAGTCTTAAAATCTACGCGTGTTCATAAATCTGTGTTATCTATAAATAAGGGCTATTCCTTAGGCTCAACTTGTTCTCTCCTATAGACTACAATTGTTTGTGTGAGAATAACTTTAGATTTTTTTTTTTTTAAGAATTATTAGCATTTATTTAGATCCGCACAGATTATCAGTCTTATTCTGGGATTGTTCATTGATACGTTTCTCTGCTAAATACTCTGTTGCTTTATGAAGACTCCTCCTTATCTCACATGGCAGTCTACTATATCCATTCTAGACACGTTATATGTAAATATGTACAAGATTAACACAAGAAAATGTGTTGTCAAGCCAGAGAAACAGAGGACCACTGTTTGTTTAGTTGTTTAATCAGCATCAGAGAAATCAATGTATTGGTTACATAGAAATTCAAATTGATTGATTCAGAATTGTGATTTTACATTAAAAACCAAAAACTCAAAACTGAACTAAGACGTACAAATAAAAAGGGATAAATATTCCACATCTAGCCTATTGCTGTGTGCAATGCAGTTATAGGTAACCTGTTTATTCATATATGAAATACTAACACACTGATAGGAGAGTTCTCCCCCCAAAAAACAACAACAACAACAACACACACCTCAGAAGGGAAAAATAAATAATTATATTGACAGTTGACTTGGACAACAGCTGATCACTGCTTCTTTGGCTGTAGTGATCTGGCGTGCTGGCTGGACAGGGAAGATAGTTCATATGATCCTGAATCAGGAAAGAGAGACAGAAGAAAAAGTTTAAGTGTCATTCTCTTTTTCTCCTCTTGAGTTAGTGATTTCATCTCCCAGAATGCCTTTTGACAACCCCCAGATCAGATGTCAACGTGTTGCAATCTAATCAGCTGTTGGTCAGGTCATATATGTGTAGGAGCAACATCAGCCATAGCAACAGCAAGACAGTGAGAGTTCTTCCAACTGAGAAAAGGCATGTTACACACCTCCACTCAAAACACAACATGCCCTGTGGCTGCATTGCATTCTGGTCTATGGAGGCTGCTGTGTGTGGAGCTCTGCCTCTTCTGCCTCTTCTGCCTCTTCTGCCATGCATTTCTCACTGTGAGATTGTTGACGTACCAAAAGGTGAATGTAGAAAGAAGGTGTGGCTCTTTGATTCTGAGGGACTGACACCACCAGAACCTGACGTTTACGTTTACTGATGTTTTACATCGCTTAAAGTAGACATTTGATTTATTTGGCACATGATATACACATATCCACATATCCACATACACATGATATACACATATCCACATATCCACATACACATACACATATACACATACACACATACACATGATATACACATATCCACATATCCACATACACATACACATATACACATACACACATACACATGATATCCACATATCCACATATCCACATACATATACACATACACATATACACATATCCACATATCCACACATACACATATACACATACTGTATACACATACACACATACACATGATATACACATATCCTACAAATGTAAACCGTTTTTACTTTGACAGTTATTGAGAGTTGAGTTGCGGACCAGTGATGTCATTCATGCACAATGACATCAGTGGTCTACAACTTAACTCAAATCAACTCAACTCTCAATAACTGTCAAACTAAATGAATGTCTGCAAAAGTGGTTACAGTTGTAGTTGGGATCATAAATAAATCAGCTTTGTTTTATGGTGAAGTTCTCCTCTAAAGTTTTTTCTGCAATCAAAAGCCATTATAGCTGTGATGTAAACATTATAGCTGTGATGTAAACATTTTGCGCTTGCAGTTATCCATGGGAATACGAGAAATACACCACAAAACAACAAAATGGCTCCAGAAATGATAAGGTAGATCACCAGAATTTTAGGTTGGATTGAAACACTTGGTAACTGTCTGCCTTTCCGAAGCCCTGCCACTCCGAACGTTAACTTCTATTATTCGGACTGGCGGTCGTTCACCTTAGAAGCCGCAATGCCGACCTTAGGTTTAGGCGTGGGGGTGGGAGAGGTTAGGTTTTGGGTTAGGGTCTGGGGGAGGTTAGGTTTAGGCATGGGGGGAGGTTAGGTTTGGCGTGGGAAAACGGGCAATATAGAACCCGGGGAACATAGACATGATCCCTTTCTGAGTGCCGATATTTCGGAGTGGCAGAACGTCGGAGTGGCAGCACGTCGGAGTGGCAGCATGTAACCGAAACACTTACTCTTTGCTGCAGATGAAGTTGAACTTCTGATCATCAGGCAGACTGACCCACTGCCCCTCCTCTTTCTCCATGGCTGCAGCCGTCTCACAATCTCCGGTCCCGTTCCCCGGGGCCCAGTTCTGGAAGCAGCCCGGCTCGTCACTGACCCAGAACCAGAAGTCCAGAGTGCAGGTGTAGCGCATTCCCAGCCACACGTAGGGAGTGTCGGCCATCTCGGCTCTCTTTTCGACCCATTTCTGAATGTCAGGATCGTGGATGGAGACCAGGTCATTGTGGTTCTCTCTGCAGTAGTCCAAGGCCTCGTCCCAGGTCTTCTTCTCACGGATCAGGATAACTTTGTCTGTAGGTGAAGAAATTGAGAAGTGCAGCCGATATTTTTGATATTAACTATCTTTAAAAAAAAATGTTGTATTCTTGTCTGGGTGTGAAGCACTTATCAGCTCTTTAAGGCAGGGAGACCCACCACGCCCCAAATGTAAAAAGAAAGTATTGCGGATGTATCAGCATTGAACAGCATTACTAGATGATAACTGATTTTACTAAGTGGATAATATATTGGCAAACTGATTATCTAACTTCTGGTCTCACTCATCTTATCTATGACGAGACATCGCCTGAATGTATAGGGAAATGACTCCCATCACGTGAATCCAGAAATGTCAGTCTAGTCTGTCTTGCACTAAGAATATGCCTGCAAACCTTGATGAAACATCCAAATATGAATAAATTCACGATTGAGATAAATACAAAACAAATTTAGTAATTCAGCGTTTCAGTCCAATCTCAACAAAGACTCTATTGATTGACTGCAGTGGCGTTTCCCATGAGTGAGAAACAAGATATAAGAGACATCACAGTGTGAGAATATACGTAAGATATAAACAGTTGTGTGTTCCCAGCCCACTACTCTGATGGCCAAAGCATGGAGATGTGCATGTTACCTTCTTTGTGGATCAAACTCACCATCATAGCAGAAGAAGGCCTTCTCTTTATCACACGTGGCACTTTTCCATATGCCTTCTTGATCCAGACAGGCACATTCACGTATGTTGTTTTCCACGGCTTCATCCCAGTATCTGAATGAGGACTTACTCCCATCCGACCACTTCCAGGAGTCTCTGAACAGGCCGATCCAATAGTTAGCTGAACCAAGTCTGTTCATCTCGTCTATTAGGGCTGGGTTAGTCAGAGTTCCACTGATCAGGTCTGTGTGGTTTTCTCTGCAGGAGTCCTGAGCATTTCTCCAGGGCTTTTTCGTTTGGATCAAATTGAATGTGTCTGTGTTCTTTGTTCCTGTGCAGAGAACAGACATCTTTGTGAAAAAAAACATTCATATTTACAACCACCTGCCATATGAAAAGATATCTATATATATCATTTTTCTTAATTAAAACAAGTGAAACGATGGGATGAGATAATTGCACTTGTCTCCAATGCAGTTTGAGTGTTTTTTTTATGTTCCTACAGTATCTGGAGGAAGCCCCAGGGGAGCATGTGACATGTAAATGAGAACATGTAAACTCCTGCCCACCTGGGCAGTGGGCACTGAGGACATGGGGATGGGGACACACCCTTGGCGCCCACAACGTCCCAATCAGCCAAGGAAGTGGACTCTGTGAGCGAGGCCTGACTAAATAGCCAGGGGATGGGTATTTATTCTGCTAGAATTTATCGTTTTTTTTGTGTAAACCAAGTGTGCCAACTCTGTCAACACGTATACAGTATGCTTTTAACTAGGTTAACTAACTGACCAGATGAGGTGTACGACATCCACATAAAGCAGCTATTCGACAGGATGACAGGTTGAATGTACAGTTAGTCATCAAACACACCTACCATTGGAGCAGATGAACCACCAAGGTTCTGTACAGACATCCTCGTCCCAGCCTTCATTAGTTCTGATCCGCCCACAGTTCTTAGGGTTAGGGTTAGTTGTATCTGGGGCAGCACTACTCCAATTTGCCTTGTTTTCATTGTACTCTGTCCCTGGCTGAGACCAGTGCCACTCCAGATCACCTGTTTGGTTCAGCCCAATCCAGGCTGCATCAGTTCTATCACCAGCTGTAGTATTCAGCGTCTTCATGTCCTCCATGTTGTCTATGGTGGCCAGGTCAGTGTGCTTCTCTCTGCAGTACCTCTGAGCTTCAGTCCAGTTTTTAGCATCTTTAATAAAGTGATACACATGTGGCTGATATGTGGAGGAGGAGCACTGACCTAAAACAGGGAAAACATCAGTGTTGGAATTGATAGCACAGGAATCACAAGTCCTCAGGTCACACATGTTGCTTGGACTATATATCTGTCAAGGTCAATGGGGTTTTGAGGGACTTAAGTTTGGTCATTGATTGATTGATTGATTGATTGATTGATTGATTGATTGATTGATTGATTGATTAATTGAGTCAAAGTCGCCATCATCTTCTTCTTGTTACATTTCCATGATTCAAACAGGCCTATGTTGAGCCACCCATGATTGTGGCCCAGATATTTTTTAAATGATGCAGAAGGGTTAGAGAATGTTGGAGTATACAAATCTCACTCAACGGAAAAAAAACTGATGCCCATATAAACATTCAATTAAAGTATTTAAAAAAAGTACAACTTTCTTTCTGAAACAGTAGCAATAATAGAGTACTTACTCATCAGAAAGAGAAGAAATAGACTCCACTGCATCTTCATTGTGTGAGATGGATCTCCTAAAGACAGTCACAGATTCTGGAATACACCTTGGACCAAACAAAGTGACTTGAATTGCTTTTTTGGGAACACACACCAGCCATGTCCAGGTTATAAAACAAAATAAAAGGACAGTTTGTACCACTCTCCCTAGAACTCAATGTTTATTCAGTGGCTAAATCAGGAACACATCTGCAAATTATGAGTCCATCAAAAGTACATGCTGGTGTCACACTGTCACACTGGCTCTGGCTCATGGCCATGTCTCAGGCTTGGTCAGTTTTCCTTTAACCAATATGAGTCAAGTTGGCCTCTAGTTACATAGTCCATAGTTTACAAGCAATAAAAGATCAATTAAGATCCAGAGTGGCCTGTTTTTATTTGGACTATATTGTCAGATTTTCTTCAGCAAGTCCCCTGGAAATATTGTGATACAATGCATAATATTATTATGATTATAATTGGTATTATTATTATTATTATTATTATTATTATTATTATTATTATTATTATTATTATTATTATTATTATTATTATTATGGGGGGAACACCAAGAACTTGTACATGACTAAAATCAAGCTATGTATTGTTTAATGTTCTGTGGTAAATGTTCAGTCATGGAAAATCACATGTGGTCATACTTATTCAGACTCAGAACTTTATAGGATATTATATTTGCATGCATGTAATTATTGTAATCATCTACAAATTTGCATAATCCTTCTGAAATACCTCCTGATAAAATTGCCATCTCCATTCTGTTGCAATATTGCCCTTGGGCAGCAGGGGTCACATGAATGAAATGACTAGAACAGTAGAACCCCCCCCCCCCCCCCCCCCCCCCCCTCTATGTTAAAACATAGAAACAACACAAATTTACTATAAATGTGTTGACTCTAGCTCCCATCTACATCAAATGAAATGGGTGGGGGGAATACCGTATTTTCTTAATTTTTGCTTGTGAAATCCAGACACTTTCTTCTGTGTCCAGATAATGTCTCACCAAGAATATAATAATAATAATAATAATAATAATAATAATAATAATAATAATAATAATAATAATAATAACAATAATAAGAATAAGAATAAGAATAAGAATAAGAATAAGAATCAACAAGCAAGAGGAAACAAGCTGATTGAATATAGAAACTATGGAAAAATATTTCAGAGACAGATGGCTTAGAGGACATTTCAAATGAATTTGGAGTATTTTGTGCCTGCCAAATGCAATTGACAAAACTCATATTATGAATTTTATTCTAATAGAAGTAAGTACTGCAAGTACATATAATTGATGCCCATGTCTGCACGAACGCACACACACACACACACACACACACACACACACACACACACACACACACACACACACACAGACAGACACACACACACATGGAATCAAGTCCATCCAGATCTAATAAACAGAGTGAGATAACTCACCTCTGTTGTTGATCCCTGCTTCACTCTGATGTCTCATCCTTTAGACTGCGGTCCACTGCCTCTCAGTACTATATTACATACTGTACATCTGTTCTCTGGAAGGCATGCAAATGTCAGTATTTTAATATTCAAATAGTGGTTTCAGATCTATATTAATTTACTGTACAGGAATAACTTCATTGCCACTTGCCAGATAGAACATTTCCTGCATGAGGATGAGGTGGCAAAAAACAAACAAACATGTAGTTAAGTTCAAAAGATAACTGATTTTCAGTGACTCTGTTGCTTAAGTTTTTTTCAATGTGGAAAAAACATGGTATCACAAGAAGGAGAAAGAATGTTTTTTTATTCCAAGATAATATGAACAACTGATATTTAGTAATTAATGTTTTAGCAATGTTTATGAAGACACAGGGCACTGCATCTTCAAAAACATTTATATTTTGGGGGGTGAGAATAAATATTATTTAACAGTTGTCCCATTTCGAGTTTCCATTTGTTCATCAAATGGTGGATGACTCTGTTTGGATTCAAACTTCTAATACACATAGTATGGAATTATACTGGACGTCTGGGAATATCTGGTAACCAGATATTCTTTGTTGGTTTGTTGCACAACACTGTATTGTCTTCTATGGATATAACCAGCTGATTAGTGAGCTAGTGAGCTAGCCAAGTCAGCTAACACACACACCAGGGGCGTATCTATGGGTGGGCCTGGGTAGGCACAGGCCCACCCACTTCTTGCCCTGGCCCACCCAAAAAAAAAAAAAAATGTAATTGGTTGTTTTCTAGAGGCAAACTTGCTGCTGCATTGCTAGCCAATGGTTTTGTTACTTTTGTAAAAACGCAGGGCACATCATCTCCAGAGTCTAATGCATGACAACTTCATGACATCTAGGAATTTTGTTCTCTCTGTGGATAAATAAACCAGAGGGCGTCTTGTTCAAACTTGAAGCAGCCTCAGTGTTGTTATTTTTTAAACTCACAGGCAGCAGTATATGGATCAGTGGTTCTAATTTCTGTATAAAGTAACAGTATACACACAAGTATAAGCATTCATGTATGCAACATTTGGCACCTATATGTAACCTTTTAAGGTTGAGATAATTGTATTATCATTATATGGTCCAAATATTTCAGTAAAGCACTTGAAACACTTGAAATATTCTTGCTTGAGTGGTATCTTTCTACTTGAAATGATGGTCAAATGCATTATTTTTAGTAAAATAACACGTCAAATTTTTGGGCCCGGCCTTTGGCCGGGCATCTGCACCCCTTCCTATCCAGGCCCACCCAATTTGATCCAGGCCCACCTATAATTCAATTTCTGCATACGCCCCTGACACACACACACACACTTTTTATCTATTCTAAGAAAAACAACAACAACAACAACAACAACAGAGACGCTCCAGGCATCACAATGTGTGAATGCAGTCTCAAAATGCATTAAACAGGCTAATAAATGAATGTTGAACTTATTGAAAACATGACATGAGGAAAAACTAACAAGCACAGCGGTTTGCAAATATCTTGTACATTTGCCAATAGCTACTCTGCCTGTATTCATGTGGCAGCCATTGCTAATACAAAGAGATGCATGTCCTCCCATCTCTCCCATGCATCTCTCCCTTCTGCCTGACTGGCACTGATGCAAATGTAGACCTCAATACAGCTCTGTTTGTGTACAACTTTGCATGCCTTTTGGATAGCAGGCATCTGACATCAAAACAGACCAGTGATGTTTTTGTATTGCCCACATCTTAACATGTCATTTCATTTCATTTCATGCATGAGCTTTCTTCAATCATGTGAAAACACACAAATAGAGATGAGATAATTGCAATTCTGCTTATTTCATGAATTTTCTGGTGGCACTAGAAATAAGACATGCAAGATCGCTTCATCTGCTTCAAGATATTATTTGTTAAATTCTTGAAGTGAGGTTATCTGACCCCACTGGCATTTTTTTCGGTAACCCTTTATTTTACAGGTACCCTAGTTACATATTAACTATTTGTAATTACACATGAACACCAAATGTAATTACACAGTAATTACCAATAGTTATAAATTATGTTCATATTTAGTTACATTGTAACGGACCTGTAAAATGGAGTGAGTCTGTTCAACTGTAGTTCATATGTAGTTACATGATACCGGACCTGTAAAGTGGAGTGAGTCTATTCAACTGTAGTTCATATGTAGTTACATGGTACCGGACCTGTAAAGTGGAGTGAGTCTATTCAACTGTAGTTCATATGTAGTTACATGATACCGGAACTGTAAAGTGGAGTGAGTCTATTCAACTGTAGTTCATATGTAGTTACATGGTACCGGACCTGTAAAGTGGAGTGAGTCTATTCAACTGTAGTTCATATGTAGTTATATGGTACCAGACCTGTAAAGTGGAGTGAGTCTATTCAACTGTAGTTCATATGTAGTTACATGGTACCGGACCTGTAAAGTGGAGTGAGTCTATTCAACTGTAGTTCATATGTA
>NC_139628.1:58592475-58602475 GCF_964638095.1 Poromitra crassiceps | reverse complement strand
AATATGAAATATAATAGAAGTACTGCAAGTGCATACAGTATAGATGACCATATCTGACACACACACACACACACACACACACACACACACACACACACACACACACACACACACACACACAATCAAGCCCGTCCTAGGTCCAATAATCAGATTGAGTTTACTCACCTCTGCTATCTGATCCCTGCTCGATCGGATGACTCTTGGTTTAGACCTGCTGATGTCCACGACCTCTGTCTGTGCTCCCTCTCAGTCATATATATTACATCCTGTACATAAACATCTGTTCTCTGGAAGAGATGCAAATGTCAGTATTTTAATATTCAAATAGTGTTTTCAGATCTATCCTTTATTACTGTACAGGCATGACTTCATTGCCACTTCCAAGATAGGAGAAAATCCCTGAGTGAGGAGTGAGAAATTTAATTTAATAGAAACCAAACATATCACAATGTGCATTGCACAAAATATGGCAACAAACAACATGTTTGAACGATAAATGAGTTCCAGTGACCCTCTGTTGCTCAAGTTTTTTTCAATGTGAAAAACAAAATCATTAATATCTTGGTATCACTTGATTGTCCACCAAGGGGAAATAATACATTTTATTCCAAAATAATATGAAAAATGTATATGTATTATCAATGTTTGAGCAATATTTATGAAGACACAGATCACTGCATATTCAAAAACATTAATATGTTACCGCGGCGCTGGACCAGTGGTCCTGCATTTATTCACAGGGAATCACAATCAAACACAACAAAAGGCATGTGTGCAGAGAGAGAGAGAGAGAGAGCGAGAGAGAGAGAGAGCGAGAGAGAGGGAGAGAGACACACACAGACAGACAGAGAGAGAGAGACAGAGTGACAGACAGACAGACAGAGAGAGAGAGACAGAGAGACACAGACAGACAGAGAGAGAGAGACAGAGAGACACAGACAGACAGAGAGAGAGAAAGAGAGAGGTGGGGGGGGGCAATGTTAACATACTTTACTAACCTTTTGTTTTGGAGCTCTGATGCAGCCACACTCTTCTCGTGGTGCAACCAGGAAGTAAACAGCTCTGGTCATGTGACAATTTATACTAAACATGAGTGACACTGCACATTTCATTGAGACCCTTTATTATTTCAATATTTGGTGAAAATGCATGGATGCATAATTTTTCTTTTCTTTTCTTTTTTGTCACTATTGTAACCGATGGGATATGGGTTAAACATCAGTTCTTCACTTGTGCACTGTGGAGCAATCAATCTCTGTAAAAACAAATTGTTGCCTAGATGAAGTATGCAAATTCTGAGAATTCTGTCTTGAATCCTGAATATTTGACAGTTTGAAATCTGCCTATAACCACCTACTGGTAACAGCAGGTTTGTAAATCAGGGTCACAGCAGCTGCCCCAAACTTCACACATGTTTGATGCATCCCACATCCCAGCCTTAAGAGATCATAGGCTACATGCTGATATTCAGTTATACTCATAGTGCCACCTACTGGCAACAGGATGTCAACCGCATGTGACAAACCACACCTCACATTAAATTTACATGGTGTCGTCTACACATGATACTGTATACAGCAACATATTGTATAATTTATTTATTTATTTATTTTAACCTTTATTTAACCAGGTAAGTCATTAAGAACAAATTCTTATTTACAATGGCGACGATAATTAGTGGGTGTTTAGGTTTAGGTGTGGTGGCAGGGATTTATAGGGTTAGGGGTAAGGTCTCCAGGAGACCCTCATCTATCCCACAAGCTCAATTAACCTGCTCTCTCCTATGCAATTCCTGTTTGTGTGAAAATAACTGAAATCTCAAGACTTAAATTTAGAGTTTTAAGAATTAATATCATTTATTTAGATACACAGACTATCATCAGTAAAACAATTTTATTCTGGGATTATTTATGAGATTGGATATGTTTCTCTGCTAAATTATACTCAGTTGCTTTATAAAAAATAATTATCTCCCATGGCAGTCTATTTCCACTCTGTAATGAATTGGTTATGTAAATGTTTAAGACAATAAATCAATGTGTTGCTTGGTTACATAGAAATTCACCAATTGATTCAGAATTATGATTTTATTGGCCTGGTCGGCCCTGATACGGGCCTATCGGATGCCTAGACAGACATACCCCAAATAAATGAGGATAGCTCCTGAACCATAAGGCCTATATGCATATTGCCTTGTTTTAAAGGTAGGGACTTCTTCATTATGAATCAAGTGTAAGTAAACCTATTGCCATTCCAGTAAAACATTAAGGACAAAATAATAAATAATATGTTCATCCTCGCCATAACCTAGTTTTAAGAGGCAATATCACCATTATAACCAAGATGCCACAAATAATAATGCTGCTGAATGTATTGACATCCTTGACTACAACTGTAACTGGAAATTTGATGAAAATACACTAAAATGCACCATTTATGATGCAATTCTATGAAAATAGATGAGGATGAAAATATTATTTTTCCTTTATTGCATCTGCAGTTTACTCTGCGGTACAGTAATAAATGCAGGTTTACTTACACTTGATTCATATTTCATGACTTTTTTGTATGTCCTTCCTTCCTTTCATAGCTTTAAAACAAGGCCAGACATTATGCATATAGGCCTTATGATTGAGGAGCCATCCAGATTTATTTGGAGTACGTCACACTCCAAAGCACCCCTGGGTGGATAGAGGTAAAACCATCACCCAAAAACAAATAAAAAGTGATAGATATTCCACATCTAATGATATGTGTAATGCAGTTATACTCTTGGTACTATTTATTCACAATGTGAATTACTACCTCTGAATAGGAGAGATTTTATGAGATAGAAATAAACCCCAGAAGAAATAAAAACCTCACACCTCAAAAGAAAAAGAAATAATCATTAGTTGAATGGGACAACAGCTGCTCACTGCTGCTTGGCTGTAGTGATCTGGCATGCAGGGTGGACAGGGAAGATAGTTCAGATCATCCTGAATCAGGAAAGAGAGAAGAAGAAAAGTGTTGAGTGGGTTGAAGATTCAGGTGTCCAGGTACTGAATTGTAAAGATTTTTGATCAATCTTGACTTTCAGTGAGATGCAATTAACTTTTTGATGCACCCATTCCCTCAATCTGCCTCATACAGTTTTTGCTATTCTCTTTTTCTCTTCAGTTAGTGATTTCCTTTCGCAGGATGCCTTTCAACGAGAACACAAGTGAACTTGTTGCATTCAGCTGTTAGTTTCGTGTACAGTGTGCAGCGCAACAGTGATACCGTATCTTAGCAACAGCAAGACAGTGTGACACGCCCCTCCACTCAAAACACAGCATGTCTGCTGCATTGCATTCTGGTCTATTGATGCTGCTGTCTGTGGAGCAACTCCGCCTCTTCTATGATGGATTTCCCCCTGTGTGATTAATTGTTGACTGTCGTATCCAACAGTGAATCTAGCTCTTTGACTCTGAGGTATACTGACACCTACATGTTTAACATTGATGTTTTGGACCAATTAAATTTTTTCTGCAAATAAACTCCAGTAAAGCTGTGCTGGAAACATTTGGTCCAGTTATCCATGGGAATAAGAAAAATACACCACAAAACAAGAAAATGGCTCCAGAAATGATAATGTAGATCACCAGAGTTTTAGGTTGGATTGAAACACTTACTCTTTGCTGCAGATGAAGTTGAACTTCTGATCATCAGACAGACTGACCCACTGCCCTCCTCCATCCTCCATGGCTGCAGCCATCCCACAATCTCCGGTCCCGTTCCCCGGGGCCCAGTTCTGGAAGCAGCCCGGCTCGTCACTGACCCAGAACCAGAAGTCCAGAGTGCAGGTGTAGCGCATTCCCAGCCACATGTAGGGAGTGTCGGCCATCTTGGCTCTCTTTTGGACCCTTTTCTGAATGTCAGGATCGTGGATGGAGACCAGGTCATTGTGTTTCTTTCTGCAGTAGTCCAAGGCCTCATCCCAGGTCTTATTCTCACGGATCAGGATCAATCCATCTGTAAGGGAAGACATTGAGGAATATTTGTATACTGTTGTTCAATGTCTTTAAGTTTGAGTTGTATTGTTTGGGTGTGAAGCAGCATTTAGACCATGGGACACTAAAACTCAGATGAATTAAATTATTTTAGGGTTATCATAGCTCCTTTCGGAACTGTTTATCCACATGATTTCATCATCTGGCGTATAACAGTTGCTTATCCGTCACTTCCCCGCCACTCCCAAGTAGTCTAAATCAGTGATACAATATATTTATATTGTCACAACAGAATATTTACAGGTGTCACAGAAACATTTCAAAGCCACCTACTAGAGCAGAAGGGTTCATTGCTTCTCTGCGGTGAGGTTTGAAAGCTCGATGCGTCATTTTTGGGGAGCCGCACGTCAACATGTGTTGGATTTTACAGTTGGATGAGTTACTTAGGCTATTGCTAAGTATGGACAATAGAGCAAGCCATCAGAACCATGGATAGCGCTCTGACACCCGGTAACAGACAGACAAAGTATTTACTGTAAATGTGAAAACAAGGAGGAGCTGTCTATTTCACTGTGGTTCTGAAATGACTGCTGACTTTAACATGTTTAATGTTGATGAATGTTTATTTTATGTTGAATAAGCAATTTTGCTACTATTTAAAAAAGAAAGGGAGGAAAAGAAACATGACAGAGATGGCTTTGTCTTTCGAGCGCATATACTGTATAATGGCACCACTTTAGATCTAATGTGTGTTCTTATTTGAACACAGGCGTATTTCTGATGTGGCAATTTGAGTCATTTGCAAGGACTCAGGAGCGCCCGTTCTCTATGATGTTGGAGAGCCTGCTCCATGGGCCCCTCTACCCCAAGGAGAATGTAATGCAACCACACTGCCTGCATGTCTATATCTACGCCCTATCCTCTAATTTCAAGATTTCAATCTCAACAAGTTTTGAACAAAAACCTTCTCTATCTATTGCAGTGGTGGAGTTTCCCATCTATTGAATGTAAACATTCAATTGGGTTTGTGACCATTTTCTGAGTGTAAGAAAAGACTAAATGACAAAACATTAGGCTACAGTAGCCTACATAAACATACATAGAGGAAAACATGTGTGGGACTTCCTCGCATCTTTTGGACTGTTAGCCAACTACGCAGATAGGGGCAAAGCATAGAGGTCTGCAGGTTAACTTCTTTCTGGACCAAACTCACCATCATAGCAGAAGAAGGTGTTTGTTTTTTCTGCTTCTTCATCACAGATGTCATAGGCCCATCTGCCTTGATGCCAGGTCCTGGCACATCTGTCCTCGACCGTCTGTGGCAGGGTAGGAAATTAGCGGGGGCTCGTGGCAAAATGCACCTAAAAAATCTAGAATTGACCTTAGAACTGGGGTGACAGGGGCTTTTAAATGCCCCCATAAAATAAAGAGTTTAATACTTTCTGTATTTTAACATTATTCTGCATTTGCAAAGTGTGACTTGACAATGGCCATAGGCTTTGTCAAGGCACAACCCCGCCCCTCCTCCTACTAGCGTTATTGACCTCAGTGACAGGCAGCACAAGCTAGCTGGCCAGCTACTTCACTCATGTTTTTGTCAAGTACATTAATAACATGCCAGACAATCAGCAGTGTTGTTGAGATAGGAAATGGGGATATGTGCAACTAAGGTATTTCCCAACATTTGATAAAATTGCACTGGAAATTATCCAAAATGCCCCAAAAATATATTTAACACAGGGAAAAATAGCCCTTGTTTAGAAAAAATAATTTCTTACCGGAGGTCGGTCAGGCGTGGGCGTTTCTAGATGCCAGTATCTGAATCGGGAGTGACTCCCATCCGACCACTTCCAGGAGTCTCTGAACAGGCCGACCACAAATCTCTCCTTGCCGTCTATCTTACGTTTTACTTTTTCGTCCAAAGTCTGATTCCCGCTGATCAGATCGGTGTGGTGTACTCTGCAGTAGTCCTGAGCCTGCATCCAGGTCATTTTCTCTTCGAACAAACATAATTGGTCTCTGTTGTTTGTTCCTGTGCAGTGAACAGACCTCATGGTGTCATTGCATAATGTACTTTGCAAAAACATAAATTTTTACATCCACCTTATTATTTATCTTAATTAAAACTAGTGAAACAAACTGTCAGATGGGATCACATCATTTCACTTGTCTCCAGTGCAGTTTGAGGGATGTTCTAGAAACACTTTGTGTCGATATCATGGAACAAGATATTATGGAGGATCACTCAACTCTAGTAAATTACACTTGATTCAAATTAAATCATGAATCTGCATCAAAAACCCGTGAAATGATCTAGCCACAGTGTGTGGCAGTCAGATCTTTCTCACTCAAAGAAAAAAGAAAAGAGTTTTAGATTAAATTACTTTCATATCGATGATTTCTTTGTGTGTAAACCGAGTGTGACTTGCTGTCATGAAATACATTAGCAGTAATACGATTTAAAGTAAATGTATGAACAGATGAGGTGTGACATCCACATGTAGAGCAGCTGTTACCGGATGACAGGCTGAATAGAGGGACTGATAAATACACCTACCATTGTAGCAGATGAAGCCGCCTACTTTTTCGTTGTTGGTACAGCTGAGATCAAGCAAGCCTCCAGTTGTCATCCACACACAGTTCTCATCAGCTAGAGTATTTGGTTCATAAGCACCCCAATTTGTCTCAGTTTTATTGTACTCGATCCCTGGCAGAGACCAGTGCCACTCCAGATCAACTCCTGTCTTCCACCTGAGCCCAATCCAGGCTCCAGCTACACCACTAACATTTACACCACCTGCAGATGCAATCAGCCTCTTCATGTCTTCCATGTTGTCTATGGTGGCCAGGTCAGTGTGCTTCTCTCTGCAGTAACTCTGAGCATCATCCCAGGTCTTATTCTTAGGAATAAAGCGATATACATGTGGTTGACCTAAAACAGAGAAAACATCGCAGAGTGTTGGTGATAGCACAGGAATCACAAGTCCTCAGGTCACACCTCTTGCTTGCACTAGATGATTTGAGCAACTTGAGTTTCGTTATTTATTTATTTTGTTATTTATTAATTTATTTATTTATTTATTTATACACACGTACGTTAAGTTAAGTTAAGTTAAGTTAAGTTAAGTTATCCTTTATGTATCCCCTTGGGGAAATTCATCCTCTGCATTTGACCCATCCTCTACTAGGAACCTTCCTAGAACCAGAGATGGGCGAAAATACATCATAAAGTATTTTGATACAAATTACAAATACTTGCTCAAAAAATGTATCACAATACAAATACAAAATACCTGTCTGAAAATGTATTTGAGATACAAATACGTATTTTGTATTTTGAAAATACATGAAAATACATTTTATAAAAACTTATAAAGAGCTGCAACGATTAGTCAATTCATAGATGAATTGCCAAATATTAAATTAATTGCCTATTTTGATGATCTATTAATCATTTAGAGACATTTCTTTAAGGAAAATGTCCTAATTCTCTGATTTCAGCTATTCAAAAGTGAAATTGTCTGGTTTCCTTAGACAGTAAATCCTCTCTTTAGTCTTCTGTCACAGTATGTGTACTCCCTAACACACTGCAGTTCTTCCATTTTAGTTTTAGTTGTTTTTCAGTAGAACTAATTTCTCCTTCAGCTCAGCTGTTAATCACCTTCTGTGAGGGCTTTTGACTTAAAGGCAGCATTTCTGCATGTTAACCTCAAGTTTTGGAACTTTGACTATGTTTAGCCATAGATATCTGACATCATAACACAATATATAAATAACTGAAATAGGTAAAAGGCATAGTAGGTCCCCTTTAAACAACTTCACATTCACCACCATGTCAGTAACTTGTTGTCACAGTATTTATTTAACGTGCAAACATATTTATACAACTAGAAAACGTTACATTTCAGGAATTGAATGCCCTGATGCACATCCTGTCTAAGGTTGTGAAATTGTGAATCGGTGAGAGGAACGATGAGAAACTGCATCTCAAACAAAAAAGGCCTTCCATGAAATTGGACTCTTGTTCAAATCCTTACATCCTTAAAATGACTTCCCCTCCTTCTGCTTCATAAACAAAATCCAAAACAACCTGGCTATCTAGAACATAATTACTAAAGAACAATCACTCACTGAATACAACTTTCCACTATCAGCAGTGGTAACACCATTCTAGTGTCAAAATCTGCACAGCCATCATTATGCACAGTGAAGCTCAGACATCCTTGTAGCAACAGAAAGACATTTTTGATTTTCATTAGGGTACTTTGGTGTTCAGTTATAGTTTTTCAGTATAACTAATTTCTCCATCTATTCAAATCAGGTTTATGACAGTTAGTTGTTTTTCAGTACAACTAATTTCTCCTATTCAAATCAGGTTTCAGTTTAGTTCTAGTCTCTTAAAACAGACTGTTTCATCTACATCCGGCGAATGCAGCTATACACAGTCTGTACGTTACACCCCCAGAACATGCACAAGGAAGTTGGGAAAAAAACCTTCAGACAGGAAAGAAGTTCGACGGAATCCGACCAATCACGACACGTGTGTCCACGAAAAATGCGGCATATTGGATTCTGATTGGACTAATGAGCGGAAAACCCGCCTTTCTACTTCCCATTCCGGTTGGTGCATGATTCTCCCCCACGAAGTATAGACGGTATGGTGGAAGCATTTGAAAATTGCGGAAGCCAACTCGTCTGTTCTAAGAGACTAGTTTAGTTCAGTTAGGTTTTTTTTCAGTACAACTTATTTCTCAATCTATTCATATCAGGTTTTAGTATAGTTCAGTTAGTTGTTTTTTTTCCAGTACAACTTATTTCTTCAGCTATTCACATCAGGTTTCAGTTTAGTTCAGTTAGTTAGTTTTTCAATACAACTTCTTTCTCAATCTATTCTGAATCATATCAGCTTTCAGTTTAGTTCAGTTAGTTGTTTTTCAGTACAACTTATTTCTCTATCTATTCTGAATCATATCAGGTTTCAGTTTAGTTCAGTTAGTTGTTTTTTCAACTTATTTCTCCATCTATTCATATCAGGTTTCAGTTTAGTTCACTTAGTTGTTTTTAGTACAACTAATTTCTCCATCTTTTCACATCAGGTTTCAGTTCAGTTAGTTGTTTTTCAATACACCTTATTTCTCCATCTTTTCATATCAGGTTTCAGTTCAGTTTAGTTCACTTAGTTGTTTTTAGTACAACTAATTTCTCCTATTCAAATCAGGTTTCAGTTCAGTCCAGTTAGTTGTTTTTTAGTACAAGTAATTTCTCTGTTTATTCATGTTTCAGTTTAGTTCACTTAGTTGTTTTTAGTACAACTAATTTCTCCATCTTTAGTTTAAACCTGTGTCAATGTTTACATGTGTCAATTTGAGAATAAAAAGAAAAATGTATTTTATGTATTTGAAATACACAAAATACAAGATCTGAAAGTATCTTGATACAAATTACATCTCATTTTTCTCTGCCCAGCCAAATACAAAATACAAAAAAGTAGTTGAAATACATATTTCAAATACAAGTATTTCAAATACTGCCCATCTCTGCCTAGAACTAGGAGCAGTGGGCAGCCACTGTGCAGCGCCCGGGGACCAACTCCAGTTCTTTTGCCAGTACCTTGGTCAGGGGCAGTGACAGGAGTATTAACCCTAACATACATGTCTTTCTTGGACATGTTTCTTTCAGTACCCACAAACACAAGAACCTAACTTGCATCTATCACACACCGTCTACATGTGTGTGTGTGTGTGTGTGTGTGTGTGTGTGTGTGTGTGTGTGTGTGTGTGTGTGTGTGTGTGTGTGTGTGTGTGTGTGTGTGTGTGTGTGTGTGTGTGCTTGTGCGTGCGTGCGTGCGTGCGTGCATGAGTGCGTGTGTGCGTGTGTGTGTGTGTGTGTGTGTGTGTGTGTGTGTGTGTGTGTGTAAAGTTGTAGAATGTAAATCAAGTCAAGTCAAGTTGTAGATGACAGAGAGAATTGCAGGAAGCCATAATGCATAGCAACACACAGACACTGCGCAAATTATAAGATCTGCATAT
>NC_139628.1:58492475-58587475 GCF_964638095.1 Poromitra crassiceps | reverse complement strand
CAAATGCTTTCTCAAAATCAACGAATTTTTTTTTTATACAGGGGTGTTCACTTGACCATAATATTCAATTATTTCAGTTACTTGTCTAATATTATCACTGATTGATCTACCTTGCAAAAAACCACACTGATCTGGATGGATAATCTTTGGTGTCTGTTGTTACTTTTAATCTGTTATGGATTACTTGAACTCAAACTGGTGACTCGGACGACTTGGACTCAGACTCGAGTATTGATGACTTGGATGTTGGACTTGAACATTGAGGACTCGGGAATCGATTTGGACTCAACATTTATTCACAGGGAATCACAATCAAACACAACAAAAGGCATGTGTGCAGAGAGAGAGAGAGAGAGAGAGAGAGAGAGAGAGAGAGAGAGAGAGAGAGAGAGAGAGAGAGAGAGAGAGAGAGAGAGAGAGAGAGGGGCACTGTTACCCTGGCCGAGTCATACCAAAGACTATAAAAATGGGACCCATTGCCTCCCTGCTTGGCACTCAGCATCAAAGGGTTGGTATTGGGGGGTTAAATCACCATATGATTCCCGAGGGCGGCACTGCTGCCGCTCACCGCTCCCCCAGGGGATGGGTCAAATGCGGAGAACAAATTTCGCACACTCAGGTGTGTGACAATCGCTGGGACTTTACCTTTACCTCTTGTTTTGGAGCTCTGATACAGCCACACTCTTCTCATGGTGCAACCAGGAAGTAAACCGCTCTGGTCATGTGACAATTTATACTAAACATGATTGAGAGGCTTGACAGGCATGATTGACATTTTAGGGCCTTTACTTTTCTCCTTATATATTGTAACGTGTTTGGGTAATCCAGGTATTACCTGTAATGTGATGTGCAACCTAAGTGTCTGGATCGCAGCTAGGAACTGTGTGTGTGGGTGTGTTCCTAGGGGGAAGGGGATATATGTGACCAGCGGCCGGGGCGGAAGCCAGTCAGGCCAGGGTGGGCGAGCTGACCGGGTGGTTTAGAGCTAGCAGCGAAGCTAGCTGCTAGGAGCGTGTATTGTGAAGACAAGAATAAAGAGCCTGTACCAACTTCAAGTCTCCAGTTCCTTGGACGAATACTCACTTCGTTACATTGGTGCCAGACAGTAAAGCGGTAACGCCTCTGATTCGGCCGAGAGGGGAGAGGGTGAGAAGGAACGGCAAAAGAGACGGGTGGTGCGGCTTTTTGGCTCTAGAAACTAGCGCTAGTAAGTTAGCTACCAGGGGTGCTAACTGCTAACTGCTAGCTGCAACCACGTGCGATGGTGCGCGGAGAATCAAGTATCTCCGGAGAATGGCCATCGGTGAACGGGAGGAAAGGAGAGCTGACGGCGGGGATCAGCTCGATGCTGGCGGGCATGGAGGCCCGTGTGTTGAGAGAGGTCGGACGGCTGGTGCAAGAGACTCCTGCCTGGGCAGTGGAGGTGATGCGGGCGCTGCGAGAAGTCATGCAGCGAGTGGACTTGATGAGCGCGGAGGTAATGCAGCGGGGAGAGCGGCCGGAAGAGCCACGAAAGAGACTGTGTTGGACCTGCAGAGAGCCGGGCCACGTGGCGAGGTGGTGCCGATGCGGTTCCGGGAGACGGACCGGGTATGCGGGACAACGACATGGACAGCAGGGAGCCTGCTGGACATGTAGCGAGGTCGGACATCTAGCCAGAGAGTGTCCAGAGGCTGTCGGAGATCGGGGGACAGCGGGAGAAGAGAGACGTGCAGGCGGCAGACAGGTGAGACTCTGCTGGACTTGCCAGTCACCGGAGCACTTGGCCAGGGACTGCACTGAGAGTGTGGAGGCCGGAGGTGAGACGCAGGCTGGGAAGAGCGTGAACAGCCAGAGGGAAGAGAGGGACATCGTCTGCAGCGTTGTTACAGTCGGGAGAGCGACGCTCGTGTCTCCGAGTGAGCGAGAGGGGTTGCCGCCGGGGGAACCGGCCCAGCCTAACCGCTATACACCCCCTAACGTTGCACTGCGGAGAGCCGAGGGGAAGATCGACGCCGGTGGTGTTCGCTCTGCTGTCCTCAACCCTGGAGGAGGGGGACGGAAAAACGAGCGGAGAGCCGAGGGGAAGATCGACGCCGGTGGTGTTCGCTCTGCTGTCCTCAACCCTGGAGGAGGGGGACGGAAAAACGAGCGAGTGCGAGGCCGGGAGGACGACGCCAGGGTCAGCTGGAGAGTCGACGGGCGCGAGTGGAGACCGGAGGACGAGGATGTCGATCCGGTGCTCGTTCGTGCATTTGCTACTGGAACAAACAAAAAGGGGGGACCGAAAAGAGTGCTTCAGGGGAATTGGTGAAGCTGGGAAAAGGGGGGATGGAAATGAGGTTTAAAAAGAAAAGCTAAGGAAAATGTGGGGGCTTGTGTTTGAATTGAATCTGTGAAAAAGAAGGAAATAATGAAAAACTAGACATTATGGAGTGCCTAATGGGAAACTAGACATTATGGGGGTACCTAATGGAAAACTAGACATTACGGAGTACCTAATGAAAAACTGGACATTATGACGGGGGTGCTGAAAAGAAAAGACTGGTTGTTGGGGAATTATAATTTGATGTGGTGATGGGAAAAATGTTGTGTTGGTGTGTTTTGGTACAGGGGGATATGTGTGGGTTGTGGGTGTCGACGTGGGCGTCGAGCTAATGTTGGGTGAGGAGTATGTAACGTGTTTGGGTAATCCAGGTATTACCTGTAATGTGATGTGCAACCTAAGTGTCTGGATCGCAGCTAGGAACTGTGTGTGTGGGTGTGTTCCTAGGGGGAAGGGGATATATGTGACCAGCGGCCGGGGCGGAAGCCAGTCAGGCCAGGGTGGGCGAGCTGACCGGGTGGTTTAGAGCTAGCAGCGAAGCTAGCTGCTAGGAGCGTGTATTGTGAAGACAAGAATAAAGAGCCTGTACCAACTTCAAGTCTCCAGTTCCTTGGACGAATACTCACTTCGTTACAATATAAATGACCTCCCAGATGTTTGTAAGGAATTAGGCGTCCTGATGTATGCTGACGATGCAGCCATCATTGCGCATGGTAAGGATGCCATGGTAACTGCATCCAAGCTAACTAGTGCATTGGCCGATTGTATGTATGATGTTCACCAAGCGACCTACAGTAATAAGTTGAGCAGATCCTATGTCTTCCTGGAGAGAGAAGAACTGGAACTGGTATCTCAGTTCAAGTACCTTGGAGTTATTTTGGACTCCAACCTCACTTTCAAAAAACATGTAAAAAAAGGTGTCCAATACACTTAGATTTAACATACAGAATTTCAAACAAATCAGGCCCTTTATCACAACGGATGCGGCTAAAGCCTACCTCCACTGTATGATTCTCTCTCACATAGACTACTGCTCCACTGTTTGGTCCTTCACTGGTGTCACTGTGCTCAAACCCCTTGAACAGCTCTATAAAAAAGCCATCAAGGTGTTTGACAAAAAACCACAATCACATCATCACTGTGAAATCTTAGAGAAATATCAGCTCCTTAGCTTTAACAATTTTAGAACATTTAAAAGCACGTGTCTAATCTATAAATGTTTACACGGCGTGGCTCCTCTAGCCTGGGTGAACCCAGCCGCCACGTGACCTGCTCTCAGAGTTCTCAGTCACTAGCTGTCACTGTAGTGACAAATGGCTCAATCCCACCACACTTAACAGCCCTGCACAGCTCGTCCCCACTCGGCTCCACTCGTCTCTACTCGATGGATGTTTTGCTTCGACCAGCGCTCGATCTGCCCCCACCCACCCCCGCCCACAGCTGGTCGTCTAAAAATAGCGACCGCATATCTGTCCTTCGGCTATAACATAACGTTACAATTAAATCCATCCACAGAACTTTTAAACTGTTTATGAAATACTGGTGCCTCTAAATGACCTACAGTGTACATGGGCAAATGTGACAATCGGCCAAGAGAATGATATCACAGGCATGCCTTGCGCTGTGCGGGGACGGGAGAGGCGCAACAGAGTGAAGCCTCTACCCCGCAGCCTCTCACCAGGCAAGACCGGGGCTTCCAAACACCCGCTGCGGCCTAGCGGAGCGCTGCAGCCTCCACTCAGCTACAGAGCTCCCTGAGCGAGCAGCGGACTTTTTTCTCAGACAATTGAACACCCGCCACGATTTTATTTCACCGGAGGTGAAGGCAGCGACACAAAATACTGATGGAAATATACATAACAGGAGATAAGGTAAGACCACTAAACTGGTATGCAGCCGCCAGCATTGCATTGACAGTCAGTAGACAGAGTAAACACGATTCTCTCTGACCAATCAGTAGCCATCAGAGTTTTACGTCACCATTTGGGACCTACTCGCCAGCCCGAAGTACCCCGACGAGGCAGGGACCAAAAGTAGCACGACTCGGCCTCAAATCTAACCGAGCTGGGCCGGTTTTTGACGGTGGGATGAGACCAAAAGTCGAGTCGAGCGGAGCGGGACCGCGCTACTAGCTGCTGTGGAATTGGGCCATGAGAACAGGTCTGACTGAGAGCAGGTCACGTGGAGGCTGGGTTCACCCAGGCTATGGCTCCTCCTCCTCTAGGGGAGTTCATTAGAAGGAAGAATAGAAATTTGAGCACAAGGGCAGCAGCTAGGGGGTACTGTGAAGTCCAAGCTAGAAAAACCACGTTCTCAAAAAACACCTGGTCGATCAATGGCAGCACTAGCTGGAACACACTGCCTATGGCTATTAGGGAAAGCCCCACTTTTGCGGCATTCAAAAGCCAGCTCAAAAACTGGCTTAAAACAAATCAATTTTGTGAACACTAGCTTAATAGCTGCCTTCCAAATCTTCTTCTCTTCCTGCACTAGGCACTTCACCACTTAAGTGTAGCACTTAAGAGAGAGTAGAGTAGCCTTCCATATTGTATTTATGTATTGTTATCATGTAACCTGTCGAATGTAAGGTGTAGTATTCTTCTTTTAGCACTGACATGCGGCATTTACATCCTGTCTGAGTTTTGCTGTAATTCTGATGTCTGTAATGTTGTGGTATCTCTTGCGATGACACGTTACATGTATATCGGTTTGTGCGTTGAATGATTGTAATGAGTGATTGTTTTGATATTTATTGGGGACTACGGATGTAAATTAGCATTAGCTAACTCCGGCATATTTACATGTTTTCGTATATAGAGGCTTCTGTATTTCTGAACATGTCCATTAATGTGCATTGTCCCGTCACAATAAACCAATAAAGTAAAGTAAGTAAAGTAAAGTAAAGACACTGCACATTTCATTGAGACCCTTTATTATTTCAATATTTGCTGAAAATGCATCGATGCATCATTCTTTTTTGTCACTATTGTGACCGATGGGATATGGGTTAAACATCAGTTCTTCACTTGTGGAGCAATCAATCTCTGTAAAAACAAATTGTTGCCTAGATGAAGTATGCAAATTCTCAGAATTTTGTATTGAATCCTGAATATTTGACAGTTTGAAATCTGCCTATAACCACCTACTGGTAACAGCAGGTTTGTAAATCAGGGTCACAGCAGCTGCCCCAAACTTCACACATGTTTGATGCATCCCACATCCCAGCCTGAAGAGATCATAGGCTACATGCTGATATTCAGTTATACTCATAGTGCCACCTGGCAACAGGATGTCAACCGCATGTGACAAACCACACCTGATTTACATTAAATTTACATGGTGTCGTCTACACATGATACTGTATACAGCAACATACTGTATAATTAGTGGGTGTTTAGGTTTAGGTGTGGTGGCAGGGATTTATGTTTAGGGTTGGAGGTAAGGTCTCCAGGGGAGACCCTGGCTCATCTATCCCACAAGCTCAATTAACCTGCTCTCTCCTATACAATTCCTGTTTGTGTGAAAATAACTGAAATCAAGACTTCAATTTAGAGTTTTAAGAATTAATATCATTTATTTAGATACACAGACTATCATCAATAAAACAATTTTATTCTGGGATCATTTATGAGATTGGATATGTTTCTCTGCTAAATTATACTCAGTTGCTTTATAAAAAATAATTATCTCCCATGGCAGTCTATTTCCACTCTGTAATTAATTAGTTATGTAAATGTTTAACACAATAAATCAATGTATTGCTTGGTTACATAGAAATTCACCATTTGATTCAGAATTATGATTTTATTGGCCTGGTCGGCCCTGATACAATCAATCAATCAATCAATCAGTTTAATACATGTCCCAGAAGGGCACTTTGGTTCACATCAGACAGTAGTGGAAATTACAACATCATTACTAATTTGATAGTAGTAATAAAGGCACACTTCAGAATTGAGATACATTATTACTAGTTTGAAAGTAATAAAGGCACACTTCAATATTATACAGTACATAAACATTTGTTGCAATATGTACAGATTCCAAAAGACCATCTGCTGCCCTCAGTCGCCGCGTGCGCAGCGCCACTGTTGCACTAGCTCCTCAAACAAATGCAAGTGGCTCGCTGTCATCAGCGCCAGATGGATGTATCGGAGGAAGAGGGGGTGGGGGGGGGTGGATGATGCAAGAGCTGTCAGGGAACAAGGCGGGGGGTTTGGGGGGGAAGAGCTCAGTTGCAGACGAAATATCAGGAAAGAATTGCTGCGTCCTTGGCAGTACGAGGAGTCCAGATTAGAATAAAAAGTTTTGGTTGCCTGGAATTCCTTTCAGGTCACACAGACCAGGGTCACACGGACCAGAAAGTCAACAGCAGGTGTCAAGTCTCTGATTCCCAACTTAGTTCATTTCTCTTATTGCAGATCAGTGGAATTTCCATGATATAATCCAGATATAATCAATTTTTCACAGTTCAAATTCACTGACCGCCAATCTCAATTTTCATAACGTCACAGCCTAGGGTCAATCGCTGTTGTCTTCCCGTACCCCGCGGCGAAAGATCCGTCTGGGCAGAGGGTGGGTGTTCCCCGGACCCCGCATTCCTCAAAGTTTAGTTGATTTGCGTTGAGAGACCAGCTTAGTAAATCCAATAAATCCATATTTGTCATTTCGAGTAGACGAATGCAAGTTTGCTCTGGGTGTTGTTGCAGGCAGAGGGAAAGGACAAGGGAGATAAGGGAGAGCGAGAAAGAAAGCGACTGCCTTGTTCAAGTGCTGGGCAATCGGATGCCTAGACAGACATACCCCAAATAAATGAGGATAGCTCCTCAACCATAAGGCCTATATGCATATTGCTTGTTTTAAACGTAGGGACTTCTTCATTATGAATCAAGTGTAAGTAAACCTATTACCATTCCAGTAAATGGAGATACATTAAGGACAAAATAATATGTTCATCCTCGCCATAACCTAGTTTTAAAAGGCAATATCACCATTATAACCAAGATGCCACAAATAATAATGCTGCTGAATGTATTGACATCCTTGACTACAACTGTAACTGGAAATTTGATGAAAATACACTAAAATGCACCATTTATGATGCAATTCTCTGAAAATAGATGAGGATGAAAATATTATTTTTCCTTTATTGCATCTGCAGTTTACTCTGCGGTACAGTAATAAATGCAGGTTTACTTACACTTGATTCATATTTCATGACTTTTTTGTATGTCCTTCCTTCCTTTCATACCTTTAAAACAAGGCCAGACATTATGCATAGGCCTTATGGTTGAGGAGCCATCCAGATGTATTTGGGGTACGTCACACTCCAAAGCACGGGTGGATAGAGGTAAAACCATCACCCGAAACAAATAAAAAGTGATAGATATTCCACATCTAATGCTATGTGTAATGCAGTTATACTCTTGGTACTATTTATTCACAATGTGAAATACTACCTCTGAATAGGAGAGATTTTATGAGATAGAAATAAACCCCAGAAGAAATACAAACCTCACACCTCAAAAGAAAAATAAATAATCATTAGTTGAATGGGACAACAGCTGCTCACTGCTTCTTGGCTGTAGTGATCTGGCATGCAGGGTGGACAGGGAAGATAGTTCAGATCATCCTGAATCAGGAAAGAGAGAAGAAGAAAAGTGTTGAGTGGGTTTACTTGAAGATTCAGGTGTCCAGGTACTGAATTGTAAATATTTTTGATCAATCTTGACTTTCAGTGAGATGCAATTAACTTTTTGATGCACCCATTCCCTCAATCTGCCTCATACAGTTTTTGCTATTCTCTTTTTCTCTTCAGTTAGTGATTTCCTTTTGCAGGGTGCCTTTCAACGAGAACACAAGTGAACTTGTTGCATTCAGCTGTTAGTTTCGTGTACAGTGTGCAGCACAACAGTGATACCGTATCTTAGCAACAGCAAGACAGTGTGACACGCCCCTCCACTCAAAACACAGCATGTCTGCTGCATTGCATTCTGGTCTATTGAGGCTACTGTCTGTGGAGCAACTCCGCCTCTTCTATGATGGATTTCCCCCTGTGTGATTGATTGTTGACTGTCGTATCCAACAGTGAGTATAGCTCTTTGACTCTGAGGTATACTGACACCTACATGTTTAACATTGATGTTTTGGACCAATTCAAGATTTTCTGCAATTAAACTCCAGTAAAGCTGTTAGCTGGAGCTAACTTTGGTCCAGTTATCCATGGGAATAAGAAAAATACACCACAAAACAACAAAATGGCTCCAGAAATGATAATGTAGATCACCCGAGTTTTAGGTTTGATTGAAACACTTACTCTTTGCTGCAGATGAAGTTGAACTTCTGATCATCAGACAGACTGACCCACTGCCCTCCTCCTTTCTCCATGGCTGCAGCCATCCCACAATCTCCGGTCCCGTTCCCCAGGGCCCAGTTCTGGAAGCAGCCCGGCTCGTCACTGACCCAGAACCAGAAGTCCAGAGTGCAGGTGTAGCGCATTCCCAGCCACACGTTGGGAGTGTTGGCCTTCTTGGCTCTCTTTTGGACCCTTTTCTGAATGTCAGGATGGTGGATGGAGACCAGGTCATGGTGTTTCTTTCTGCAGTAGTCCAAGGCCTCATCCCAGGTCTTCTTCTCACGGATCAGGATCAATCCATCTGTGGAAGAAATTAAGAAGTGCAGCCGATATTTTGTGGTGATAGTCGATGTCTAATTCATTAATTAATTAATCAATCAATCACACAATCAATCACACAGGGAGAAATAGACCAGAATACAATGCAGTACAAGACATGTTTTGTTTTGAGTGGAGGGGCATAACATGCCCCTCCACAGGAGAGTGCGTATACCTCCAGCAATGCCAATATACTCCAGCTGCTATGATGTGCACATTTTGTGAGTTGGATCAGAACCCTAACCCTATAACCCACCCCTCGAATCAGAACCCTAACCCTATAACCCACCCCTCGAATCCCAACTCTCTCCGACCTTCCTATCCCTACTACGGCTACTTTGCCCTACTCCCGCCCCCTTTCCTGACCACGCCCCTTCCACCACCCAGATACACCTAGCCACTCCCCCTAGCCATCGCTCGAACCCCGACTCTTTATAGTGTGTAACTGAATACAAACTCCCGGGAAACATTTCTTCCTCCTTTTTCACAACGTGACTTTATTTTGACTATTTTGCCGACATGAAAACTTAATTTTATTTATTTATTTATTTTTGAGGGGCGGGGGGTATTGATAGGAAAAATAGTTGTAGCTTGAAAGAGAGACGATATGGATTAGTGTGAAGGGATTTCTCCAGTCATCTTGTACTGACAGGTGAAATGTGGTCTACAAACAAACTACTACATACATTAACGCATTTAATGTCATATCAGAAATATCAAGAAATATGGAACTATATAGGTTATGTGCTGCCAGCAAGAAACTTCCAGGACACCGTCAGCATAACACCTCTTCCTAACAAGCTCGACTGACCGGGATGCAGCTACGAAGCCGTACAGAGTGACGCACACTCAATATAATAGTTTGTTAGATTATCATACATGATATAAAAATATACCTATTCACCTTATGTAGCCACGCCCATTTGACCCGGTTGTGTGGTCGTGTGACAACTTCCGGCAAAAAGAAAAAGAAAAAGGTCGGCTGCTCCAATATCATCTAAACTCTGAATTAACTAATAATTTTAGACAATCATATGTAACATACCAAATAAAAGCAAATGGCAATGTCTAAGAATGCAACGCCATGTAACTGGCTCGTTAATTCTCGCATTCCAGGGAATTACGTTAATGTCTGCAGGTCAAGTGGCTCGAGCTGCACTCAGAGGAGAGAAAAGCTTTGTTTGTTGGAGTCCAGGTATGTTTTACAAGAAAGTGCTCGTCATTGTCGACGATAACGTTATCTGACCTGGCTAACAGTACTCTGCTTGCTTGCTGTGTACCGAGCTCAACGTACGTTCTTTGTTTTACACCCTGCGCTGTCCGCTACAAAAACAACTCTCTTCATTTGACGTTCTTTTGTATTGTAAGTGTTAACACGACCCGGAAGAATTTGACCCACCCCTACGTCTGAACATAAGGTGAATAACTTACTGCCACAAAAAATGGTGGCTCGGAGATGGAAGCCTCCTCATATTCTGCCTTTTGAACAATGGGCCTCTTCAGCTGTGGACCTGGTTGCTGAATATCCCCATTGTGGTAACCATGTGGATTGACTAGTCTATGAGCCGTTGTGGTGGTAACCATGTGGATTGACTAGTCTATGAGCCGTTGTGGTGGTAACCATGTGGATTGACTAGTCTATGAGCCGTTGAAATGACGGTCGGTTAGAAACCGACGTCAAAAAGACGTTCATATCAGCCTATCAGATCGACATCGACTCAACCTCCAGGCCCAACGTTGATTAAACCTCTAGACGTCAGAATGTCTGCTTTACTTTACTTTACTTTACTTTACTTTACTTTACTTTACTTTACTTTACTTTACAAATTAGAGACATAGGACATTCAGGGGATGTATGGCCTTCCTATCGACAGTAGGGGTTTCTTAATTACCCCCCCCCCACACACACACACACACACACACACACACACACACACACACACCTTTTTTGTCTTTACATAACTCAAAAGACTGTGTGTGTGCTACTTCCTTTTTGTCTTTTGGAGAGATTCAACTAGTTCAGAGTGCAGCCAATGCCAATGTGGATGTTAGCTTCTCTGTTCAGAGTGCAGCCCACTACTCATGTGGATGTTAGCTTTTCTGTGATTCAAACTCACCATCGTAGCAGAAAAACGGCTTTGTTTCATTACAGCGGTCAGAGTCCCATCTGCCTCCTTGATCCAGCCGGGTCACGGAACAGTTGCCCTGAGACTCGTCAGGCACACTTAGAGACCAGTTTCTGAATGAGGACTTACTCCGATCCGACCAATTCCACGAGTCTCTGAACAGGCCGATTATGATGTCCTCCGAGAAAGATGTGTTGAAAGCGTTGCAAATCTGATTCTTCCCACTGATCAGGTCTGTGTGGTTTTCTCTGCAGTAGCTCTGAGCCTCTATCCAGGTCTTCATCTCTTCAATCAAATGGAATTGTTTGGTGTTGCTTGTTCCTGTGCAGAGAACATACCTCCTTGTCTTATTACATAGCCTGTACTTGAAAAGAAAACATCCATATTTGCCACCACCTGCCATATGATCTTTATTATTGTTGTTGTTATTATAATAATTATTATTATTATTGTTGTTGTTGTTATTGTTGTTGTTATTGTTATTATTGTTGTTATTGTTATTGTTATTATTAATAATAATAAAACAAGTGAAACAACCTGTCAGATGGGTTGAGATCATTTCACTTGTCTTAGTACAGTTTGAGGGATTTTCCATAAGTGTTGATATAGTGACAAGGCAAACTATGGTGGATATTTGTTCATAAAAAAACTGAGATTAAATGACTTTCATAGATAGTTTTTGTGAAGCCGCTCAACAGCTGATTTGAACTAACTGAAGAGATGAGGTCTATGACATCCACATGTAGAGCAACTGTGTGACAACATGACAGGCTGAATGTACATTAAATACACCTACTATTGTAGCAGATGAACCATTCTTTCCTGTCACAGGTGACATCAACCCATTTGCCGTCGTCAGATTTCATCATCACACAGTTCTCATTCTCATTTTCATTGACACCACCTTTATCATTTGGTTCATGTTCACGCCAGTTTGTCTCATTTTCATTGAACTCTGTCCCTGGCAGAGACCAGTGCCACTCCCGTCCTCCAGTGTGATTCTTCTTCAGCCCAATCCAGGCTCCAGCACTCTTATCACCACCTGCAGATTCAATCAGCCTCTTCATGTCCTCCTTGTTGTCTATGGTGGCCAGGTCAGTGTGCTTCCATCTGCAGTAGCTTTGAGCTTTATCCCACCTTTTAGCCTCTTTAATAAAGCGATACACATGTGGCTGATATGTGGAGGAGGAGCAGTAACCTATACAAGAGAAAACATCACAGTGTTGGAGTTGATAGCACACAGATCACAAGGCCTCAGGTCACATCTATTGCTTCTGCATATCTGTTAAGGCCAATGGGGTTTTGAGTCACTTTGGTTAGCATATTTATTTATTTATTTGTGTGTGTGTGTGTGTGTGTGTGTGTGTGTGTGTGTGTGTGTGTGTGTGTGTGTGTGTGTGTGTGTGTGTGTGTGTGTGTGTGTGTGTGCGTGCGTGCGTGCGTGCGTGTGTGTGTTGAAAACCTCATGGCTTTAATTTGGGGGATTGATCACATGGTCCTCTGGTTCTCAACCTTTCTCCATATAAAAGCCCCATCATTTAGTCCACATTAGGGTGGAGAATATTGTTGCCTGGGCCCAGACCTTCAAATCCGCCCCCAGTGCATAGTTAGATCAATGACATCTGCATTTAGTATGCAAACATATGGGATGCCATGAGCTGCTGTTGCTGTATCCACACAATTAATGCAATCGGTATTTGTTTCCTCGACAACGACGAAGACAACACCTTGGAATGTATAATTTAAAAGAAAAGTAATTAGAAGGTGAATGGGCCCTATTCTCCCACAGGCCTTCGGCACTAAAACGGGCCTTAACCGCAAAAAAACGTGCCTTGCGCCTGTTTTGGGACGATATCAATATGGCTTTACGCTGCCAAATGCGCTTTAGGCCGAATGGGCGTGGCGCAGTCCCAGAATGGGCCAAAGTGGGCGTGTCGGCCTTAAATCTCGGCGTACTGATATCTTGGCACCTGCCTTAAATTTAGCGCTTTGCGCCTTTGAAAACCAGGCCTATTCACTGCGCCAGTGCACTTGTGCCTCTCCCCTGTCACCCTTCTCTGTCTCTCTCTGAAACCAGGCCTATTCAGTGCGCCAGTGCTGTTCTGCCTCTGAGTCACCCTTCTCTCTCTCTCTCTGACTCCCTCGCTCAAACAGACACAACACATAGCAGCACCCAGCTTCCCATAGGAAATAGCAGTTGTAAGTTTACTGCCTGTGAATGTCCACTCCCAGCATGCAATTGGGTCCTCCATTTCGCTACTAAATAGAGCCGAAATAGATATAAAAGGTAGATCTAAAATAATGTGTAATGGTAAGACAACCTGCAATTGTCGAACATTTCAATATTGGACCAAATAAAACATGAAATGAAACACCACCCTATGTGAAACATATATGTCCTCTTGAGCCTATATATACCCTGTGTGGATTTAACGTGATTTAGGTAAGTGACAGCGGAACGCGCTTCGGAAGCTTCTACTGTCATCTGCTATACTGTGATGTGCGCTCCAATAACTTCGCCCTACTCCACATTTAGTTTTACAATAAAAACACATTTATGCAATGACTTTACATAATGTAGGGTATATTTATGTGCATCATTCTACCTGCAGCAGGGGAGAGAAAACGATATCTTTCTGGACAAACTTTCACCAATCTAATAGGCTATATTTTTCTAGCTGATGCGTTTAGTACATTATTTTCACTTTGATCTTGCTATAGTGTAGCGTATTTACATGCTTGCAGTATTGAAACTGCAGTTAGATTGGTTTGAGAAGCATAATAATATGGAATAATAGCCTATAATGCAGACAGACAGGCTGGATGAAGGGAGGGGGGGGGGCAGAGCATTTGGCTTTCATCTGGTTTTGCGGGATCACTGGAATTGGAGCTAAAAAGGCAAGCGTGCGATTCGTTTATTGCACTTATCCAATGAGCATGACGGTGCATAATTTTACGCCTAAAAGGCGTGGTTGTAATGCTTTGGGCTGCATCTAGCGCCAGCACGACGATATCAAGTGCGCCTTTCCACGCCCACTGCTTTGATCTGCGCCTGCCGCTCGGCCTAGAAACTGCGCCGATGCAACGATAGGGGCCAATATGATCAAACATCAATTATTTTCCATCACTAATTCACTCGTAAGCTTTATCAATGCAATCATTGACAACCTGTGCAAAGATGAAATCTATAACAATAAATTGGTAGGCCTGGTGCAGTGTAGTCAGGGGGGAAAATGTCATGGTTGCTGCACTGTGATGTGAGGCACTCACATTATGTGAATTGGTAAATTAATATGCTACATTTGATCTAAACGCTCATGTTGTTCTGACAGCTCTCATTGTCACTTTCTGTAGCATACTGTAATAATTTGTTATTAATTTTAACTATATTGAGTTGAGTTGAGTTATTATTTTTTTAGACCTATAACATGGTTGGGTAGACAGAGGATCACAACAATATCTTGCTCCGCCCATGATTGTGACCCAGGTAAATGCAGGAGGTTTTTCAACGAGGGTCCAACCTATTGGAGCAGGCAACTCTCACTCAACGCAAACAACAAATGGATATGTAAACGTTCAATTCACAAAAAAGGGGAAAACAGAAATAACGGCCCCTATCGTTGCATCGGCGCAGTTTCTAGGCCGAGCGGCAGGCGCAGATCAAAGCAGTGGGCGTGGAAAGGCGCACTTGATATCGTCGTGCTGGCGCTAGATGCAGCCCAAAGCATTACAACCACGCCTTTTAGGCGTAAAATTATGCACCTTCATGCTCATTGGATAAGTGCAATAAACGAATCGCACGCTTGCCTTTTTAGCTCCAATTCCAGTGATCCCGCAAAACCAGACGAAAGCCAAACGCTCTGCCCCCCCCCCCCCTCTCTTCATCCAGCCTGTCTGTCTGCATTATAGGCTATTATTCCATATTATTATGCTTCTCAAACCAATCTAACTGCAGTTTCAATACTGCAAGCATGTAAATACGCTACACTATAGCAAGATCAAAGTGAAAATAATGTACTAAACGCATCAGCTAGAAAAATATAGCCTATTAGATTGGTGAAAGTTTGTCCAGAAAGATATCGTTTTCTCTCCCCTGCTGCAGGTAGAATGATGCACATAAATATACCCTACATTATGTAAAGTCATTCAGTGGCGTGCCGTCCATTAGGCGAACTAGGCAAATGCTAAGGGCGCTTGAGCCGTTAGGGGCGCCAGAGAGGGTAAAAAAAAAAAAAAAAAAAAAAAATTACAAATACTTTTTCATGATAATAGGCCTACTATTATTTTGCAATAGTAGACAAAAAATAAGCACAACAACGTCTTAAGTCTTTAAATAATAGTGAAATAATTTTTCTAATTCTGGCTTTCTGGCTGCCTGGGCTGCAGCCAGGCCCGTAGCTACCATTGAGGACACCGAGGTCATGGCCTCGGTATCCCCCCCCCCCCCCCCCCCCCCCCCCAAAAAAAAAGGAAAAACAGATCTATTCATCTGTCATTGATGTTTTAATGTGACAGTTTTGATCAGAAATGCAACAATTTGCTTCCTCTCTGTGTGCTATAGAAGGAAGAAAGATAAGTCACAACATTCAGATTTTGCATTGAGGATTGGGGCTAGACTTTGGGGACAGTTCTATTGAAGTGAATGGGTAAGTAACTACCCTGTAAGTGATGTTTGTGTAGATGGGCCATTCTATTTAATTGAGCAGTATTCTGCCATGTGACCTGTATGCAGAATATAAATTATATTATATGGGGAGACATTTATTTTTTGTATCATTTTAAAGCAACAGCACATAAAGAGGATATTAATCTAACATGATGTCTGTAGTTCTTTATAGATCTAGCCTCTTAATTTTGCTCTCAAAGTGCACCAGATTGAAGCATTTTACTTTAAAATTGACAACATTTTCTATCCGGGGGGGCACAGCCCCCCCTGGGCCCCCCGCGACGCGTTAAAACGACCTCGGTATTCCTCAAAACCTGCCTACGGGCTTGGCTGCAGCACTTTCACCATGGTCCCTAATCCATACCACCCCACCCCCTGCGCGGCCGCGCCCCCTTCTACCTGCTCGGAGCTTTTTCCCAGAGTGGGGGAAGGGTGATTCTGAGCCTGCACTGCAGGCAGCAGTTTTAGCAGTGACATGACGTCAGTTTGTGTGACTGTATAAGTATTTGTGGTGGGATTAGCTGCGATATAATTTTTATTATATTTTCTTTGGGGGGGGGGGGGGGGGGCACCAGCAAAAATCTTGCCTAGGGCACCAACTTGGTCAGGCACGCCACTGAAGTCATTGCATAAATGTGTTTTTATTGTAAAACTAAATGTGGAGTAGGGCGAAGCTAAATCACGTTAAATCCACACAGGGTATATATAGGCTCAAGAGGACATATATGTTTCACATAGGGTGGTGTTTCATTTCATGTTTTATTTGGTCCAATATTGAAATGTTCGACAATTGCAGGTTGTCTTACCATTACACATTATTTTAGATCTACCTTTTATATCTATTTCGGCTCTATTTAGTAGCGAAATGGAGGACCCAATTGCATGCTGGGAGTGGACATTCACAGGCAGTAAACTTACAACTGCTATTTCCTATGGGAAGCTGGGTGCTGCGTGGCTGCTATGTGTTGTGTCTGTTTGAGCGAGGGAGTCAGAGAGAGAGAGAGAAGGGTGACTCAGAGGCAGAAGAGCACTGGCGCACTGAATACGCCTGGTTTCAGAGAGAGACAGAGAAGGGTGACAGGGGAGAGGCACAAGTGCACTGGCGCAGTGAATAGGCCTGGTTTTCAAAGGCGCAAAGCGCTAAATTTAAGGCAGGTGCCAAGATATCAGTACGCCGAGATTTAAGGCCGACACGCCCACTTTGGCCCATTCTGGGGCTGCGCCACGCCCATTCGGCCTAAAGCGCATTTGGCAGCCTAAAGCCATATTGATATCGTCCCAAAACAGGCGCAAGGCACGTTTTTTTGCGTTTAAGGCCCGTTTTAGCGCCGAAGGCTTGTGGGAGAATAGGGCCCGACATGTCACAACCTTTTTTTCTGATACAGTAACTAGCATGACAATCCACTCACCCATCAGAATGACGAAGAAACACCACTGCATCTTCATTCTAGATGACTCTCATGAACACAGTCTCAGATCCTGGATAAGAGTGATTTGATTGTTTCAGTTTTGGGAAACATACCATACCAGACATGTCCAGATGATTTAAATAAATAAATAAACAAATAAACAAATAAATAAATAAAGCCTCAGAGATTTGTATGGCATTACATGCAATACCATCCTATAATAAATGTATGTCTGTGTGTGAGTGAGCAGAATGTGTTCGGGCATAATAGGTGACCCAATGGAGCCAGATTTTTTAATTAGGTAATTAGGGGTGATTAATTGCCATATTAACCTAATTATTCCCCTAATTATCTAATGATCTGATTTCATCACAGATTTCACTCACACAGATTACATCATCATTGATTGCTCAAGTGACATCACTGGTGACATCACCAATTCTATACATAAGTAATATCATTAGTGATTTATGATGAATTTGAGTGTGTCCACTAGTGTGTAGAAATTTGCATTATTGTATTATAAAAATGTCACGATAAACTTACAACTTCACAGTTATTGTATCTTTTATTTATTCTGTTTTGATTAAACATTGCCTTTGGGCAGCAGGGGTCACTGTTACTTGTCTAGTGAAATTATTTTGTTAGAAATTAGCAGCAGTCAAGATAATATATAAATTACTTCATCGTTGTTTAGCAGCCATTCAGTGAAAACAACCTTCCAATCTACCAACTCCCCAAATTCTTTCTGATTTCAGATGGAAATACTCGGCTGTCAGTCAGTCAATGCTTTTTTCCTCAGTGAACTGTGACAACTTATATGTCATAAATGTCTAATTTCTGGCCAAAGTACATAAAATAAAATATGTATGTATGTATTCTTGTCTTTGGGAGGATCTTATAGCTGATATTGTTTCAGACCTGCCAAATGCAAATATCAAAATTCACAAAATGAATTTTATTTTAAATACACAGTACATTAAATAAAAGTATGTAGGCCTAATTAATGTCCATGTCTGCACGCACGCACATGCGCGCGCACGCACGCACACACATGCCCAGAATAAACAGATTGAATTAACTCACCTCTGATCCCTGCTTCAGTCTCTTCTCTTTTCTCTCTCTTTCTCTTTAGACCTGCTGAGGTGAACTCCCTCTGTCTCCGCTGCCTATGTATACATAAGCAGTCCTCTTGTAGCCACGCGGTATTTCAATATTCAAATATGTCTCTTCATATCATTTACATGAAATTGCCAGGCAGAAAATGCCCTGAGTGTGGAGTGAGGACATTTTTAATATATATCGTAAAATGTGCATTGCACAAAATACCTTATGGCAACAAACATGTAGTACTTAAAAGTTTGAAAAATAAATGATTTTCAGTTACCCTCTGTTGCTCAAGGTACTTTCAATGTGAAAAACAGAATAATCCATTATCTTCATTATCCAGTATCACTTGATTGTCCAACAAGGATTAAGAAAACATTTGATTCCAAAATAATATGGATAAGTACAATTGATATTTAATGTTTGAACAATATTCCTGAAGACAGACCACTGCATCTTCAAGAACATTGATATTTAACGTCGGAAGATATTAGTTAAATATTTTGTCCCATTCCCAGTTTCCAGAGTTCTTCAAATGGTGGATGAGATTCAAACTTCAAGATAAATTAGTCAGTATACACTCAGGTGATGTGAACAGACAAATCATGATCCTTCAGTGAAATAGTCATGGACATAATTGTACAATGTAAAAGTAGTTGAAGTCATTTAATTTACATGGAAGCATAAATCATGATTTTCAAAGTAATACATAGCTGCTATTGGTTCATTGGTTTAAGGTTTGGTGTGTATTCTTTAGTTTTTTGTTTAAAACTAAAGCCGGCACAAGACACAAACAGAAAACACATCCTGCCACAATGACAATGGAAGGTCGGCACACTGACAATAGAAACTAAAGTAATAATGAAACGTGCATTCCCCTTCAAAAAGCAGGGGGGGGGGGGGGGGCTGGATGGGCTCTCAACGTGGAGTGTGTGTATTCTTATATAAAGACTTGTTGGGGGGGGGGTCATGTGTATTCTTATATAAAGACTTGTTGGGGGGGGGGGGCTCATGTGTATTCTTATATAAAGACTTGTTGGGGGGGGCTCATGTGTATTCTTATATAAAGACTTGTTGGGGGGGCTCATGTGTATTCTTATATAAAGACTTGTTGGGGGGGGCTCATGTGTATTCTTATATAAAGACTTGTTGGGGGGGGGGGGTCATGTGTATTCTTATATAAAGACTTGTTGGGGGGGGTCATGTGTATTCTTATATAAAGACTTGTTGGGGGGGGCTCATGTGTATTCTTATATAAAGACTTGTTGGGGGGGGGGGGCTCATGTGTATTCTTATATAAAGACTTGTTGGGGGGGCTCATGTGTATTCTTATATAAAGACTTGTTGGGGGGGGGGGCTCGTGTGTATTCTTATATAAAGACTTGTTGGGGGGGGGGCTCATGTGTATTCTTATATAAAGACTTGTTGGGGGGGCTCATGTGTATTCTTATATAAAGACTTGTTGGGGGGGGGGCTCGTGTGTATTCTTATATAAAGACTTGTTGGGGGGGGGGGGCTCATGTGTATTCTTATATAAAGACTTGTTGGGGGGGCTCATGTGTATTCTTATATAAAGACTTGTTGGGGGGGGGGGCTCATGTGTATTCTTATATAAAGACTTGTTGGGGGGGGCTCATGTGTATTCTTATATAAAGACTTGTTCGGGGGGGGGGCTCATGTGTATTCTTATATAAAGACTTGTTGGGGGGGGGGGGCTCGTGTGTGTATTCTTATATAAATTGTACCCAAAATACATGCTGCTCTTAATTATACCAACTTTTCTATACCATGTCTATGAAAATAGGAAGCATCCCGGCTTCAATTGCACTCCAGTGAAAGGGGGATCCCTCTCTGTTTGGGAGTTTTTCAATGTTCGCAATGAAGGTCTGGTTGGGGTGGTGTCGTTTTCATTTATTGCTTTATCATATCGGTATTGTGAATCCCTGTGTGAGTGTAACTGGTCAAAGGCCAATACTCTGAATATTCCAAAGACGACAGAAGATGGTATACGCCAACACGTTCTCATTCCGAACTAGTCCCAGACCACTGATTTGTCCCGCACCTTTTGTGTTTGACGTAACGCTCCGCAGAGCCTAGGGCGTTTTATGGAGTGCAGCACTCCGCACCTGTGGGTTTAGGCAACGGTCAAGTACGCCATTGGGCTCGTCGTCCAGTTGGTAAGTACGGTAGTATCACCCAGGGGATGGGTCGTACCACGGGGAGGGCGGTGGGGGGGTGCTTAGGTTCAGGCATTGAGTAGGTGATCTTTAGGTTTAGGCATTGGGCAGGCGGTCCGCCTGTGCTGCATTCCAGAAAATGCTCTAGGCTCCGGAGAGCGTTACGTCAAACACAAAAGGCACGTGGCAAGAGAGGACGAGTTCTGAGTGAGAATGGGCTGTATTGGCTGATCACTTGTGTGGCCCTCTGTGTTGTTGTAAAACCAGGTTTACTGGCAGTAGAAGGTGAGGACATTCTGCTGGTTTCCTCATACAGTGTCAGCACCAGTGGAGGCCCCAGGTCAGGGTTTCCAGACCATGTGCAGAGAGCACTGGGGCAGTCGCTCTGTGGCACTGGGAGGCTCCGGGAACAACAGCAGATTTACACATGACCGTTCTGAAGATTCCCTTTAGTTTTTCCATTTCCTCTCCTCACCTAGTTCCCTTCCTTTACCCTAGCTTTACTCCTGATGAGTTATTTTGTTCACCTGTTGGCTCCCTCACTGATTGTCTCCATTAAGTTCACCTGAGTTCCCCTCCTCACTCCTTATTTAAAGTATGCACTCCTCAGTCTCATACACTATACTCTTTTAGTTCTATCCTTAGTCTTGGTTTGTAGCCTACATTGTAGTTCGGAGAACTTGATCCTAATTTTTTACATGGGCTTATCTGATTTGTCTTTTCTAATCATGTTTTCGGTGTCCTCAATGGTAGCCCATGTGTTTTCTCCTGTTTTCTCCTATGGTTTTCCCTGTGTTCTCAATATGGGTTTTCTCCCCATTGCAAAAGTGATTGCTTGGTGCAAATAAGTATTTAATCTGGAAAGCAGTTTTCTCTGGACTTCACTTATTCTACCTTTCTGTATCCTTGAAAGGATGCCCACATGGTGATAGTCTTAAAGTCTTAAAACCCTGGGGCCGGTTGCACAAAGCACCTTAAGTTAAGATGTCCCTGAGTCCGAGTTAAGGTGTCCATAAGATAGAATCGGTTGCACAAAACACCCTTAAATTGTGTGCTTACGTTTTCCTTAAAATTTGTAACCTTAAGGAGAAGATTTAAGGGTGAGATTTAAACTCGCCCTGAAAGTTGGTGAACAAGCTTGGTTTGCCCTTAACAAGCTTATTTTGCTAACAAATTATAAGTGTGTCGTGATCCTAAAGCTGTTTGTTATATTGAGAGTGCGTTCTTCAACAGCTTAATTTGCGTAATATGGAGGGAAAATTCTCAGAGAACAACCTTGTATTGTAGGATTTCACAGTTGCCTCTGTCATTTCACCAGACCATGGCATGATTGAAAACATCACACGAGGAAAAGCCAATGTGCTCTGCGGTTTGCAAATACAGCATCTAGTCCATCTGATGCCTGTGACAGCTGTTCTAAAGAGATGTATGTCTAATCTCACCCATCTGTCTCTTCTGCCCGAGCAATGCAAATGATGCAGTTCAGTACAGCTCTGTGCTCTATGCTCTGTGCTCTGTGCTCTGTGCTGTTAACAACTTTGCATCCTTTTTGGATGCAGGCATCTGACATCCACGCAAAGATCCATAATATACCAGTTGTCTCGTGTGTGCCAATCTTAACATATTTGATTTTGCACTGAGCTTTCTTCAAGCATGTGAAAATACCTGGTGCTAATTTCTGTTTGATTTCTTGGAGTTGCGAGCAGTGGAGGCCTAAAGGTTAACTTAGAGAAGCGAGCTTGTCATCAGTTCCATCCCCGGGATGCATCTGGGTGGGTGAAAGTGAAAAGCAGCGCTTGCCCGTCCCTCATTGGCATTACTGAAGTGCCCTTGAGCAAGGCCTTTAATCCCAACTCAAACTGGGCCAGCTCAAACTGGGCTGGAGCCAGATTTGGGAGCTCACACAGAGCCAGTGCTTCAGTTCCAGCTGCAGGGGGTGCTCTCACTGTGCGTCGACTTCCTACAGGAGCGAATGGTCGACAGCAGCTGTCTGGATGCGCTTGTACTGGCCGACACCTACGGGCTGGGCCAGCTGGGGCAAGCTGCTGAGCGGTTCATCCTAGCCCACTTCCAGGCCATCACCGTGGGGGAGAAGTTCAGGGATCTGCCCTGTCCCATCCTGGAGAGGCTGCTGGAGAAGGACTTGCTCTGCGCAGAGAGCGAGGTGATCTTCATGATGGGTGGATGACCCCCCCCCCCCCTTTTGAATGTCACTAAAGGTGCTGACAGGGTTCTGCGCAGCCTCGACTTGGAGCCTTGCTGCCGACGAGCGGCGACAGCGAGACTGTGCATACTCGAACGTAACTCGGCACATTGGCTGCGGTACACGTCCAAAACACTAGGTGGCTTGTGGTACACTCATGTCCGTTACATATAACGCTATTGTGTTGTTTACCAAGAACTTGCAATCATGTCGGTGGGGGGACATTTCCAAACTCATTCCGGTGAGCCTGCAGAAGGCTTTGCTAGATGAGGGACAAGCACTGTTAAATGAGGAAATTGCATTTCCCCATTCCTCACAACAAGTACGTCCAATCACAGCTCTCGTGCTGGTCACGTGACGTCTCAGTCACATTTTCGAGGAGCTGCACCGCCCCTCCGCCGAGCTGCGCCGATAGGACGGCCAGCTGCGGCGACCCCCTCGGCGCAGTCAAGCGCCGGCGATTTCTTTCGAGCATAATTTGCGCTTTAATAGTCTTTATAGGTTAGATATTTTGACCTTGACCTTGACTTTTAAAACCCATAAAAAAGTATTGTAGTATCGGCGATTTGCCTTTGTGGGGCGGTATTGTGTCATCTGTCTGTCTCTGCCAGTATTGTGTTCATCCTTATCTGTTTGTCATCTCTTCAATTGTCATCTTTTCTTATTGTTTTCCATCATCACATTTACCTGCATGGGTCCACTCAAATCTGCCCACTCCCCTGAGTTGAGTTTAGTTGCTTCAGAAGGTGCTAATAGAGTGTAATGAGTTGACAATTCAGTCTGAGATCAGGATATCATCAAATCATCATCAAGCTGACTTCCTGCCTCCTCAGAAGGCAAGAAGTCAGCTTGCATTGCAAATAATGATATGAATCTATGATGCATGTCATGATGCCCTCCCACTGGCTGCAGTGGTAACAGTGTATATTTTGGTTGAATGGTTGTTCTTGTTGTTGTTTATGTTGGTCAAAGTGTTGTGACAGTTCAGTTTCGGTTTTGCCATCAGCCTGGTCAGGAAAAGAGAACTGGGTGGAAGAAGAGAACGAAACACACTGCCTCGAAAGCTGACACTACCCTTGAGCAAAACTCATGGCCATATGGCCAACAGTACGAGCGTGGTGCTAGCGAGCAGCTCCCGGCTGTGAAAGCGTGTGAGTGTGTACTATATGAATAGGAATGTATGCTTATCAGTTTGTTTAAGGGGTTAAAAATGTGTCTTACTCATTCTTTACATGAGATGGATATAAGTTAAACCTTTCAGTGTAGATTTGAGTCACTCAAAAGGAGTAAATACTCAGTGTCATATCCATAATGGTATTTGTTGAACTTTTGAAGAATGGTTAAACATTGTGAGTGAATCATATCTACACACAAATGTTCATACATCAGTCATATGCATCTCATTAGCCATTTAAAGGGATCTTCTCATTGTTTATTTGGAATTTAATTGAGCCCATAACAAAACTGATATATCATCTATGGTTCCCCAATTTGATCACACCTGCAAGACAACAGTAAATACTGTAGCGCACAGGCCTCCTAGAGGCATCCTCTTTGTCTATGGTGCGGCATAGTAGGATTGCCTTTTGGAGGTCTGGTGAGATGAAGGAGGAGCGCGGCCGGGAGAAACCCACAGAGCCTTAGCCCTCCATGCACCGAAGGGTCTTTCAATGCTGCGGTGTAGCACTAGCTCTATTGCAGCGGATTGGGCATGATCAACCCTTCCGTGGGCAACGCTGCAGACAGAGTAGGAAGGCTGATCCGTGAGCGGCTGCTTCTGGGACGCGAGTCGGGGTCTTAATCGGCCTCGGCTGGGTCTACTGGGCGAGGGTGTATGATGTTCGATAGACCCGAAACACCTTACGACCCCAGTTAACATCACTGATGACGCGTCCCAGCGCATGCTGAAGCATTGTATTTTCAACCGTATGTGTTACACTTTATTCTTGAGAATTTCATAGACTCCTTTATTTTTTAACCCAGCATGTTCTTTTCCAGTGACACCCTGCTTCACATCCATTCATAGTACTGTACTTAGGGACACAACCATAGTCTGTTACTGTTGGTCACTGAGAGGCACAATCACTTTTTCCAGACCTAGAATTGTAAAGCTGGTCCCTGCAGGGTTTGAACCAGCAACCTCCCCAGTCACAAGCTCACACCTCCAACCACCAGGCTGCCGCCAATATCCCTTACAAACTGTATCCTCAAAAATGCATGACCAAAATGCTCCTTTCACTCATAGAAATAAAGGCAGATTTTTCACCTCAATAACCTTTGAAACTCTGCATTTGTGGAAAAATTAGACAAGGCCATTTCTGAAAATGAATGAATGGCCTTCCCCATGATTTCTCCACTTGACAAGACCAAGAGTCATAAATTAAGCCTCTAACATGTCAACAATTTTCAAGCCAAAACATGTTCTTACAACATGCCACACATGGCAATTTTGAGCCCTTACATTCCACCAAACAAGACCCAGAAGACGTCCCAGTGAGTGTGGGAAGTCTGTAAATCGATCTGAACATCTCAAGTGTTTCCCTTCTCCATGTGTAGATAGTGGTGTTCAGGGCAGTATGTGAGCTGGATGGAGGAGAACCGCAGAACCTCTCTCCCCGGAGAGACTCCCCTCTCTCCCTGACCTGCTCCTGCGGGTCAGGGAGAGAGACAGGCTGTTATCTCTAGAACACCACAACACACGCGTGTGCGTGCAGGCTGAAATAAAGCCATAATCACAACTCATCAACACCCCTCTCAGTCTTTTTCTTTGATTGTTTCTTCTTTCTTTCTTTCTTTCTTTCTTTCTTTCTTTCTCCCCACCTACAGTAGACTCTCACAGCTCCTCACCTACAGTAGACTCTCACAGCTCCTCACCTACAGTAGACTCTCACAGCTCCTCACCTACAGTAGACTCTCACAGCTCCTCACCTACAGTAGACTCTCACAGCTCCCCACCTACAGTAGACTCTCACAGCTCCCCACCTACAGTAGACTCTCACAGCTCCTCACCTACAACAGACTCTCACAGCTCCTCACCTACAGTAGACTCTCCCAGCTCCCCACCTACAGTAGACTCTCACAGCTCCTCCACCTACAGTAGACTCTCACAGCTCCTCACCTACAGTAGACTCTCACAGCTCCTCACCTACAGCTCCTCCACCTACAGTAGACTCTCACAGCTCCTCACCTACAGTAGACTCTCACAGCTCCTCACCTACAGCTCCTCCACCTACAGTAGACTCTCACAGCTCCTCACCTACAGCAGACTCTCACAGCTCCTCACCTACAGTAGACTCTCACAGCTCCTCCACCTACAGTAGACTCTCACAGCTCCTCACCTACACTAGACTCTCACAGCTCCTCACCTACAGTAGACTCTCACAGCTCCTCACCTACAGTAGACTCTCACAGCTCCTCACCTACAGTAGACTCTCACAGCTCCTCACCTACAGTAGACTCTCACAGCTCCTCACCTACAGTAGACTCTCACAGCTCCTCACCTACAGTAGACTCTCACAGCTCCTCACCTACAGCTCCTCCACCTACAGTAGACTCTCACAGCTCCTCACCTACAGTAGACTCTCACAGCTCCTCACCTACAGCTCCTCCACCTACAGTAGACTCTCACAGCTCCTCACCTACAGTAGACTCTCACAGCTCCTCACCTACAGTAGACTCTCACAGCTCCTCCACCTACAGTAGACTCTCACAGCTCCTCACCTACAGTAGGCCAACGGGCCAACACAGATGTACAGAATGGCGTAACTACAGGCTCTAAATAGTCCATGGGCCAAGGCTCAAATTTTGACATATCGGTACCACCTGAGGTGACCGCACGATTTTGTTATTTTTGTCTTCCTACATGTCTCTAGTTTATATTTTGGTATGATAACCCTTCCGATTAGGTAGCTTAAGGATAGTTATCACTCTGTAAACAAACCTACCCCCAAAAAATTACAAAACCCTGATTTCATCATATCTCCTGAACCACACATGATAACGCAGAAAATGTGATGTCTACCCCTATGTTTTCATGGTCAGGGACTACAATGACACCCTATACAACATCATAAACTGTTCACATGAATAGTTAATGGTGAATTCAGTGGTGTTTTGGGGAATTCAGTGGTGTTTTGAGAAGGATACAATGTAATTAGTCCATGGGCCAATGGTGAAATCGGTACCACCTAAGGGGACTGCGCAATTTTTGTATTTTTGTCTTCCTACATGTCTCTAGTTTATATTTTGGTATGATAACCGTGCCAATCTGGTAGCTTATTGATAGTTATCACTCTGTAAAAAACCTTCTCCCATATAAATGACAAACCCCTGATTTATGTGTATTAGTCCAGATGATATGTGAAAATCATGTTCACTTTTTCATAAAAGCATGAAACTTGGTACACATATAGTTTGGGGCCCCGTAAATCTTCAGAAATTAAGCCATCACAAAAATGCCTCGCGGTGGCTATTTTAATTCCGCCATAAGTGAATTATGTAGTTTGCATCATATCTCCTGAACCACACATGATAACACAGAAAAGATTATGTCTATCCCTATGTTTTCATGGTCAAGGATTACAATGATACCATATAGAACATCATAAACTGTTAAAGTAACTAATCAATGGTGAATTTAATGACGTGAGAAGGAAATCACAGTTTCTGATAACTGATGCTATAACCTCAATTCCATGACCACTCTCTGGCTAAGATTTTTTGATGAGTAATTTGACTTCTATGGGCCTTTTGTTAAAATAGCCCCCAGGCCCCTCCCAAACATCCTCCGACTTTCTGCCAGATGGCCAAATCCAAGATGGCCACTGGTACAATCTTGGAAAATTTACTTTTGAACCAGAGCACCTAGAATAATGTATGAAGACACTTTTCAGTGTAAGTCAACCACAAAGAATCTGATTCTGACATCAGTTTAACATTCTGTCATAATTTTGACCCACAATTCCAAGATGGCTGCCATCCAGTAGCGTGAAAACTTAACTTTTGAATGGCAACATATACGTATGTGGTGTTTGGGGTTTACCATTTTTAGAGTAAGGACGGAGATTAACAATGGTGAATTATAGCTATTTTAATTGCAAATCCATGCCTACCAAACATGGTTTAGTAATGACAATTATTGTGTTTTGAGGGTAATTTCATAATTATGTTAGTCTCCCCTCCCTACCGGGAGAGGAGTCTGGCGCCACGGAAACAGGCAACTGGGATAAGCCCTCCCCTGCTCTACAGCTGCTCCCCATTGGAGCGACTGTTTCAGTGGGTGCCGGATGTCTGCTCCCGGCTTATTACAAACTCTGTCATTGGCTCCGACCATGTCAATCAGAGCGGCTTCCGCTCCCTCCTCCCTGTGTGTCGCTGTAAATAGTGCCCTGCCGCCTCAGTGAAAACAACAACGCTAACTAGCTAGCAAGCTAACGGCAGAAACCTACACGCTAGCTCGTTGCTACACGCTGAAAAGGGCAAGTTGGATTGTTGGAAACTATTTTCCAAGGGCACTGCCGCTAAGCGCCGCCCAACGCAATCCCACTATGGAGACCTGCGTGGGAGGGGAGGCTGGCCAGCGAGACTATGGGAAAGGTGAAGGTGAATAGCCTATGTCCATTGTCCAACAAGTTTTCTCAATTAATTTCCCTCTTTGCGATGTGATAAAAGTTTCTCAGTGAGTTATAGTTGATTGCATTGCCTCACTGAATTATCTCCTAATATCCAATTTTAGCAGCAGAATTTGATGTCCTGGCGTGGGCACGTCCATGTGTAATGACATATCCAAAAGGAATTTTACTCTGTGCTGCACAGCATAGAGATTATGGTGCGCTCAAGCGCAGCAGAGTATTTAGCGCGTAAGAGGTGCTTTTTTTTAGCGTGTAAGAGGTGCTGCCCCGTATTCTGAGCAGAAACGGCTGATTGTGGCACGCCTATGTCCAGTAAAATTATAACAGGCATGCGCTTGTGCACGCCCCCAATTTGCATTGCGCGCGGCGTACCGCTTTTGCGAAGATAGGGCCCCCGGGACTTGCAAGAATCTGGTCAACTTCTCCTCTCCTGCAGCATGGGCTGATTTTAAGTCTGCAATGAGTGGATGCGAAAAGGAGCAAAAACACCAGACGCTGAAGTGACGAAGCATCTGGAAGCGCAGCCAGTTTCATTTTGGTGCACTTGTTAGCACATTAGACCGTTCAGTCAGACCAGCCGTGATGTGGCCGGCTCGCCCCATGCAGAGATTGTTTCAGCGTCTGATCTATTTTTGTGTGAGACCCGTGAGTGATTGTGTGAAGCCAGATAGGAAGTCAGTACAAGTTGTCACCGGCGCGGAGCAAAGCAGTGCGTCTGGTGTGAATGGCCAGGGTCCTGCTCGAGCTGAATTTACACACAGCGGCACTTCGCGTCTGCAGCATCACAATCATCTTCCACCCTCCTCCCTGCATGCATGCTCCAACCCGCTCTGACTGACTGGTGGCGACCATTTATGGATTTCGTTTCCACTCCCTCCGTGTCGAATCTGTCTATCTCAAATGCAAACAACATCAACAATGCTAGCTCGTTGCTACATGCTGAAAACGGTTGGATCTGGATTGTGCAATAAAGCAGGCCTGCTTGATACGTTTGGTGGATAGTTGTAAAGGTGAACGGAGCCTTTTTCCCCTATACCAGGGTGGAGGTATTAGCAGCCAGACTCTGCCATTGTAGGGAGGGAGTCTGGCAAGCGAGACTACCCGGGGAGGAACTCAAGGTAGGAGCTGCTGAGATGGAGTGGAGCGCTCCAAGGCAGTGATTGACCTGGTTGTGGTCAACTTGTAAACCTCCACGAGTTGCTGGAACATTGTGTTTTTGATGAATGTGTGGCCTTATTCAACTCCAACATCACATACAGGAAGACGCAGAAGAGCAAGCGCATCTAGAAGAAGCTCTATCTCCAATCTGTAGGGCTGCAAGAACCCTACATCACTCTCGTTGACATGGGCATGATCTAAAGGATGGCAATTCCATCTGCAAGAGATTGGCAGACACAAGATGGCACCCAATACAAGTGGTCGGACTATGTCCACAAGGTGTCATCCATCATCCTTGCCCGCCATGGTGATGTTGACATATCTGTGTGATCGACCGGTATGACACAGCATACTTGGCTAAAGATGATGAGCGGAATCTGATGATTCAGAATCTATAGCTACAGCTAATAAAAAGAGCTTATTTTAGTTATCTTGTCATACATTCATTAAATATTTTAATGCAAGAAATCCTGGGGGTAGTTGGTACAGCAGTACCAAGGTAAAATGGGTGTTGACATTAACATATTTTCAGTGAACATAATTCTGAAATGACTCCCAAAACATCCACCATTGTTAATCTCCTTCCTTGTGGTAAACCCCAAACGCACAGTATACCTTCCCATTCAAAAGTTACATTTCCACAATACTGGATGGCAGCCATCTTGGAATTCTGGGTCAAAACTATGCCATAATGTCAAACTGATGTCAGAATCGGATTCCTCGTGGTTGACTTGCACCGAAAAGTGTCTTCATACATTATTCTATGTGCTCTGGGTCAAAAGTCAATTTTTTAACATGGCGCCAGTGGCCATCTTGGATTTGGCCATCTGGCAAGGAAAATCCCAGGATCCTTAGGAGGGACCTGGGCGCTATTTTAACAAAAGGTCTATATAAGTCAAATCACTCATCAAAACATCTTAGCCAGAGAATGGTCATGGCTTTGAAGTTATAGCATCGGTTATCAGATACTGTCATTTCCTTCTCACAACGTCATCAAATTCACCATTGATTAGTCACTTTAACAGTTTATGATGTTCTATATGGTATCATTGTAATCCTTGACCATGAAAACATTGGGATAGACATCTCCTTTTCAGTGTTAGCATGTGTGGTTCAGGAGATATGATGCAAACTACATAATTTGCTTATGGCAGAATTAAAATGGCCGCCACAAGGCATTTTTGCGATGGCTCAATTTCTGAAACTGTACAGGGCCCCAAACTATAAGCGTACCAAGTTTCATGCTTTTACGAAAAAGGGAACATCATTTTCACATATCATCTGGACTAATATACAGAAATCAGGGTTTTGTCATTTATATGGGGGTAGGTTTGTTTACAGAGTGATAACTATCCTTAAGCTACCAAATCAGCAGGGTTATCATACCAAAATATAAACTAGAGACATGTAGGAAGACAAAAATAACAAAATCGTGCGGTCACCTCAGGTGGTACCGATTTTTGCCTTGGCCCATGGACTAAAAGCACATTTGGTAAATTACTACAATTGCAGCCTCCGGATGTTATGCAAACATATGTTTTCTGCATTCGCTCTCTCTCACTTACAGGATTTGAGTGACTGTGATTTACTGTAGTTGACTGTAGATGCATTGTGCTAAACTGGGCCTGGTTGGTCAGAGGTGGTGAAATAATGTAGAGGGAGAGATGCATGAAACACAGACAGGAAGCTGCTCTCATGAAATGTGACTCTTGCAATGTCCTGCGTCACCTGTCTCACCAAAGCTTTGTTCAAACTCGCATGCAACAGACATTTGAATTAGGTCACAACAGCCTAGTGCAATAATCAAGACTAGCTGTACAAACGTGTGTGTGTGTGTGTGTGTGTGTGTGTGTGTGTGTGTGTGTGTGTGTGTGTGTGTGTGTGTGTGTGTGTGTGTGTGTGTGTGTGTGTGTGTGTGTGTGTGTGTGTGCGTGTGCGTGTGTGTGGTTTGTGCATGGTCGTAACTACCATTGAGGACACCGAAAACATGACCTTGTTTTTTGTTTTTTTGTTTTTTTTATAGCCTCGCCCCCCAGATCTATTCATCTGTCATTGATGTTTTAAAGCCCTCATAAATAACATGATATATGACATAGTTGATCAGAAATGAAACAATTTGCTTCCTCTCTGTGTGCTATATACTGTAGAAGGAAGAGACATAACTCACCACAACATTCACATTTTGCATTGGGGCTAGATTGGGGCTAGACTTTGGGGACAGTTCTATTGAAGTGAATGGGTAAGTAACTCTCCTGTAAGTGATGTTTGTGTAGATAGGCCATTGTATTTAATTGAGCAGTATTCTGCATTGTGACCTGTATGCAGAATATATATTATATTATATGGGGAGACATTTATTTTTGGTATCATTGTAAAGCAACAGCACAGTAAAGAGGATATTAATCTAATATGATTTATAGATCTAGCCTCTTAATTTTGCTTTCAAAGTGTACCAGATTGAAGCATTTTACTTTAAAATTGGCAACATTTTCACAGCCCCCCCCCAGCCAACCCCGGCCGTGTGTGTGTGTGTGTGTGTGTGTGTGTGTGTGTGTGTGTGTGTGTGTGTGTGTGTGCGCCCGCGGGCGTGCATGTGTGCGTGCATGTGTGTTTGTGTTAGCCATTTATTTTCACAGCTTAGAAAAATATACAGTAGCATATTACTAAAAAATAAACTTTATTGGTTTAAATCCAGTGTAAGAAGTCAAGCGACATGGTGGTTACAGAAGAATTAGAATACATTTACATACATTTAAGATAACATCTCTCTACTATTAAAAAAAAGCATGATGCAACAATGTTGACCACATGTCTGCCTGGTTGTTGATCTAAATATGAATGTGTTCTTTAGTAAACCTGCCTCGTTCAGTAATGTAACGGATGTGAATATCATCTGGATCATAACTAGTAGCCATTTGATCACATCCTACATGCGATGTTATACAGTATATACATAACTTATATATATTATATACAATTTTTTTAATAGGGTCATGACTAGGCTTTATATTTCATACAAAACTAAATTCTACCCACACAAATTACATAAAGTCAGCAACAATGCTTTTGTCGGGATAAGAAGATAACTTACCTACCCCCCCCTCAACCCTACAGGTCACTCATGCATTGATTGCTCCTTAGCTTACATACATACATTCATCATGATAATTGGAGACAGCAGCATCCAAACAAAGTTGCCACTTCATGTCCAAACAGAAAGTGTTGACCATAATTCATCTTATTCAAATTTATTTTCTCTGAAAACCTGCACCAAACATCCATGTGCAAGCATTTCTCTCTTTGGAATATAAAACACCGCCTTGGAATACAAGATGGACAGTTTAGTCTGGATTTGTGAGCATGTAGCCTACAAGTCTCTCCACAAGCTACAGACAAAGAAGATCCTGTCCTCTCTTTTCTGGAGTTTCTGGAGTTGCTCCATCGTGGAGGAATGAGATGCAGATTTCGTTCATGCCGTGACAGTACGGACGTGACAGTACGGACGTGACAGTACGGACGTGACAGTACGGACGTGACAGTACGGACGTGACAGGACGGACGTGACAGTACGGACGTGACAGGACGGACGTGACAGTACGGACGTGACAGTACGGACGTGACAGGACGGACGTGACAGTACGGACGTGACAGGACGGACGTGACAGTACGGACGTGACAGGACGGACGTGACAGTACGGGCATGACAGGACGGACGTGACAGTACGGGCATGACAGGACGGACGTGACAGTACGGGCATGACAGGACGGGCGTGACAGTACGGTACGGGCGTGACAGTACGGTACGGGCGTGACAGTATGGTACGGGCGTGACAGTACAGTACGGCCGTGACAGTACAGTACGGCCGTGACAGTACAGTACGGGCGTGACAGGACGGACGTGACAGTACAGTACGGGCGTGACAGGACGGTACGGGCGTGACAGTACGGTACGGGCGTGACAGGACGGACGTGACAGTACAGTACGGGCGTGACAGTACAGTACGGGCGTGACAGTGCGGACGTGACAGTACGGGCGTGACAGTACAGTACGGGCGTGACAGTACAGTACGGGCGTGACAGTACGGTACGGGCGTGACAGTACAGTACGGGCGTGACAGTACAGTACGGGCGTGACAGTACGGTACGGGCGTGACAGTACAGTACGGGCGTGACAGTACGGCTGTGACAGTGCGGACGTGACAGTACAGTACGGGCGTGACAGGACGGACGTGACAGTACAGTACGGGCGTGACAGTACAGTACGGGCGTGACAGTACAGTACGGCTGTGACAGTGCGGACGTGACAGTACGGGCGTGACAGTACAGTACGGGCGTGACAGTACGGTACGGGCGTGACAGTACGGTACGGGCGTGACAGTACAGTACGGGCGTGACAGTACAGTACGGCCGTGACAGTACAGTACGGGCGTGACAGTACAGTACGGGCGTGACAGTACAGTACGGGCGTGACAGTACAGTACGGGCGTGACAGGACGGTACGGGCGTGACAGGACGGACGTGACAGTACAGTACGGGCGTGACAGTATGGCTGTGACAGTATGGTACATACACTCGTATGTCAAAAGGGCCACATTTTTCTCTTTTACGCTCTTCAGGACAAATGGCGAAATAAAGCTAATATGGATGTGAAAGGACAAACAGGCAAACTGTGAGCCAGCAGGTCCGTGTCTAATTCATTTGATGCTGCTGCTGGTAGGAAAATGCATTGGAGTTGAGTTTGAAGGTGGGGACTCCTCTGACCAGTGTTGTAGTCGAGTCCCGAGTCCTGGACACATTTTCACGACCCGTGACTCAACTTGGACTTGAGCACTGATGACTTGGACTTTGATGACTTGGACTTGGACTCGAGCATTCGTGCTTTCGGGCTCGGAATTTGGAGACGGGGAACTTATTTTGATCAAGACTGTATTTTTCTGTCTGTCTTTGTGTGGAATAGGCCGTGACAATTTGCCATAAAATATTGATCGCGATATTAATACCGTGACATGATTCAATTTCGTGCAAGAGCAGGCACGTACATGCGGATTCACGCTCTTGTTCGGTAGGCTAACTCAGGGCTCGGACTCAGCAATGGGGACTTGACTCGACTCTTCTTCGGCGACACTGATGTACAGTGACTAAAACACGGCGTCTGACTGCTCGACACTAGCCAAGGTCTTGAGCTCGGCGAAGTCCCTGCCGGCGTCGGCCGCTTGACTCTGCACGCCCGCGCTCTTCTGCTTCTGCCGGCCGGCGAACGGCTTCCCCAGCTTGACGGACAGCGTGTGCAGGATGGAGCTCTCGTCGGGCGAGGAGCCGCTGCGGCTGGTGCGCGTGCTCAGGCTGCGGCTCTCGGAGTTGGTGTTCTCGAAGAGGCGTCCCATGAAGCTGAGGCCGGCCTGGCGGATGTGCGAGCTGCCGGCGAACACGTAGAGGATGGGGTTGACGGCGCTGCTGAAGTAGGCGAAGGCCGTGACGTTGGGACGCGCCGTCTTGGCGGCGCGCTTCACTGCGTCACTGCCGAGTAACAGACCGACCACCTGGGGGAGCGGACGGGGGGAGAAGGGAAGTTAGTCCAAGTTAGTCTATTTACACGTGCAAATAGATGTTTGCACGTGTGGTGTTCTTGTTTTAAAAAAAAGACACTACAGATGACCCATGAGACAAAGACAAAGGTTGATGTCTGGGATCCATTGGACTATGAATAGAATGAAACATACAGAACTTTCTTCAACCCGTCACTGAACAGGGATCTTCAGACAGGGGGGTTTCTAGGACCTCTAGGGGGGGTAAGCCCCTATTCTACAACAGCATGAGTGAATACTGGATTCTGATTGGCTAGCAACAGTGGTAAATACGCCAACAATCTACAGTTCGGCTCCAACCGCAGTATCACTCCGCTCCCTGATGCTGACTCCGCTCCCTGTGCTGACTCCGCCCACTGTTAGCCTGTCAGTCTGCAAATCTCTAACAAGGAAATGGCCGATCTCTAACACAAGGAAATGTCCGATTTCGTAGTAACGTTTGATTTACTGGGTGGATTGAGTTTTGAGCAGTGGTTAGATGAAGATGAAGGTGAAGTGAACAAAGAACGACATGGTGAAATTGGGGAGAGAGAACTGGCTGAGCTTGAGTTGTCACGAGTTCGGACTAGCGGGAGGTCGGACTAGCGGGAGGTCGGACTAGCGCCCGGACCCCGAACCTGGGACTGTCAAACAAACAAACGCCCTCTGCCGTCACCAGATATCAACACACCACCACCAAAACGGGCTGCTTTAGATAACTGTTTAAATAACTGTACTTTTACAGGCAATGTATCAATAACTGTGAATCCCGTTAAGGAATAGGTTAGTTCTTTTGTGGCTCAAAGGCAACTAAATGTTTAGTGCAATCATTGATCTTGTGTATGGAACTATATTCTGTGGCGGAAGGATAAATGTATTCTGAAACCAGTAATGATTGTAAATAATGAATTGGATGTTACAATTGTGTATTTTTTATATTATTTGGTAGCTGTTGTAGAAAACAAATTTACCACTCGAGGTCGGCGTTTGTGGCCACATTTACCACTGGTACAGGATTTATAGCACTCGGCTTCGCCTCGTGCCACAACCCTGTACCAGTGGTAAATGTGGCCACAACCCCCTCCCTCTCGTGGTAAATTTGTTAAATCACAATGTGACATGCATACAGTGCCTTGTTGACCCCCCCACCCCCCACCACCGCTAAATCCCTCACAACACTGGATAACACGATTAATATATTCATATTTTTCTATATATGATATTTTAATTTACAACAATAATACCTTTAATGGATTACTAAGTAACATGAGTTTTTACACCACAAAATATATATATATATTTTTTTATGTAAAATTGAATATGCTGTTTGAATAAGTATCCATCCACTTTGACAAACCTCAACTCAAATAGGTACAGAATGGAGTCCAGTGCAATGGATGTGTGTGTGTGTGTGTGTGTGTGTGTGTGTGTGTGTGTGTGTGTGTGTGTGTGTGTGTGTGTGTGTGTGTGTGTGTGTGTGTGTGTGTGTGTGTGTGTGTGTGTGTGTGTGTGGATGTGCGTGGGCGTGGGCCAAACAGTTGTTGTTTTTCACACCATCCTGTGTCAATTCTTGAGACTGTTGTGAGATCAGCAGGTCACTTATGGTGTGAGTTGCATAACGTTAGTCGGTTTGTTCGGCCATAGTAACCACCAACAATTTGGTAAAATAGCGGTTGAAGTCAACATCTTTAGAAAATACAGAGGTCATGACCTCGGTGTCCTCAATGGTAGTTACAGCCATGGAGAGAGAGAGTTCAGAGGTTTATTGACTGCAGTAAAAAAACTGATCGTATCAGAATCAATCCCATAACAATCGAGCACTATTTCTGCCAAAAAAGAGCTTGAGTACGTCACCTCGGTGATGTTGACGCTGTGATAGATGTTATAGAGCTTGAGTACGTCACCTCGGTGATGTTGATGATGTGATAGATGTGTGAGAGCTTGAGTACGTCACCTCTGTGATGTTGACGATGTGATAGGGCAGCCAGAAGAGCGCAAAGGTGCCGACGATGAGGAGGATGAGACGGCTGCTCTTGCCTTTGCCCTGGAACATGGCGCTTCGCAGGCGCCAGATGACGGAGGAGTAGCAGATGGTGATGAGGGTGAACGGCAGCAGGCAGGACATGATGGTCTCAAACAGGTACTGGAACACCTGGTGACCCACGCTGTCCCAGTGGTACGGGTTACACAGGTACAGAGAGGCGTTGTTGGGTAGGAAGAACTTCCGATTGCTGCTGTGGAAGTTGCGGGAGGGGGTAAAGAAATAGACAGTTACTGTATATTGATCTCTAGGGCAGAGAGAAAGAGGAAGAGAATAAGCGACACATGTAAAGGTGTATGTATACATGCCTCTGCAGTATAGGCTGCACAAACTTTGAAATACAAGACTGAATCTTTGATTGCCTAACGGTCCATCATATCCATTGAAAATATATGTCAAACGTCTGGACCAAATATAACAAATTAAATTATGCCATGATATAAAAAAAAATCTTAAATTTGGGTTTCTTCATACACACACACACACACACACACTGACACACACTGACCCACCTGCGGTAGAAGGGCATGGGCAGCGATAGGACGAACGCCATCATCCAGACCCCCAGCAGGATGAGCAGCAGGGAGCGCTTGGTTCTCATCCTCTGGGAGAGGAAGGGGCGCGTGACAGCCAGCCAGCGGTCCACACTCATCAGGCAGATGAGGTAGATTGACACGTACATGTTGACGCTGGACAGGTAGTGCACCAGCTTGCACGCCGGCGAGCCGAACTCCCAGCCGCGGCCTCCGGCCAGGTAACGCAGGAAGAGCGGGGCGCTGAGCAGCACGAAGGCGTCCGCCGCCGCCAGGTTCAGGACCAGCAGACACGTGACCGAGCGCTTCTTCACGCGGCACAGCACCGACCACACCACAAACAGGTTGCCGGGGAAGCCCAGCGCAAAGGCCAGGCTCAGGATGGCGATGCCCACCTGGGCCGAGATGCTGAGGGGCGCCATCAGGGAGGCTGCTGTTGAAGAGTCGGAGGTGGAAACTGACAACGGTTGGGCTGGCACAACCTTTGGGAGAGGAAATGAACAGGAAACAGGATATGTTGTAGGCTGTTTACAGTTTGAGGGATGCCAGTGTGTGTCAATGCTGCACAGTTGCATCACATGGATTTGGCCAGGGCAGCGTGTGGGCGTTGTTACAAGCAAGGCACGCTCTAAATGAGCATGTGAAATTTCAAGTATATAAGAAATATATAAGAATGAATAAAAGATTGAAAATGTTTTCATGTGACATTTTTGTCACGATCCATGAACTACAGAGGGAAAATACAATTATACTGGATGATATTGAATGAAATAGCCAGAAAAGCATAACTGGCCATCTGTAATTTAGAAGTCTAGAATATACATTCCAACTGTTTCAACAGATTAATTATTAGGGGTCCAAGCACGAAGTGCGTGGATCCCTATTGTATCTGTTCCGTTTATTATTTTTATTTTTATTATTCTCCGCTAAAACAGTATGCACGTCAAAAACCGTAAGGGGTACAGTAGCCAGACTTTGCACATAGGTTGTAAATGTGCCCCACTACTCAGAGACAAAAAATTACCCATATTGACCAGATGGTGGCGCTATAACAGACCATTTCACGTATTGGCCCATAACTGCTGAACCGTGAGGCGTAGAATCAAAATTCCACATCTGCTGGATTCCCTGGCTCAATACGCATCTATCCATATAGACCCCGCCCATTTAAGTCTGCTAGATTTTCCGCCATCTTGGTCTTTGTCAATAACCTATTTTTGCTATCTCCTCCCAGGCCATTTGCCTGAATGAGCCTAAACTTTTTCTGTGCAATCTCTGGACTTACCTGACCTAAAGTTATGGAATTCATTTAGATACGTGAAACCGTTTTGAAATGATAAATGTTTAAACTTTTGATGACACATGCCCTGACACTAAACACACACAAACACACACACACACACACACACACACACACACACACACACACACACACACAAACAAACAAACAAACAAACAAACAAACAAACACACACAGACAGACACACACATACACACACACACACATATACTAAAATGGCCACCACGGCTGTACTTCATCTCCCAGAGTGCTTCACTCCACACACAGGTGTCATACACACATACGCACGCACGCATGCACACACATGCACACACACACACACACACACACACACACACACACACAAACAAACAAACAAACAAACAAACATACAATATCAATATCAATGTAAAACATACAATATCATGCAAAAACCATCTTGTATTTTCTCAAAAACATATTGTTGCCCAGGATGAGGATATATATATATATATACACACACACACACACACACAATGTCACAAACATATATATATATATATATATATATATATATATATATATATATATATATATATATAATGTATATATATATATATGTGTGTGTGTGTGTGTGTGTGTGTGTGTGTGTATATATATATACGTGTGTATATATATGTATATATGTAGATACAACGCCCATACTGACCACAATACTGACCACCATGCCCATACTGACCACCATGCCCTGACTGACCACCACGCTCTGACTGACCACCACACCCTAACTGACCACAACGCCATAGCTGACCACAACGCCCATACTGACCACAATGCCCATACTGACCACAATGTCCATACTGACCACAACGTCCATACTGACCACCACACCCATACTGATCACCATGCCCATACTGACCACCACGCCCTGACTGAACACCATGCCCTGACTGACCACCACACCCTGACTGACCACCACGCCCTGACTGACCACCACGCCCTGACTGACCACAACGCCCTGACTGACCACAACGCCCTGACTGACCACAATGAAACCACAGATAAACTGGGGTCAGATATAACCTCTTCAGAGACATTCACTGCCTCTGAGTTAGGCCCTGCCCACTCCAGGGCAACTTCACAGCAGCCACATAAGTCATTCAGGTCAGGCCAGTCAGACCACATGCCAAAGCCAGGGGAACGACTGTCCAGCTTCCCGCTAGGTTTCGGCTTGAATCCCAGGAAGTTAGGATCTGACCCACAGAAGTGCAACTGTAATCCAGGTCACCAATGGTTACCATGTAAACATTAAAGTGGGCAGAAACATGTAGTAATGCAATGTGACTGACACCCCTATCAGCCAATCAGAGTGGGCTGTGTGGTAGAGCTCTGTTGATAGCTGCAGCAGGTGCCCTGAATCAATGAGATGAAGGTGACTGCTGGAGAAAGCAGAGCTGCAGGTTTGTGGAGCTGGTTTTAACATCTTACAATCAATTCAATCTATAATGTTTGAACTTGAACTTGCCAATACTTGAAACCTGTTGAATCTAAACTCTGAAGCTGAATTGGTGAGTTATTGTTTGTGTGTTTGCACCCCCCCCCCCCCACCCACCCACATTCTTGAAGTAATTTGTCCAACACTGACACACACACACACACACACACACACACACACACACACACACACACACACACACACACAAAACACACACACACACACGCACACCCACACACACACACACACACACACACACACACACACACAGACAGACAGCCCCTGGTGCAAGAGATGAGCCAGGGAATGGGATTACTCTCACAAAAAACTACACTTCCCAAGATGCAGCAGCAAAATGGCCGCTCATTACCAGATTGAGAACACCTGAAAAGGAATACATTCTCTCAGTCATACATTCAAACAGACAGCAACCAGAAGCACCAAGCTCTACTCAGAGTTTAATTTCAAAGACGCCAATGGTCGGTGAATATGTTTACATTCCTGTTGTTTTAAAATGCTGCTTAAATGTTTGATGCAATGCTGCTTAATTTATTTGTTAAATTGCTTCAATTGGAAGGAACCATTGTATTGCAGCACTGATTTCATTTTTGTGTTTGCATCTTTGAATTCATATTGTGTTTTAGTTTAATAAGTTAAAAGCATAAGTTAAAAGTATAAATTACGAAAGAATAACACAAAGTTAAAAATGTTAAATTTATGTTTAAAACACTACTAAAAATGTGGACATGAATGTTTGAACTTGAAGTGATTGGTTGCGCCTTTACTGATCTGTAGATATCCACCGTGCCAATGGTGCCCTGTTGAATCTAAACTCTGAAGCTGAATTGGTGAGTTATTGTTTGTGTGTTTGCATCCCCCCCCCCCCCCCCCCGGGAAGATGGGTGGAGCTATGGAGCTAATGTATTCCTATCTTGTGTGTTTAATTAAAGCCAAGTAAGATGTTAAGAGTTTTGGCCTTAAAGGGACACTCCACCGAAAAACAATGCTGATTTATTTTGCACATCTCACACATCCGAAAACAGTTTAGCAGGCATTAATTTAGTTTGACACTTATTGAGTTGATTTGTGAAAGGTATAGTTTGGTTTATTTGAAGTGTGGTACTATGCGGTACTTGTAATGTCTAAACTTTTAATGCCACCTGCTGTGACACCCCCCCCCCCCCATTCCCCCCCCCCCACACACACACACACACACACACGTGTGAGCCACCTAATTGACTCAGGGCTTGGAGACTCGGACTCAAATTCCCATAATCCATCACTCCCTGGGTGGCTATTCACATGCAACCACCACCATTCTGAATGAAGGACGCCACTTCGAAAAAGTAAGTCTACTATATTTTTTTGCACCCTATGCCACAGTAGTGACATTAGATAAAACATACAATATCATGCAAAAACAAAATGCCACCTACTGAACCTTGGCCTTGAATCTTTGAATTTGAATTACATACTCCAGATTTTCTAAAGTCAACCTATATGCAAATAGTGTCATGTCAATGTGAAGTTATAAAAGCTAATCATACTACTTCCTATGACTAATTTGTCTGTTTATGCCATGCTCTTCCACAGATCAACATCACTTGCAAAGTAATCAAACTGGTAAAACCCACAACTGAAGCAACAACCTGAGCCGGCACCACCATGAATACAACAACCTTCCTCCTCAGTGATGCAACTGGAACCATTGACCTAGCTGTGTGGGGGTACTGTAAACCTGACATTGACGACTGGTACCACCTGACCAACCTATCCATACATGCATACAAACCAATACATATCTGACAACCACCCCAACCACAACATCAACACCCACCACTGCACTTGAATCATACACAGAACCACCACCACCCACCACTCAAAGCATCTATGGTGAAGTCTCTTCTGCCACCGTCACAAACAAGTACTTCTGTTTTTGGCACCTATCACTATTGTAAACCTTGACTCACATACAAATGTCACAAATGCAATCAACACCATACAACAGAAACCGCAAAACACATATCCAATTCTCTCTGTCCATCAATAACCAGGAAACATCATACACCATCCCACTCGCACTTATCACACCACTGCTTACAAAATCACCAACTCAAATGACTACAGACGAAATGGAAGAAGCTATCCTCATGCTCAATCACATCTGAGTTGACATAATAGACAAATCATAGCCCTGACTCAGACTTGACTCCAAGACTCAACAGTCCCTCCACACAGTCCGGAAACCCCGACTCAGCCCCACACAAGGACAAAATGGATTGATATATTTTAAGTTTTTCATTTCATAAAAACTATTATTTGCAATAAAAACTTATTGTTTGAATCATATATCTGCCTCCTTTGCTGTCTTTTGTCCCAGTTTTTTATGCATTATATCCTAACTCCTTTAGTCAACCTTGAGCTTACACTTTTATTGCCAACTTGTAGATGTCCACTGTGCCCAAGCTTACCCTTTTAAAACATCTGAATAACAGACAAGTAACTTGTTAACTGATAACCTATTAAGCCACTAACAGTTTGACTTAAAGGGTGATTTACACAACCTGAATATTAATCTTGTTATATCTATACAGAGACACTATGAATGTACCATGTGGAGTATCTAGTAATAGTTAGGATTTTACATTAATTTCAAGACAAATGGTTCAAATTCTGGCCTTGTGCTTATGCAGACCAGATTTATGACTACCACCACTACTACAAAAGCATTGGCTTTTCATTGTGACAACCAATTACTTAGATCACCATTCAGGAACAGTTTGTTTAATCCTTTCCTCACTGAGCACATCTATAACCATGATCAGAAGTGTACAGTAGAAGCAGCACACTATCTTCATCCAATGGACTCGGAACACCACAAAAGCAACACCTCAGTAAGCTGTCCACTCATGGCTAACACATCTAAGCTTATCAGGAAGCTAGGATTTGAAATTATGACAGTTTGCCTAGAAAAAGTCCATTGCTTAATAAGCCTCTTTGACAGCCACCATTTGGCTTACCAACCACCACTGCTACTTACTACATATTACTTGCAAACTTGGTACACTTGTGCACCTATCAACTCTGACTAAATGTGCAATTCAGTGTCTATATTATCTGACATATAACCTCCAAGTCACCAGAAGCTTGGACCCCGCATCGCCGCTTGCGGCTATATTTATTATTATTATTATTATTATTATTATTATTATTATTGTTATTATTATTACAGTTTTGTTATTGTTATTGTTATTGTTATTAGTATTGTTATTATTATTATTAGTATTACAGTATTGTTATTATTACAGTATTGTTAATATTATTATTATTATTATTATGATTATTATTTCAAAATCACATACTGACCTTCAGCTGCTGATCTCCTGTATAAACGGCAAACTGTAAATCCACTCCACAAGTATCTATTATACGACTTTGCTTTTCCCCCGCCTGTTACAAAATGCCTTGTGTTCCGGCCTCTGTGCTTCTTGCTCTGAAGAAGAGAGTGAGTGTCATGTGAGGGGAAACACGGTGACCGCAGAGACACAGATGGGAAGCAAGTTAGTGTTTGTCTAGGCCAGTGGTTTTCAAAGTGTGGCTATTACTCTAACCATATCTCAAAGTTTCCTGCTATGGATATGACATGTAGCCTATATCAAGTTTCCTGCTACGGATATGACACGTATATTGCTTCCCGGATTTTAACACACACAGGGCGAGGCATTTTGGTAGTATCCTGTAATATGCTGTCACCAGACATGTGGTGTGGTTGGCTTTCAAAATATGACATCAGTCATATCGGGAAAATATCTAAACTCCATATTCTGATGGTATCAAAGTGGTCCCATTCGGAGTTAAGATATGCTCCGGACATGAGTCATAAACCGCGAGTATCAACAGTCAATTTGATGAGATTTGCATCATATATTTGAATGTCCGACATAAGGATATTAATATATCTCAAAGTTTCCTGCTACGGATATGACACGTATATTGCTTCCCGTATATTGCTTTTAACACACACAGAGCGAGGCATTTTGGTAGTATCCTGTAATATGCTGTCACCAGACATGTGGTGTGGTTGGCTTTCAAAATATGACATCAGTCATATCGGGAAAATATCTAAACTCCATATTCTGATGGTATCAAGTGGTCCCATTCGGAGTTAAGATATGCTCCAGATATGAAATTGCAAAATGTTGTGGTCGGAGAGTATCCAACCCGGATTTCCTCCTATATGGGTCATAATTTGAAATATCCTGGCAAGACTAACTCCGGATTCTGGGGTATTTCGCGCAGTGGCCGGGCCAGGGAGGCATGTGCTGAGGGGGGTGCTATAGGGGTCAAATGTCCACACAGTTTACACATGTTGTTGACCTTTCAACCGGAAGTTAAGTAATCGTCTGCGTCTCTGTGACGTGCACGATGTCTTTTTCCCAGGATGGGGAAGGCATGACCCGCCCTTCCTCTGATTAGCCTAGCGTCAAACGCTGTTGATCCAATCACATTCACTTGGCTATCCTATCCTGCGTCTCTCCTCCTCTCCTGTGCCAATCATCGCAATCCTGCCCACTGCCCAGCTGCCGAGCTCCGACTGACTGGCGGGTCAGCAACAGTGAAACCGCCCCGTGGTGTTCTGCCCTTAGGGTCTCTGCACGGCCCTGAGGGAGAACTAGGGCAGCCTCAGCAAATTAATGGAAATGCTATAAAGGATTCTCTATCGTAGACTGAGCAGATGCCCTCCTCTCTCACCACAAGAAGAGGGTCATCTTACCACGGAGTCATTACGCCAAAATTAGTTGCCATGCTATTTGTGCATAAAGCTTACTTGTCACATTTTACCCACTGGCCTCTCATGTTTGAAATGGGGAAGGAAATGATTCAGTTATGTGTTAATACTAACCAGTCAAAACGTCATCACAATCATTTTCATTTGCCCCCTGGTGGTAATAGTCTAGAACAATGTTTATAACGGAAAATAGAAATATTGAACATGAAGAAATATTTAATGTAAACAAATGAACCAAATCAGTGAACCCTGAACCCTGCTTCTTCTGCCTTCAGTGTCGTGGCAGTTTGGCAGAGAGGCCCAGATAATGTCAGAGAATGTTGTAAAAGGAGTGGCTGTATAAGTTGCAATGGAAAAAGAAGGAGTGGCACGAGAAGCCCTGAGGGCGAGAGTGAGGGGGGAGATGTTTCCAGGTGGCAGGATCTCACTGCTGCTTCAACATTAAATCATAGCTGATTTGTGTGCAATGTCTGTTCCCTTAAGTTGCACCAGGCTTTTGGCCACAATTACAGCATGCATGATGATCTTCCTCTTGCAACATGACACAGCACATGAACATGAACATGAACACAATGTATCCAACATGACACAGCACATGAACATGAACATGAACACAATGTATCCAACATGACACAGCACATGAACATGAACATGAACACAATGTATCCAAGTGCCAGATTGCACAATCAACTTGAAATCAGTCTTCGTCATCTTTTCCTCAAAATGTTATGATTTTTTAATTATATTTCAAAACAATTAAACTATTTTTATGGGGGGTAAAATATTGACATTTTTTGTTTCGTGTCTTCTTATAAAAGACCATAAAACATCATACAAAAGAGGGTCTGTTTTTATAAAACATACACAAAAGAGAGCCTGTGTCGAATCTTTGTTATCTTTGATTCTATCTCTTGTACTATCCCTGAAGACGACACTTGTTGTCAAAACGTTGGCACTTTATAATTTAAAACAATTACATCGTGGAGTGTGCGATTGCCTTCTTCTTACACTGTAGTCCTTCTAGTGTGGTCAGCACCTCCTCAACACTGGTCAGCAGCTCCTCAACACTGGTGTGCGTTCCTCCACTCTTTCTTCATTCACCTATCCAAGGTGAGTGTTCATAGACACACAATTCAGAAACCAATGTAAGAAAATCAAGTCTGTCCATCGATCCTTAAATTTTAACTCACTTGTGCTCATTATGAGGTATAATAATAACATGAACTGTTTCAGTTCAGGCTCATTTACATGCTTTGGCAAGTAGAAACGTGGACAAAAATGGCAATAACAAAATGTGTGGACAAATGTAGCAAGAAAACACTCAGACAGCAGTAAACATGTACAGTAAACATGAGCTAAACGTTGGCTAGTACAGTCCTGGATAATAGTCTCAACAGCTGCTCCCTTATGAGATAGTTAATAGGGCCATATCCATCTGATCCAACGTGCTATTTGATGACGTTGAATGTGTGAATGATGCTTAAAGCCTGCGTTCAAACATTTCAACATGCTTCAGCTCTTTCTTTCGTGAGCTTTTTCAGGTCCAGTGACGCCTCCACTTGTCACAATCACAGAAGAACGTTCATTTCCTGCAGAAGGTTGAATCAGGGCAGGGCTTTTTCAATTGGCTGACATTAGTGGATCCGCCCACTCTGCCTTGTAAAAACCAATCATTGTACTTGTGATGCTTGTAAAGGTCCTTTTCAAAGCTGTGTGTGGTGTCATGTACCGAAAACACACTCAGTCTATTTTTACACATTCATTTTCCATCATCAGAGCCGGGAGCTCCAAGAACAGGCTGTTTCTGCTGCTGTTCCTTTAAGGCTCATTAATATTAATGACCCCTCTGTTCTGATTGGCTACACGTTTCAAATGAAACATGAGACACGGCAGCCCGGCAACTACAAATAGAGAAATCTAGACAATGGCAACAGCTCAACTGCTTTGGGGGGGGAGGGGACTTTGTTAGCCTATTATTTCTTACAAAAATTATAACGAACCATGGGACGCCACAAAGTTACGGAAGTCCAAACGAATCGTTCAGAGACTCGCTCTTCTAATATGGATTGTGTGGATTTAGTTGCCGACTGTGCGTTTTGATACTCTCAGATGTTTAGACAGCACATCCAATCCAACTCCTTAATAATCAAAGAGGCCACCATGTGGGACCTCTAACATTTTCAAGGTGCGATGTCACTGGACGGACGAGGGGTTCAGACCACACTGCCTGTGAAGAGGGGTTCAGACCACACGGGCTGTGAAGAGGGCTTCAGACCACATGGGCTGTGTTTTCCCCTCCAGAAGGACCATGACCGTGCCACGCCTGCAGCCTCCTTGGGGCTTTATTTACCGTTGTTCAGAGCTTTCAGATTGGAGCTAACGTTGGTGACAGAGTCCGGGTCTCTCTCCTTCAGCATGACTCCGTCTGCGTCCTTGTCTTTGTCCCGGCTGTTCTGGCTGTTCTGTCGGCTCTTCCTCGTCCCGGAGTCCAGCGCCGTGCCCTCGAACAAGCGGGCCATAAACGCGAGCCCCTCTCGGCGGATGTAGGACTTGCCCGCGAACACGTAGAGCACGGGGTTAGCACTGCTGCTGATGAATGCCACCGAAGAGGTGATAGCGCGGTATCTAAGGTGGATGTGATCCAGCCTGGTGGATGGAGGATTTATCCAAGCATTGTAGGAGAGAAAAGGGGTACAAAAAAAATAAACCGTTAGTTTTTTGTTTGTTTATTTTGGGGAACTAGGCAAAGGCAAGCATGGGGCCCCCTGAATCCCAACTGAACAACCAGGGGTAAAATCTCAGTAGAAGTTGTACAGCCTGACACACTAGTCATGCTGGTCATGACTCAAGATTGATTTGTGGTAGCAAAAAGAGTTCTTCAATAGTAAATTTGCAAATAAGTTCTATTAGGGGCCCTCTAGCTGCAGGGGCCCAAGGCAGTCACCTCCCTTATCTTAATGGTAAGACCGCCCCTGTCTACAACAGCTGAATAATCGCTTTTTCTTCCAAATGTATCCCATTGGAAGAGGGATAATGCTGATAACATGCCAGTGAATTTGATTGAGTTTGATTTGACATTTTGATATTTGACATGAAAGTATTTGCAACTTTTTGTCTTATCATTGAACTTACCTTGCTTTCACTGCTGAACCATGTGGATACAAAGCCGCTGTAACCTGTGGACAGTATAGAATTAAAGATTTGATGATTCTGAAGAATGTTATATGGTAAAAGCGTCTCACATTTGCTTGCAAACATTAGTTAGTTAGTTAGTTAGTTAGTTAGTTAGTTTATTTCGATCAGAAAGAAAAGAATATTCACAGAATAGAAAAAAACAACAGAAAAAACAAAAGATACATAAGGCTGACCGAAAGGGTTTAGGGCTGAAGCTAACTAGCTTATTAAATGCCCTTACCCTTATTCCTTTACGTTATATGTAAACATATGCAGTACATATGCATACACATGGATTCATACATGCATTGATTTACACACACAAATAGCACATGCTCCTAATTATTCATAGATGCCCATACATACATAGGCTACCTACCACATATACATATAATTACACATACAAAGCTAATACCAAACATACTACAGGAAATACAAGTGACCCATAAGTCCTGATTATGTGCCATCACGTCTATACTTCTCCAGAATAATATTTCTATACTTTTTTTTGAATTGCACAAGATTTTTACTTTCTTTGATCTCGTCAGGTAATTTATTCCACAGTTTCACACCACAGACAGATACGCACATGCTCTTCAGAGTGCTATGAACAATTGGTTGTTTGAAATTCAATCTCCCTCTCAGCTCATAACCACCTTCTCTATCACTGAACTGTTTTTATATATTACCAGGAAGTAAATTATGTCGCGCTTTATACAGAGTTTGGGCGGTTTTGAACTCCACCAGATCCCAAAACTTTTTTAATAAAAATAACACATTAAAGCTGAAGAAGGTCAAATGTTATCAATAGTCCAGAATACAAAGTGTTTGTTTCCGTAATGTTCTGCTCAATGTGTTATGTGTGAAAAGAGAGGACAGGACATGCCACATACAGTACCTGCACGATGTTGATGATATGGTAGGGCAACCAGAAGATGCAGAAGGTCACCACGATGGCCAGGATGAGCTTCTCGCTGCGGATCCGACGGCGGAACTTGGTCTGCCTGATCCGCCGCAGGATGCAGATGTAGCTGCCTACAATCACCCCGTACGGAATGAAGAATCCCAGCAGGAGTTCTGGAGTGTACTGGAGGACCGCCTGCGCATGGAAGGACAGAGGTGCATTTAGAGGTTCTGGAGTGTACTGGAGGACCGCCTGCGCATGGAAGGACAGAGGTGCATTTAGAAGAATCCAACGAGGTGTAAGTGTTTTAAAACTTTGAACTTTAATACCCAGAAATCACTTTGTTCTTAAGTTTCAAGTTGTCACTTCCTGTGCGTGTCACGAATTTCAACTCAGCAAATACAGCAAATCTACAGAGCGTTAGGGAGGATGGGATCTTTTCTCTATTGGTGCCCCAGTTTAGGCCAATCAGATAAGACGGTGTATTTTCACTCAAAACATGTTGCGGTGCCCCTTGAAAGATAGCAGATTAGCAGGTTAGCACGGTTGACACGTGTTGAATGAATTTAAAGCAGGTTATGAGGTCAAATCTAGCAAAGCACGTTGCATCAAGGCTAATAGCTAAGCTAAACGGAGGCCTACGGAGAATATTTTCCTCCAACTCAAGGTTACATGTCTCACAATGACAAGTGAAGAGGTAGCAAGTTTACTACATGGATTCCACCATTATGAGACTTTTTTCAGCAGTGAGGGGAGGTGAGGGCTGCTTTAAACTGTGAGGGAGGAGCCAAGCTAAACGAGGGGAGGCGAGGGCTGCTTTAAACTGTGAGGGAGGAGCCAAGCTAAACGAGGGGAGGCGAGGGCTGCTTTAAACTGTGAGGGAGGAGCCAAGCTAAACGAGGGGAGGCGAGGGCTGCTTTAAACTGTGAGGGAGGAGCCAAGCTAAACAAGGGGAGGCGAGGGCTGCTTTAAACTGTGAGGGAGGAGCCAAGCTAAACGAGGGGAGGCGAGGGCTGCTTTAAACTGTGAGGGAGGAGCCAAGCTAAACGAGGGGAGGCGAGGGCTGCTTTAACCTGTGAGGGAGGAGCCAAGCTAAACGAGGGGAGGCGAGGGCTGCTTTAAACTGTGAGGGAGGAGCCAAGCTAAACGAGGGGAGGTGAGGGCTGCTTTAAATTGTGAGGGAGGAGCCAAGCTAAACGAGGGGAGGTGAGGGCTGCTTTAACCTGTGAGGGAGGAGCCAAGCTAAACGAGGGGAGGCGAGGGCTGCTTCAAACTGTGAGGGAGGAGCCAAGCTAAACGAGGGGAGGTGAGGGCTGCTTTAAATTGTGAGGGAGGAGCCAAGCTAAACGAGGGGAGGCGAGGGCTGCTTTAAACTGCGAGGGAGGAGCCAAGCTAAACGAGGGGAGGTGAGGGCTGCTTTAAACTGTGAGGGAGGAGCCAAGCTAAACGAGGGGAGGTGAGGGCTGCTTTAAATTGTGAGGGAGGAGCCAAGCTAAACGAGGGGAGGCGAGGGCTGCTTTAAACTGCGAGGGAGGAGCCAAGCTAAACGAGGGGAGGCGAGGGCTGCTTTAAACTGCGAGGGAGGAGCCAAGCTAAACGAGGGGAGGCGAGGGCTGCTTTAAACTGTGAGGGAGGAGCCAAGCTAAACGAGGGGAGGTGAGGGCTGCTTTAACCTGTGAGGGAGGAGCCAAGCTAAACGAGGGGAGGCGAGGGCTGCTTCAAACTGTGAGGGAGGAGCCAAGCTAAACGAGGGGAGGTGAGGGCTGCTTTAAATTGTGAGGGAGGAGCCAAGCTAAACGAGGGGAGGCGAGGGCTGCTTTAAACTGCGAGGGAGGAGCCAAGCTAAACGAGGGGAGGTGAGGGCTGCTTTAAACTGTGAGGGAGGAGCCAAGCTAAACGAGGGGAGGTGAGGGCTGCTTTAAATTGTGAGGGAGGAGCCAAGCTAAACGAGGGGAGGCGAGGGCTGCTTTAAACTGCGAGGGAGGAGCCAAGCTAAACGAGGGGAGGCGAGGGCTGCTTTAAACTGCGAGGGAGGAGCCAAGCTAAACGAGGGGAGGCGAGGGCTGCTTTAAACTGCGAGGGAGGAGCCAAGCTAAACGAGGGGAGGTGAGGGCTCCTTTAAACTGCAAGGGAGGAGCCAAGCTAAACGAGTAAAAAGAAAGTCTAAAGTTACTGAATGGACCCGGAGCAGCTTCATTCAGGAGCAGAATTTGACAACCAGCTTTAGAAAAGAGGTGAAAACAGCAACACGGCTGCTGCTGTGTGGATATTAGTTTTGAACATTATGTCTCAATGAAATGTCAACAGTTTCAGAATTGGTTGTGAGGTCTGATATTGCTGCAGATTTAACCCATTGATACCTGATGCAGCATTTGTGTGTGTATCCCTTTAAGACCGCGAACTGCGTCATGCGGTCTTAAAGGGATACACACACAAATGAGGGATATACACGCAACTGCTGCATCAGGTATCAATGGATTAAAGAAACATGCCAACATTTTGGGAGATTCTGCCGTTTGCCTTCCTCCCAATAGTAAGACAAGAAGATAGATGTCCTTCACTTCTCCGTGTGTAGTAGAATAGAAAAGTAGCTATTTAGTGCTAGTTAGCTTAGTACAATGGATGGTAGTCTATGGTGGTACATTAGCTAGCCTACCCCTGTTAAATCACCAAATACAAATTCCAACAGCTCTAAAGATGCTCTTATGTACATGTTGTGACTTGTGAATTACTAGACATAATTTTCAAAGCAAATACGTCGCCGGAATTACATTCCTGACCAAAACCCCTGGGCTTCCAGCTATGTATTTGTATATGCATCAAAAATGACAATGTTTTGTCATTTTGCTGCACAACTTACAACATGTACATAAGAGCTGAAAGCAGATTGTCCCTGATGAAGGCTTAGGCCGAAACATGTTGGAGTGTTCCAATTTGAACATGATAGAATAAAGGCTTTTTAATCATAATCATTCAAATTTTATATGTACATAAGAGCATTTGAGAGCTGTTTAGACTGTGTTTTTTGCAAATAGGCGAATCTCCCAAAATGTTGACGTGTTCCTTTAAGGTTCATCATTATATAATGTATAATGATTCATATTGAATATAGTTTTGATAACAATATAATCAGGTCCTTGTTCACTCACATCACGGCTGTCCTTACGGTGGATGGAAGTACACACCAAACGCTGCACGCTGCCCTGGCCCAGACCAATCTCTTGCCTGAAGATGACAGCAGGTACAGAGACGACCAGCACCAGAACCCACACCACCACCAGCACCACCCGCTGGACCGTCCTCCGGCTCGTGATGGCCGTGACGCGCTGCGGCCACACCACCGCCACCAGTCTGTGCAGGCTCATCAGCATGATGAGCTGTATGGAGGCGTACATGTTGGCCAGACACAGGTAGAAGAGCACCTTGCACATCACCTTCCCAAACACCCACCGATTCTGCACAAGGTAGACTATGAAGAACGGACTGAGAGCCATCAGGGAGCCGTCGGCGAAAGCTAGGTTGAGGATGAGGAGGGTGGTGATGGACTGCTTGCGGGCACGCGCCAGGATGCTCCAGATGATGAAGAGGTTGCCGGGGACGCCCAGGACAAAGGCCAGGCCGAGGATGAGGGCAGCCACTGTGGTGACAGTCATGCTGCCGTCACTGCTGCTGGGTGCTGAGGTGGAGGGAGGCCGACTGGTGAACGACACGAGGGAGGAGTTCATGAGGGGCAGCAAGAAGGGAACGCTTCTGTTATTCTGGGCCATTTTAGTTACCTGCCAAAGAGAGAATATTGGTGATTGATTTTTGATCAAAGATGTCAATGATTGCATTCATTTTAACACTTCAGAAGATGTCACATTATTAGAAACATGCAGGATACCTTCACTGGTTTTACTGTCATTTGTTAAGTGTCTCTATGTCACTATCTCAGTCACGTGACATTTCTTGCCCCGGAAGTGAAGTTTCCCATTCATTTTCTCCATAGACATTTAAAAAAAAACTTATATAACAAGTTTTAAGGGTGGAACCAAGCCAACCCGTGACCTACTGGATCATGAGTGACCATAAAACATTTCAGTTGGAGCAAAACAAATAAAATAAAAATAAAGATGGATTAAATGTTTTATGGTCACTCATGATCCAGTAGGTCACGGGGTGGCTTGGTCCCAGCCTTAAAACTCGTTATATTAGGATTTTATGAATGGGAAACGCACTTCAGGGGCAAATATGTCACTCTATTATGGTACCTTGATAATCTAGCGAAGGTAAGTAATTGACTTGAACGAGCATTGCTAACAAACCGAACAAAAACAGACAAAAATCGCAAATGTTTTAAATTCATTCTTCCACAAATCAGCAGCAGATAGTTTCCAGCTGTTGCCACTCACTCATCACATGAGGTGTGTTTATCTTCAGATGGTTTACAGATTGCCTGACTAATTGAGGCCTCACCTCTAAAACCTACAGCCGACGGGTTTCAGCTGGCACGTTTCCCCCTGAACAATAGAAGGGTTACAGTAGATTTTCCCGCAAAGGGAGGGTGGCGCAAGCGTAGCAGGTTTTAACTGGGACTCTTAATTCCTGTACTTTACGAGACCAGACACGAGCGGAACAGTCAGCCTAATGTCAATATTATCTTATGAACTAAGAGGAACATCTAACGAATGTGATACAGAGATGCATCTCAGTAAAAGGGGTGAACCTGTGGAACAATTTTGATGATGAAATGAAACTGTGCAACTCACTTAAGACTTTCAAAAATATGTATAAATGCAAGATCATAGATAAATATAAAACAGTGGTATAGTCATATTATATATATATGTATATATATATATGTTTATATATATATTAAATTATATATTTATCGCAAAATTATGGACAAAATCATGTGTTTAAATGAAGAATGTGTGCGTGTAGTGTACAAATATGTATGTGTATACAGAAGTGTAAATGTGTTACCATGTAAATATACATCAATGTAAATATGGTAGGGTGTATATATGGATGTTTGTGTGGATGAATGTATGTAAGTATGGAAAGATGAATTTCGATGCTGCTTAGCCGAGACAACGCCAGTTTGAGTAACATTTTTTATTTATTTAATTTTTTATTTTTCTCTAGTTCGCTTCTTTCATTCTCTAAATATTTTCTTTTGCACTATAAAGGCTTTTTGAGATTGTGTTAAAAGGGTAAACATAATAAGCCCCGGCTTCAGTCTTCACCTTTTGGTCCTCTTTGATCTATATGAAAATTCTTGTATTGATAATTGATTTCTGGAATAATATGACCAAATAAACTAATCAATCAATCAATCAATCAATCAATATTGAGGAATCATACACACACCTCTCTCTCCCTCTCTCTCACCCTCTCTCTCTCTCTCTCTCTCTGGTTTTGTTGATCAAATCTAGGTTAGCTGTCAATCAATAACAGTTTAAGCATTCCGAGATAATGCTCTTGCATGCATCATGTACTGCCAATTTGTGAGAATCCGTTTCATGTTATTGGAAGCAATATTTCATAAAGGGATATGGCATGCCATTGCTTGTACAACATATCTGAACTCTTACTCAGTTAAAGAGCTCACCTTCAAGTCTGCTCACGCACAAACTAATACAGTTTCAATGCTCACTCTCTCTTACTCTCTCTTTTCATTTCACACACACACATACACAAACACACCCACCTGTGCTATGTGCTAACCCCACATGTGCTAACCAAACCTGTTTGATCTTTCATAGAAACATGTACTTGTGGTATAATTCTGAAGGGTGTAAGTAGCATAGCTCTAAGCTTGCTCATTAGGAGATGTTACAGGTAGAGTAGATACTGTACATAGCAATAATATGAGAAGAAGCAGTCATCTACTCCTGAGGACATTTGTTTGAGTGCTTCTCCCATTATGTTGCATCTGGTTGTGCCTTAAAGAAGACATTTCAACGCTATCACATCTATGGGGGTACTAGGACCTTGGATATTGTGTTTTTCCTGGCTTTAGAAAATGGCAAAAATTCCAACCTTGAATATATGAACACCTATATGAACACCTTGGAAGCCTATACTGTCCAGAGGAGTTAAACCATGTTTGTGAGCAGGACATCTGGATGCCCTGAAGAGTTATGAGCTCAGAGGATGAGTCGTCGTCATCGTCTGAGGAGTCACCAGTGACCAGCTGAAGCTGTCCAGCATCCAGTGAGGAGAGCATCACGCATGCTTTGAGTCTGCAGCCAGCATTAAGCAAAGTGTCTGAGCTGTAGATGATAAGGGCCTGAACTCAGCAACTGAACGCACAACTCAATTAAAAAAAAAACTTGGGTGCAATAAGGCCAAAAGCATCTGATGAAAAAAAGAAAACTGGGCCAGCAGCACAACCAGTACAACAGACCAGTACAACAGACCAGTACAACAGACCAGTACAACAGACCAGTACAACAGACCAGTACAACAGACGCGGTTCAGTGAGTAGCATTCTTCAGCATTCAAAAGCTGAATGCTGAGGAATGCTACCTGCTGAAACGCGTCCGCTGTACTGGTCTGACCCAGATGTAGCCTAATAATAATAACAATAATAAAAAGGACATTGAGAGTGCTGACCCTTTTTCTCTCTTCATCAATAAGAGCCTGTTTCTCTCTTCATCAATAAGAGCCTGCCATTTGTGTCAATGTAACGTGTGAATTCTCCGTACTATACGAGAGAGAGACAGAGACACACAGAGAGAGAGAGAGAGTGTTTACAGAAAGCCGGTCAGACCACACAGCTCTCACAGCAGCAGCAGGTGACACTGTCTTGAACAATAATAGCCTCACAGGGAGAAACTGAGATTTTTCATTTCCTTCTCTCATTTTCTACTTGAGACTCAACTGAACAAAAAGCAAACACACAAGGGATTATAGCCGACTATAAAACCTGCCTGAGTCAAAAAGGTGTGTTTGTGTTGAATGTGTGACTCATCCTGTAGGCTACATACCTAAACACACCTGTTCTATATGCACAAGACAGAGAATATGAGCATCATTACATCTAACCTATCGATGTGGCACAAACTGGTCACATTCCATTTTCCCATGGTTCTCAATGTAGGGATTAAATAATGTCATGGCTCTGTAAACCATGAAAACAAAAACGCACACCTATTCAATAGTTTTTTAAAAAAGGACAAAAATCCTTTGCCATTTCCCCCCACCCAATTTTTTTTAAATTTTATCCAAAAGCAATATAAAGTCACTGCCGATTTGGTGGCTGTAACTTCTACTTCTAAGCGACATTAAGGTCTACATGTTGATTGACAGAAAGCACAGCAGATTGATGAATGAGGTGACAGGAACATGAGAAGGAGCTGTACTCACCGAGGCTTTCTGCTGGAGATACTGATGGAGGAAATCAAGCGAAGAGCAAGAGCTAGAAAAGACTGATAAGATATTGATCAGTATGCCTCTTCTTCTCTTCCCTCCACGTGCTCTCTCTCTCTCTCCCCCTCTCTCTCTCTCTCTCTCTCTCTCTCTCTATTGAGTTGTCATGGCTGCTGTGACATGCAGTGTAGTGAGAGGAAGGTGTGTCCCTATTACCTGGCCTGCCCTGCTCTGGCATGGTGTCAACACCCTCAAATAGAATCACCCCCCCCCCCCCCACACACACACACACACACACACACACACATACACACACACACACACATACACACACACACACACACACATACACACACACGTTTTAAAAGCCCTGGGGGCCCTATATTGGTGCAGACGCTATCTGCTTGCGCACCTGTTTGCGTGCCTTAACGCATGTCTTATGCCATCATCCCTGCAGGGACGTAAGTGTCCAGGTGTTACTCCGAGTTTTGCACCCCCACCGCCAAACGCATCCCCACCTCACGGGAGCATATTGTAATGATTTATACAGAAACGTAACTGTTTGTAGTGACCGCACTTTAAATGCAGTGTAAGGGTTTGGTTTCCAGTGTGACAACTCCACCTGTTGACCACACTTTGAAATAGCTACACCTTAGGCTTTTCTACTGTTACAAGCCACCTTATAACCACACTTTAAATACACTCAAGATGTTCTAGTCTACTGGGACAACGCCACCTTCTTTTTAATAAGCGGAAGGAGGAGCTCAACCCAATGGCAAAAATGAATGAAATACCTTGGTTCCAATAATCACCAGATTAGGCTGCATGGTTCAAAAAGTGATCTGTGTTTATTACAAAAATAATGTCAACTATAGCCTATTTAAAAGTAGCACATCACCATCCTGTTTTGTGCCGTCTCCGCCCTGCAACCCTCGGAGTGCCTGAGCCCGCTCCCACGCCCCGCCGCAGCCCACAGGAGCGCCACCTGGTGACAGAGAGAGGAAAGAGGAAACAGCACTGCAAGCAAGCATGCAAGATCACTCTAAAAATGGGAAGCATGCGATCCCCTTGGTACCACTACATGAAAACACTGATATGTTGTGCAAAAAAGATCAACAGCGCCTTTTCTGTCTCAGGAAACTTGAAAAGTTCCAGGTCGATTGGACCCTGATGAAGCTTTTATTGAGTCTGTCATCTCTTCCCTTCTCTATTGTCTGTTGGTGTGGTAACCTCTGCACCAAAGACAAGAACTCCCTTGGGAAGATAGTGAAGACAGCTTCAAAAATAGCCAGAGTCCATTTTAGGAGCCTAGACCATGGCCCTGTCTGATTCTCAAGTGAACGAGCAATATAGGTGGCATTTCTAGGTAAGAAGTTATAATTAGGCTGTCTGAAACCAGTTTGATACATAAGTTCCTTTCTAGGTACCTGGTTATGGAACCATGGTACCTTTAGGATATCCCATGATACCTTGCGACCCTTACAATCGACGAAGAAGAACGAAGCGAGCCCGAGCGAGCCCCAAATGGCGACGCCCACAAAGCCGACCGCATCAGAAAAAAGTGAAACAACATTGGCTAAATAACAAACATCTGTCACTTTCTTTTTGTTTTTATTCTGGAATAGTCAATCAACCTTTACTTAATTTCAGTGCAGTCAGATGTTTGTACAGTGTCAGGAAAGTCACTTTTGAACAATAGTAGGAAGCATCTTACCTGACTCTTGTGGACAGCAGCCGGCTAGTTAGGTTGCTAGCTAACATTAACGTTAGTTTAGAAAACCCGCTCCGCGTGCCCCAAAGCAGGACTTACACTGTACAGCCAGGAGGATAGCAGCATGGCAGACCTTCAAGTGTAAGTGGAGTTCGTTTTAACTGTGCTTTATTAAATGACAAGCTGTCATTGCTTAACTAACGTTATCAATTTGTTTGTCAAATGCAACGTTCCAAGTTAGCTTGGTTTCACGCTTTTAATTTGAAGGCCGAAACGGGAAATGGTTTGAGTAGATTGAATGACACTGGTCTGTCAATTCTATCATTTCACACGTACCATTTCCCTTTTTCGCCTTCAGATTAAAAGTGTAAAAACAATGAAACGTTCGCCTGTGAAGCCTCGACCTGTTTGGATTATAGTTAGAGAAAACAGCCATCAGACATGCAGTTTTATACTAATTTATTGCCAAATGCTTTGGGAAACAACTTCATCAAGCTTGGTCAGAAAAGGTCTGTCTATTCAATGGAAACACCACCAGTGCGACTTGTCGCGTGCGATGCTACCTTCAAGAATGAGGACGTCTGAAACAAGTTATTTTTTAATCACCTATATTAAAATGAGATACCTAATTAAACAATCATCTAGTTAGGTAACTAGATGATAGTAAGCTTCCTTGCATTACAGACACACACAACCCATATTTTTAACAAGCAGGTGCTGAAAAAAGCTAGGGCCATCCACTCAGACGATGTCCATCCGCTGAGCTCAGAGTATGAGCCACTCCCATCCGGCCTCCGGCTCCGTGCTCCCCTAGCTAGGAAAAACAGGTAGGCTACAACAATTCATTTGTGTCTGTTTCCATTAAAGCACTAAATGCTAGCGAGACTAGAAGCTAAGGCCTTTACTTATACTAGCATATAGAGACAGTCAGCATGTCTGGGAACGCCCACAAAATGTTAAACGCTGGCGCGCGAGTGGGGTAAAACCGCCGATATATCTCATGGGCTGACTCACCAAAAGACGGTGCTGCTGCTCTAAACTACAGGTTTGGGGGTTCTAGAGCAGAACACAAGACGTCTGCTCAGATGTGCGTTTACTGCGGTGGTTAAATCCCCGATCGTGTCTGCCTGGGCTGGGCTATCAGCTAAATTCTAACTTTGCTGAATGGATAGAACGGGGGGAATTTACCCCACCCTGACCCCAGGCTAACCCAGCGTCTATTGTGGGCGTTCGTAGAGCCTGTATGGGCGTTCCCAGACATGCAGACTGTCTCTATATGTAAGTAGCAAACTGTGAATCTTCCTTGGTCTTCTGCTTTCCTTTATACAATATGTATTGTAATATTTTGTATTTCTTATAATGAGTAGCGCTGTAAAAAGCACCACTTTGGCCTTTGGTCTGCTGCGTTCTTTTATACAATATGTACTGTTGTAGCTTTTTATTTTATTTCTTGTAATTGTGTATAGCTGAGTGACAAAACGACCACTTTGGCACTTGGCCTATAGCCTTGCACTTTACACTGATGACTGGCACTTTAAAATGCTACTTTGTACTTATATTGTGTTGAACTTTGTCTGCACTTTATGTTTATGTTTTTATCCTTTTATATGTTTTTATCCAGGATGTTGTTGATGTTATGCCTGTTTTCTATGTTTTTATGTCTTGCTGCAACCCAAAGTGCCCTTCTGGGACATACGAATCAACTTGAACTTGAACTTGAACTTGTCTACTAACATCATTAAAAGATCATAAAGATAACGCTGTTTCTGGTAGTTTAGTTTTAATCTATGGCTAGGCTAGCTAGCCTGCCTTGTCAACTGGCTGTGCTGTGGTTGGACTGCTTGTTGCTTGTGTGAATCAAGGAGATCACGCCCCAAAAGTTAGTCTTTTTTATTGCCTCTTTTACTCGAAATGGGGCCATGATTTAGAAAACGGAGCCCATGAGAGCATGAAAAAGACTTGAAATTGTTGATCCAGACCATAAACTCATTCGGAAAATGTTTATTTAAGACGCAGACCCAGAGAGAAGTCGGCTCATTTTTCCATATTGAAGCCAACGTATGTGACGTCACCTCCAGACCGGCACGTGGCGCCCCCCCTGGCCATTTGAGAGAATGCAATTTCCGCAGTGGCTTTATAAATTCCCTGCCTGTTATCCACCTTATTTCTATCGGCCATGATGCCTCTGGGTTTTTCTTCCGGTGTGATCCTCCCAGCCTTGTTGCTGACAGCTTGACACCCGTCTGGGCGAACGGAGCAAATCACTAATCAGGTCCAGCTTGGCAAAAATCTCGTCAATAAATATCCCTTTAAGAGCACAGTGCATCATGTGTAATCGCCTACTGTGGCTAATGTTAGCGGCTAGCTAGCTATGGCAGTAAAACGCCACTGAATGTCCAAATTAATATAACTTTTAACCATTTCGAGTAACACTGTTTCCATATGGATCACCAGCGTTATTTTGTTGTTTATAACCATAACGTGGCTATATTTGTCATGTTCTCTATCTAACTCTGATACACTGAAAATACTGGAAGGAGGCGGGCCATAGCGTCTCTGTCGATGATTTGATTTGACAGTTCTGGGCACTGGCGTTGTCGTTGGCCAATCCTTGCGTGTTCCACCCCCAAATCGATTGTGTTCTGGCGCAAAGTGAGTGGGTTCCAGGACGAAACAGGCTTGAGCCAACTACAGTAGCCTATGTTATTTTTGGAGCAGCGCAGTAAATACAATATTCCTGGAATGCAAGTTTAACTAAACACTTACATGTCCTCTGCATTCTACATCAAATGAAGACATTACCGTTTGTTTTATTTTGTATGTTACATACTGTAGGCTACTTATTGGCCAAGTTATGTTAGTTTATGGTGGAGGAATTCTGCCAGGGTAAAGAAGGGACTATCTTGTCTGCAGAGTTTTCAAAACAACCGTTTTAGGAAATGGCAAGCTGCAACAATCAGGTCACTTACCGGACCTTGTACCCATAATTATTTTTACAGCAGGGAGAGGCAAAGTGAACGTCACTTCCTGCTTCAGCACTGTACCAGAGATTTTCATCTGCCATTTATTTTCCCATAGACATTTTGTAAAATGCTTATAAAATAGTTTTACTTCGGTTCAGCTAACGCTATAATCGGGAGAGACCATAGAACATTTCACTCGGACCAAAACTTTAAAAAACAACATAGAAAAAATATGTTCTTTAAATCCGCAATTCTTTTACATTTTGCTCCCAGTGCAATGTTATGCGATCTCTCCTATTTCTAAATATATCTGTACCGTTTGGTTTGAACCAGTAAAACTATTTTTATAAGCATTTTACGAAATGTCTATGGGAAAATAAATGGCGGATGAAAATCTCTGGTACAGTGCCGAAGCAGGAAGTAGGCGGTCACTTTGCCTCTCTATAACCACTGGTTCAAACCGGTTCAAACATGTGACATAAATGAAAGTAAAACTAAACCTGAGCCCTTCAGAGCTCACTTCTCTCTGATGGTGAAGTACAGCACAGCTTCTAACAGTGCCACACTGAGATTTAAAGCTTTCACTCCCACTTCAACATTGGACGTCAAATGGATGAATTCCAGTATCCAGTGTTCTTTGAGGCAAAAGACCTCACAGACAAAGAGAAGGACAAGATAAGGAGACACTTTCGGAAAAGAAGAGACTCTGGTGGAGGTGACTGTGGGATGATAGAACAGGTTGGAGACAACACCTATCAAATCTGCTTCATGGTGAAAGAAGGTAAGGAATCACATGTATAGCTTATCAATAGCTTTAGCAGTTTCAGTTGACTTGTGTTTTTAATACAGGTAACAGGCCTACCACTGCCACTGTTTACTTTGACTGATCATTACTCTGTTTATTTCTCTATGCTATTTATAGACCAGGAAAGGGTTTTGTACAGAAATAACCACAGCGTCTTCCTGCCTCGAGGAGAGCTGAGACTGACAGTGAGCCAAACCAACCAGCTGCAACAATCCAGCAGTCACCAACAGGTAGGGCTAAGAAACCAGAAATAAGACGTGTATATCCGCATTTGAAATTGGACACCTTTCAGCCTTTGATATGAAGAACAAAAGGAAAACGTCAGACTTGGCTGTCATTTGCATTAGTGTAAACAAAGATCAGGCCCTTCAATGATCGCTGCAACTACATAGAGCCCTTCATCATCATCATCATCATCAGGTCTCTGCTGCCAAACCAGTTTGGAAATGTTTCCATGCAGCAGGCAGCTTTATTTGCATTGCACATTTATACACTGAAAAGGTGCATTCAGGTACATTCGTTGAAATGTTGTTTATAGATATATATGCTGCTCTTTTGTGATGGATTATACACATACATTTGGTTTTAAAGTTTAGTTTAAAGTTTTCATAGCATTTTTTTTTATTGAAACATTACTTTCATAGCATTATTTATGTCACTCTTGTTTCAATTACTGAAATGTAAAATCTCACTTTGTGTGTTAGTTTCACATTGCTATAAATTCAGTGATTTGATTGAGATTGCTTTCCTCCTTTAGACGTTTACAAAAGCAAGCAAAAAAGGCCTTGAGAAGATCTTCCACCTGGAGCTTTACCTCCTACATTATCTGAAAGACAGCCCTAAGGCTTCCAGCATCCTACAGAAGCAACTCTCTTCTATTGGCTGCACAGTCGAGCTGGATCTGGAGGAAGAGGAGGCAGTGGTTAGGGGGGATATTGAGGGGCCTGGAGGAGCTGCAGTCGGTGCTGCAGAGAGGTGGGAGCTACAGGTGGACCGGGTCTTCATCGGTCTGGTTGAGAGCTACCAGTGCTATCATGTGCTTGAACCAGAAAAAGTGAAAATCCTACTGCAGGATCTCTCCTTTGTAAATTATGCTATTAAAGTATACAAAGACCCGGGTTACCTGGTGGTTGTGGGAGAGGATGGGGCAGTGAAGGAGAGGAAAGCGATTCTGGAGAAGAGCGTACCGGCCAGGAAGGAGTGCCCAGCTCCGGAGAAGCAATTCAAACTTGTAGAAGAAGAGTTCAGGCGAGAAATGAATGCACTTTGCCCAAGGGTTAAAATGAGATGTAAGCCAAATACAATCATCTTGGAGGGCCCTGATGAGGAGGTACAGTCAGGATCTACAAAACTTGAAGAACTGATCAAAAAGGTGAAGGAAAAGAGAGTTCAGCTCCCTTCAGTTCTACTGGACTTCATTACATCCAGCGGTGCCATCTCAAAGTACCAAGCCTGCTTCCAGCAGAGCCTTTGCAGCCCAGTTTCCTTAACTCATTGAGTGCCAGCCACTTTTGGAGGACGGATGCTCCCAGTGCCAGAGTTTCAGAGCGTTTTCAGTGATTTCTCGAGGCCCACAGAATATTGTGTGATATTACTATGTAAACACTGAACACGCACAAAGAACGATGAGACTCTATTCTATCATCTGCAAAAAAAAGTTTATTGATCCCATTTTCCGTTCTTTAGTTATGAGCCGGAGAAGATAGCTTGATTCATCCAGAAACAGCAATTTTTTTCTAGAAGCTGAGATAATTGGCCTTTTGTGAAATTAAACATTTCAAGCACATCACTGACTCTGAAGCTAATCTTTTCTAATGTAGTCACACCTCAAAAATAATTTCCTTCAATAAAACAGTGAAGGCCAGGGAATTCTGTTTGGCAGAATAATATTTTTTAGCTACAACCAGCAGCGCTGGCCCCTGCGTGCGCTGCTGGTTGCAGCTTCTTGCTGGTCTTCATTTGCTGCTGGTGGGCATCGGATATTCTGGCTTGCGTTTGTCAATCCTGTCCTGCTGCCTGGGTCTGTCTGGGTGTTGTGTGTGTGCTGCTCTGCGTGCCCCCTCCCCCCCCCCCCCCCCCCCGCCCCGCCCCGCCCCGCCCCGCCTCGCCTCAACTGCACACTCCTCCTTCTGTCTGTGGTGGCTCTCTGCTGAGTTTGCTGTGCGCACAGTGAAGGGTGCTAGACATCCTGCTTTTTTACAGCGTTCCGCGTGTGTTTGTCCGCGATGCTTCCAGTTGAATAATAACAACTCCACGGTGTGGATGTGCGGATTTGCTGTCGCAACCGACACGGAGCGGCTCAATTGTGGGAGCAGATTGGCTGCTGCAGGCACAGCTGCAGTAACGTGCTTCAGCATATCGATGCATACGGATGCGATGCGATTTCCGTTTCCATAACGACTTCTTCTTTGTTTTTTCCTTGCCTTTCTGTTATGTGGAGAGCACTGTCGCCACCTAAGGGTTCTGTAAAATAGGTTAGACACATCCAATAGCTATAATATTTGTACATCAGAGGCAGAAGGCTTTGATCGACGCCCCACCGTCAAAAAACGCAATTGACGAACATGTCCGTCCTTGGCACTCTACGTTACTAATTGAAATGACGAACATGTCCGTCCTTGGCACTCAATGAGTTAAAGACTGGTTCAGATCTGGTTCTGTCCAGCTTGTCCTCTGATGCTCTGGAAGAGGCTGCAACAACAGTGCAGAGCGACCTCTGTATAGACTCTGTACAGATAGAGGGCGCTGTCACTGTAGCTCCACATCTAGACAGGATGAAGGACATCTTGACCAAAGCCAAGAATGAGGCCAACTGTAGAGACCTCAGAGTGGAGGTCAGCTACCACCCAGGACCCAGTGGAGCCTCAAAGACCAAAGTGCAACTGGTGGGTTATAGACCAGATGTAGACAAGCTGAAAGCGGTTCTGGTTGACTACCAGGACAACCAAGTTGAGACACAACAGCAGCTGTTGCTACCACTTCCTGAAATGGTGGACAGTTTTGATCAAATCTTGGCATTAACTGGCATGAAGCAACCCAGGGTGAAGCTAACAGCCTCCCACTCCCCAAATCCATGTGTGCTCTTGTCTGGTCCCCATCGCCTGGTCCAGGAGGCTCAGGAGGCCCTGTCCTCGGTTCTGGCCTGTATGACCTGGGACGAGTTGCTTCTGGATGGGCCAGGGGCTCAGTGGTACTTCCAGGCAGAAGGGAAGAGGAGCATGGAGCTGGTAGAGAGCACCTGTCAAGTCCTGATCAGGGAACAAAAATGTAGCACCATGCCCTCCCAAAGTGTGGCAGCAGGCCCACATTTGAACACTAGACCGCGAAGCAGCAGCAGCAGCAGCAGCAACACACCCAACACTCCCCCCACCAGATGGCGCAGTCACACCTTCAACAGCACTGTGGAAAATGTGATGAACGTGCCTGTCAACAAACCAAGCCTGGTGATCAAGCTTGGCAGTTTGGTAGATGAGCAGGTATAGACAGACCTATTCTATTCTAGTCTATTAAACTTTGAATTATACGTATGCACCACAGCTTAATATCCTTCAATGTGATTCCCTCAGGTGGATGTCTTAGTGGCCCCTATGCTCAAAAGACATCTGACTTCTACTAATATTGGTAAAGATCTACTGAGTAAAGCAGGGAACACGATGAAGACAAACTTTGACCTCATGGCAGGGGGGCCTAACTTCTCCCCTGGTGAAGTGCTGCAGGTTGATGGGTCCCCGTCTCTGGGCTGCTCCAAGATCTTCTTCATTGAGTGTCAGCCATGGGATGGAGTTAGAGGACAGAGCGTGAAGGTAAAGTAAAATACTCAGGGGATTCATAGGATTGGTGGAGAGAGAAAGGGCAAGGGAAACAGCTGTGTTCAAATTCAAGTTCCTTTCACACGGTTGATGCTAGAATGGATCGGCCGGAGGGACATGAGGATAGGATTGGTTGGGTTTAGGCATGGGGAGTGATGGTTGGGGTTAGGTGGGGTTAGATCGACAGCCAAGCTGATTCAGTCATTGCAGTACAGATGAAAAATGTTCAGTGCAATAGTGAACATAACACAGACAATGAAAGGCACAAAATCAGAAGGAGGAAAAAACAATCATCTCTATGATAGTAGATTGTTGTTTTGTTGTTTTATACACATTTCTCAGAAGAATAGTTGTTCTGGAGGCAAAGATCACCTCATTGGTTGAAGCATGAACTCAATGGGCAGAGTATTACATTTACAGTCCCTTGTCTGAACTAATGTGTTTGCACCTTTGTAGGCACTATGTAGGCACTATGTAAGCACTATGTAGGCACCTATGTGTTTGCACCTATGTAGGCACTCCGCACTGGGCTGAGGAAGTGCCTGGACATCTGTGGACAGCAGGGCTGCGCTTCAGTGGCCTTGCCTGTCATTGGACCTGGACTGGCTCTAAAATATCCAGTGAGAGAAGCGGTTCAGGTTCTGACTGAGGAGATTGGCCAGTTTGGACGGTCCGGATCCTCTGGTTCTCTCAAAAGCATCCACATCGTCATAAAGCCTGGTTACCCAGACTCTGAAGAGGTGAGACACATTTATCCTCCTTTTATGGTTTACGACTGTAAACCATAACCCTTGGCTTGGACACTGTTGTAACTGTTTAGTGATTTATAAGATGTGTATAGCAGGGTCTGTGATAAGATGGTGTTTGATACTCAAGTGAGTGGCCATGTGATTGGAGACATTTGTCTGTTTACAGTGCTACCATGATGTCTACAGAGAACTCCACTTAAACATGAACCAGGGAGGTCAAGGTACGCTGCGTTAAGATAACTGTTTTAACGACAAATTATGTACTATTCTTTGTTGTTGGAATGAATTTTGCATGATTATATTTTCCATTTGCTGTTGAAATTTGTCATATAAACGTATGTATTTCAACATTCAGGGAATTGATTTCAAATATTTATTATGTCAGAGAACATTCATTACTATCGTCAAATACGGTATACCCAATCGTATAACTGTTAAACATACACCCAACCTCCCTATCAACTAAGCACCCCCCCCCCACACCCACACATGTATTGTAGATCCTGACACTCACTACCACTTTCACTAGCATATTCATATTTATATATATATATATATATATATATATATATATATATATATATGTGTGTGTACATTCAACGGTTTCCCTCCTAGAAATCTTCCAGTCCCTGACCAGTGACCTCGATGACATCACACTGACAGTGGGAGGCGGGGTCAAACTACAGCTGGTGTTCGGTGACATCACCAACGAGACCACAGACGTGTTGGTGAACACCACCGACTTCACCGATTTTGAGACGGGTGGGTGAGGAGGCGGGGCGGCAACTATGGATAAGGGTCAGCTAAATGCCTAATGTAATGTAAAGGTGTCTGTATGTCCCATAAGGAGATCACCTGATTAATTTGATGATTTGCTGTCAAAATGTTTGACATTAAAAAAAAAGTATTTAGATATGATAAATATGGTCTTTACTCTATAGACAGCGTCTGCAAAGCCATCTTAACTCTGGCTGGACCGCAGGTGGAGGCTGAACTCAAATCAGGTGAGCAGAGGACCAACAAGAAATATCCAATCAATACTATCAGTAAACACCTATATAGCTTCTTATTGGTGTTGCTTGTACGTGTTTCTATCTCAGTGAAGCGTCCGAAGAAAGGAGAGATTCTTGTCTCCCAGCCTGGACAGCTCCCGTGTGAGGCCATCTTCCACGTGTGTTGTAAAAGGAATGCAGCCATCATTGAAGGACTGCTGTGTGACATCATTACGTCTTGTGAAAGCAAAGGGTACAAGTCTGTGGCCATTCCTGCCATCTGTGCTGGTAAATATGAAATAAGAAAATTTTGTCCATTTTAAAGTAAAATGCTTCAATCTGGTGCACTTTGAGAGCAAAATGAAGAGGCTAGATCTATAAAGAACTACATACATCATGTTAGATGAATATCCTCTTTACTGTGCTGTTGCTTTACAATGATACCAAAAATAAATGTCTCCCCATATAATATAATATATATTCTGCATACAGGTCACAATGCAGAATACTGCTCAATTAACTACAATGGCCCATCTACACAAACATCACTTACAGGGGAGTTACTTACCCATTCACTTCAATAGAACTGTCCCCAAAGTCTAGCCCCAATCTAGCCTCAATGCAAAATCTGAATGTTGGGAGTTATCTCTCTTCCTTCTATAGCACACAGAGAGGAAGCAAATTGTTGCATTTCCGATCAACTGTCGCATTAAAACATCAATGACAGATTAATAGATCTGGGGACCGGGGCTATTAAAAAAAAAAAAGTGTGGAAAATACCGAGGTCATGACCTCGGTGTACTCAATGGTAGCTACGGGCCTGACTGTAGATGCTGAAATGAAAAACATACAGTATATAAATATAAATTTCACACGTAATTTTGTTCAATTCAGTCAATACAAATCTAAACTGAAATAGCTATTCATTGGTTAACACTAAAGCATTCATTAGTTATTTTATTCATGATATGATATACATGTAGAATGTTTTCCAAAAATGACTTGATTGAATTAGGGCAGCAGCTTAATGTCCATTTTCATTATTGTGAGTTAGAGTGAGTTCTTAAAATTGATTTGTCTGACGAATGTAATGATATGAATGACATGGTTAGCATTTGTGAAACAAATGTTTGGTTGTATCTGTTTGCCCAGGAATCGGTGGCCTTGACCCCGACACGGTGGCGGCTGCCATCCTCGGAGGCGTCAAGGTGAAAGTGTCATCTGGTCCCCTTCACTGCCTCGCCCACATCCGCATCGTCATGAACAAGATCAATGTCTTCCTGGCGTTTAAAGAGGCAGCAAGGAAGACGTTTCCCCCTGTTGTAACCAGAACAGGTGAGACATGTCCCTCTGTTGTAACCAGCACAGGTGAGACATGTCCCTCTGTTGTAACCAGCACAGGTGAGACATGTCCCTCTGGTGTAACCAGCACAGGTGAGACATGTCCCTCTGTTGTAACCAGCACAGGTGAGACATGTCCCTCTGTTGTAACCAGCACAGGTGAGACATGTCCCTCTGTTGTAACAGCACAGGTGAGACATGTCCCTCTGTTGTAACCAGCACAGGTGAGACATGTCCCCCTGTTGTAACCAGCACAGGTGAGACATGTCCCCCTGTTGTAACAGCACAGGTGAGACATGTCCCTCTGTTGTAACCAGCACAGGTGAGACATGTCCCTCTGTTGTAACAGCACAGGTGAGACATGTCCCTCTGTTGTGACCAGCACAGGTGAGACATGTCCCTCTGTTGTAACCAGCACAGGTGAGACATGTCCCTCTGTTGTAACAGCACAGGTGAGACATGTCCCCCTGTTGTAACCAGCACAGGTGAGACATGTCCCCCTGTTGTAACAGCACAGGTGAGACATGTCCCTCTGTTGTAACAGCACAGGTGAGACATGTCCCTCTGTTGTAACAGCACAGGTGAGACATGTCCCTCTGTGGTAACCAGCACAGGTGAGACATGTCCCTCTGTTGTAACAGCACAGGTGAGACATGTCCCCCTGTTGTAACCAGCACAGGTGAGACATGTCCCCCTGTTGTAACAGCACAGGTGAGACATGTCCCTCTGTTGTAACAGCACAGGTGAGACATGTCCCTCTGTTGTAACAGCACAGGTGAGACATGTCCCTCTGTGGTAACCAGCACAGGTGAGGGGATTCAGCCATTGTTGAAAGACAACAACAACAACGACAACAAAATCCATCAGAATCCATCCTCTCATTTTAGGAGAAAATTATCTATCTGATTATTAGGGATGGAACAATATACTGAAACACTATTAGTGGTTCCCAAAATCTTTCTGTCAGCCCCCCCTTTTATGATATAGGAACATTTACCCCCCCCACCCCAAATGTGCCATCACCTACAGTCTTTGTTGTGAATTTATTAATAATTGATAATTGCACCAATATATAAACTCTGTTGTTCAGTTTGTTTTACTTAAACAGTAAATAAAGTCAACTTCCAAAAAGATTTGATAGGATACAGTAGATTGCTTTCTGACATATTTCTTGTAAACACTCTTGAATTTATCTTCACATTTAAAGTGAAATTAACTTCACATTTTTACATTGAAAAGTGCAGAAAAATGGCACCACTTGTAAGAGCAGGAGAGAGGCAGAGAAAAAGAGAGAGAGAGAGAGAGAGAGACTCGTACCCATTTTCCTAGACAAAATTTAGTCTAACTTTGGAGCGTTATTTAGCACCCTACCGACAAGCATGGTTGACATGGTCTGGCTTTAAAACCGACCCTACAGCCTCTGAACAACAGTAACGGGAGAAAGGGTTAAGAATCCTGTGAAAATTGGGCCCTCCCTGCCTACTTCCTGCTTCAGCTATGAACCAACCGCCAAAAAAATATGAATCGCGAAAGACGCAACTTTTTTTTTAAATCCTGTTTGAATTGTGCCATGACTTGGGCTCTCTATTCCTCTGCACCCCCCTAGGGGGCGCACTTCCCAGTTTCCTCTGCACCCCCCTAGGGGGCGCACTTCCCAGTTTCCTCTGCTCCCCCCTAGGGGGCGCACTTCCCAGTTTGGGAACCACTGATATGGGGTCACGATTCAATACAACCACAATACGTCAAGTTAACTGACAAGGACGTCTGACTGTGCATAACTTGTGTTTATTTCCTAGCCACAAATCTTTCTAGCAATAGCATTAGCTTGCTAGATGTAGCTTAAACAATATAAAAATGATATTATTTTGATGGAGAGTTTATGAAATTTGTGATTACTACAGCAGAATAAAATGTGGGCTATCTAATAAATTATATTGTTTCTGCCCCACAATAGATATTGTCACGTTTTTGCTTTGCAATATAGTGAATTTCGTTATATCGCCCCATCCCTACTTATTATCTTTTCATGCATCTGATACAGTGTCAAAACAGTTACCCCAAGCACTGCCACACCACCAGCCTCCACTGTGTTCCTGGCCTGATATAAGCACCCTCTGCACAGCTGGCTCCACACTCCAGCAGTCTGTCTTCCTGATCCTGGGGCTTTCCCCAGAGGAAGTGGCTGCCGCCATCGCAGAGCTGAGGAGGCTTTACCAGGCTCAATGCTCCCAGCAAAGCTTCAACAGGGAGGAGCTGGAATGTCTCCCCCTGGAAGACGTGGATGATCTGAGGCAGCTGGTGGAGATGCTGGGCCTGTGTGTGGAGGAGACCCAGGCCGGGTGGAGTGTGAGCGGCTTAAAAGACGGTGTCAACCAGGCCATGTGGATCATTCAGGCTTCTCTGGAGAAGGTGTATGGCGTGGCTCGGTGCATCGAGAGGTCTAGAGGTGACTGCGAAAGGCTCCCCAGCACAGCCCATCACGACCTGGAGAAAGGTTTGTTACTGGAAGTGTTGTTGCAAATAAGTTCTGTTTTGTTTTTTACAGACTGGATCATTGAATGCTATGGAATATGATTGGTGTCACATGGTGACAGTATTACTGATACAGAGTTATTATTCTCTTCTAGAGCCAAATACAAGAAGGATTGTCCTGATGGGGAAAACTGGTGCTGGGAAAAGCAGCGTAGGAAACACCATATTTGGAGGAGAGACTGTGTTCGAAAAAAGTGATTCTCCGATCTCTGGAACAAGTAAATGTCAAACAGAGACCAGATCTGTCGAGGGAAGAAGCGTCACTTTGATCGACACTCCTGGATTCTTTGATACAGCCAAGTCTGAGGAGCAGCTGAAGGATGAGATAGTGAGGTGTATCACAGAGTGTGCTCCTGGGCCTCATGCGTTCCTCATTGTGCTGAAGGTGGAGAAACACACAGTTCAGGAGGCGGAAGTCGTCAAAAAGATTTGCGAATATTTCTCAGAAGAAGCCTTCAGATACGCTGCAGTTCTCTTCACCCATGGTAATGACCTCCCTGAAGGAGGGACAATTCAGCAGTACGTCAGTCAGAGTGAAGGTCTGAGTGATCTTGTGGAGAAGTGTGGTGGCCGGTGTCACGTCATGGATAATAAACACTGGAACAACAACAACAACCAGCAGGAGAGCTACAGGAGCAACCAGTTCCAGGTGGCAGAGCTGCTCCGCACAATAGAGAAGATAGTTGAGGTAAACAATGGTGGCTGCTACACCAATGAGATGCTGCGAGCAGTGGAGAGAGAGATACAACTGGAGGAAAAGCAGATTAGAAGGTCATCAGGAAACATCTCGGAGAAAGAGGTCAGAGAGAGGGCTAAAGCCAAAGTTGTTAATACGTTTTGGATCAGATTCGCAGGTCTTGCAACTGGAGCATTGTTGGGAGCATTCCTTGGTGTGGTAGTGACTGTCGGCTTCGCTGTCACAGGTGTGCCGACACTTGTAAGAGTGGTTAATCAATTAAGAGCTGCAGCTGCAGCACTGACAGCAGGGGGAGGAGCCGTGACAGCAGGGGGAGGAGCCGTGACAGCAGGGGGAGGAGCAGCAAGAGCAGGGGAAACTGCAGCTGTTATTGTCGGAGTGGCAGCAGCAGCAGGAGCTGTTGGAGGAGGTGTTGTAGGATGGAAGGCAGCTGAGGGGGCAGGGACAGCAGAGGAGGCAGCTGGGAAGGCAGCTGAGGCTGTCATGAACATAGCTGAACCTGCCTTACTTCAAGTCAAAGATGCTTTCACACAGATTAAGTGACAACAGAATCAAAACAAAACTAGAAATACCACATCACGGTTATATGCCTCCACCAGCAAGTGAGCAGTCTACATCCATGTCTGTCCTGTCCAGACTCATACGAGCACAAATACCTTGAAGCCCACAGCACAGTGGTGTGGCCCTTCAGCCTTATGGCACTTCAGCCAATGTTTGGGAGTAGCTCAACAACACGGCTAATTGTTTTCAACATGGAAAATGGTGCTACCCCAAAACCAACCACTCCCACTACCCACCCCTCAAACCCCAACTCTCTACACCCTTCCTATCCCTAGCTACAGCCCCTTTCTCCTAGGTCTACCACTCACCACGGTCCGTCCCACCACCCAGACCCCCCTATCCACTCCCTCTACCCAGCCCTCGAACCCTGACTCTCTCTGACCTTCCTATCCCTAGCTACTCCCCATTTTCCCTAGCCTCGCCCCTTAGTAATCACGCACCCCTACCACCACCCACATCCCCCTAGACATTCCCCCAAACCACCCCACCCCCAACTCTCTAGGAGCTTCATATATTGTTTTGCACTCATATGCCCTGTTATATTTGTACTATGTTGTAAACGGAGTCCACAGCACAAGAATTTCACACGTGATACTTGTACCATGGAGTGACAATAAAAATCTTGAATCTTGAATATCCCTAGCTACACCCACTTTTCCCCAGCCTTGCCCCCTTCTTTGACCCCCACACCCCTCAAACACCGGCCCTCTACGACCTTGCTATCCCTAGCTACGGCACATGTTCACTAGCTCCGCCCCTTTCCCTCACCACACCCCTTCCCACCACGCACTCATTTTTTTTTACCAGCCACTCATATAGACCAAATCACCGGGATGTTTACATTTACTTCCGGGTACCCCTGGGTCCACACATTATAATGGCGGTGAACGGCACAAACTGACATGTTGAAGACAAAAACAGACAAAGAAGACAAAAATGGTTCGTTCGTGTTGTGTTGTTGTTTAATATCATTCATAACAACACTTTCACTAACGTTAGTGGAGACCAGACTAGCTTATTTACCTGTTGGACCAGACTTGACGCTAAATTAAATTAACGTGGCGTCGGTAGCTCTGTCTGTAACGTTAACGTAACCTCGCGTCACCAGGCTCTTCTATGTTAACGAGTCTGCAAAACAGCGAGTTTGACAGACAAACAAACATTATTAGCTAGCTAACACTACATAAAACAAACACAGAAGAAAGGCTAGATACGTCGGACAAGCATGTTTACCAACCGTTTAACCATTTAAATTGAAAGTAGTCGGCCGAAAACAACGAGAGGGTTTGACAGCATTTATTTGACAACACGCACATTTAAACCTGCCGCCTTCACCAAGTGGTACCCGGAAGTAAATTTGTTTACATGGTGACGTCACGGTGATTTGGTCTATAGAGCACAGCAGGAATGAGTCATACAGGAAGTAGCATGTTGGATCCTCAGGGGGAAAGTCTATGGGGATTTAGAATGGGGATTTCACTTCAATGCATGAAATAAGGTCTGTGGTTAACAAAGGTTTATGGGAGTGGTCATTTGTGTTCAGCGGGATAATCTTCACAAACGTGATTCACTTATATGACTTTTGAAACCTAAATGTGTTTTTAAGTGATGTCTCTCCCACCAGGCCATGTTGTTGTTGGTGTGATGCACATGTATATTGTGCGACACGAGAGCTTGAGCGGCTTCATACAAAACTAAATGCTACGTTTCCGTTTCAGGACAAACTGATTTTCTTGACATAGTGCATAGTTCTTTTAAAGGGATACGCCACTTTTTCTGGAGTTTTGCTCATTTGCCATACCCCCCCCCCCACATACAGCATGCCTTTACCGTCACTGTCCGAGCAGTGTACAGTGAGCTACACTCATGAAGTTAGTGAGTATCGCCATAGAATGGACGCCAATGGTAAAACACACATCTGATAGTGCCAAAATACATGTTGTGCTTCAGGTACTCACCACGCGATGACTTTCAAACTTGGGGAGCGCGCTTAGGGGGACCTGACGGAGTGCAGTGTGTGTGTAGGGGGGGGGGGGGGGGCGCCTACTGGGTGATGCATGGGGCAAACAGGCACTGCACTAGTCACTGATGAGGTCATCAGTGACACACACCTGAGAGACTGAGGGAGAGAGAAGGGGGAGAGACTGAGGGAGAGAGAGAAGGGGGAGAGACTGAGGGAGAGAGAGAAGGCGGAGAGATTGAGGGAAAGAGAGAGGGACTGAGGGAGACATTGCATGCGCGCCAATAGGGCAGGTGAGGCCACGCAGCAGCTGACCTGCGGGCAAGGCCGCACAGCGGCTGTCGGCCGAGCTGCGTACAGTATGCGAGGGCCAGCTCGGCAAGATGCAGGGCGGGGCGAGCCTAGGAATCGCGAGTGCGCGTAGCGCGAGAGATGCCTAGTAGTCTGTAAATGAGTAGTCTGTAGTAGTCTGTAAATAGTCTGCATGAAAGGTTTCTATTATTGTCAAATGAATGTCTCACTGCAGTCGTGGGCGTGGGCAGGTTTCCCACGCATTTGCGTGTATATCCCTCATTTGTGTGTGTATCCCTTTAAGACTTAAAGGGATACACACACAAATGCTGCATTTGGGTGTATTTTTTTGCAGGTATCAATGGGTTAACCGGATAAACCTGGTTACATGAAAATCATATTTATCATTATGGAAATGGAATCAAATTAACTTAAGATCATATTCCTTGTCATTGCTCAGAGCAGGAGTGACTGTGTTCAAGATGAACTAAATCATAATTTAATACCTGCCCTGCCCTAATTGTTATTTTACATTTGACATAATTAGCTCCCAACAATAAAAGCATGTTACAAAAATGATTCATAATGGAAAAAGAACATTGAGGATCATTTAAATCAGCTAGGAGTACTTATCAGCGATGAGTTTTGAGAAACATCACTATTCACAGAAATGTCAAAGAAAGCCATCTTAAGCGTAGAAGCTAAAGTTTGCTAAACGGTCTAAAATGTGATTTCTACAAAAATGTCTATTCTTTTTGTTCTGCATGTGTCAGATTAAATATAGTGCTCAATGCTATCAGATAATGACTTAAAGAAGAAAGAAACAGTAACTCACTGTCCATGTTGTCAGAAAAGAGATCAGTGCAAAGTGACACTCATGAACTAACTTCATATTTCTGTTGCATTTTTGTGTGTGCCTGTTTTACTTCCTTACAGGCTGCAGAGAAGAAGTGGCAAGACAAACATTTTGCTTGTTTGTTGTTTTAAGAACTGGCCAATATATTAAGAACTGTATTATACAGGCCAATAAACTACAGTATATAAGCACCATCAACAAACAATGTTCCATCATAACACAAAATAAACTTTATTCACATTGAAAAGTTTCAAGACTGGACTGCTGATTGTTCCTTTGTTGCGGGCAGACGAGGGAAGGCTAGCATGCTGGGGATGTTGGAGTAGGAGCCCGGTTCTCTGGCCTGGAGGCAGGAAGTAAAACAGGTGCAAGCAGAACATTAATGAGGGTTTCCAACTTCCAATCCACTTAGGTGTTCCAGTGCCGGGGCCCTAATCAATGTCTGCACCTGTTTTACTTGCTGCCTTCTAGACACAAACTGGGTGAAGTGAGTGGGAAGTGAAATAGGCTAATTGCTCCAGCAGAACCGGCAGGGTGCCGGCGAAGCTGAACGGCCAGCAGAAGATGCACCAGTCAACCATGCTTCCATAAAGTCCAGCTCCGTGCACCGTCACACTGAAGGCCACACAGCTGAACAGCAGTGTGTCAGAAGCTTCAAGCCTCCAGGACTCAAATATGAGTGACACCTCTTAGTTTTCAACTCAAAGTATATCAACACGTTGCTTAGTGTTGTTTCTTCTTAACCAGACACTTGGCCACATAACGACAGTTCCTTAGAACAGACAGTGCTGCGTCTGATCCTCCTCCCAGGCCAGGTGTCCAGTTACATTCCATTGTCAAATTCTTCATCATGTATGAAATGGAGATGATCCCAAACCCATCCAGGATGCTAGGAGCCCAGGTCTGTGTTACACTGCGGCGCAACGACATAACCCTTCCCCAGTGGGAACCACGCCTCCAGGGCTTTGGTCCAGCTACCGGTGTCACAGAAAGTCAACAGGATGTCGAGCACTGCAGAGAGAGAGAGAGAGAGGGTGGGTAAGGAGAGAGGGAGGAGGAGAGGAACACCACTTTTATTTCTCAAAGAAAAAAACATGAATGAATGAAGACTACGTATTCATTCATTCATGCTTTCTCTTTACCCAATCAGAGTTGGTGAACACTTTCCAGAGAACCCATCAGTAGCCATCACTTCCCTCTCTTTTCCAAAGAGCCAGTTGTCTAAAGCTGCGTTCACACCGACCTTTTAAAGTTTTTCGCTGGCATCGAGTTTACATACAAAGTCAATGCAAATGAGCGATTGAGCGTATATTCGCCCGGGAGAAAAATCGCTGGGCGTCCGAGCGACAGAGACAGAACGATAGGGCGAAAATTTGCTCGTTGCCCGAGATGAAATATCCCAACTCAAGCGAAATTTCGCTGGCATCAGTCGCTCGCTGTTCAACGCTGATTGGCTGCCATGTGAGAGTGAGTCAAGGATCACACTGGCTTGGAACCGCTGGTTTATTGTGTGGCAACAAACCGCATTGACAGCTGATTGACAGGCTGACAGCTGACATGAAGTGAAGTCTGTACTACCGGTATAGAGCTCGTGTTAGGAGCACACTGATAGGCTTAGCTTGTAAATAACTATGGTGGCCCGTAGTGGACAAACATCATGACATTGTGTAACGTTATAGCCCCCAGATGTCCGTCAATTCTTGTGCCTGTTGACGAGCGATTTAAACACAGCGACAGAGCGATTCCAAAGGGTTGAATCGAGCGACAGAGAGAAAAATAAATATGTCGGCGTGAACACAGCAGTATATAGCTACACATCACCTTCTATGCTATCTCAGATCTATGCTGTGATGCTGTGCTTACCTTTGTCAACCATCCATCACCAGCAATGTCCAGACTCCAGAGGACCTCCTTGCAGCTTACGCCAAAGTTTCCATCTTGTTTCATGTCGTGAATAAAGTTTTTCATTCGAGGATTCCTCCTACTCTGTCCTTATTGAAATAGGTTTTCTCAAGCATTAATAACAACATTAGAAACCTTTCACTGTCTTGTCAGTGAACATTCACAGCGCTCACCTTGGTTAACTGTTAGGATCTTAGAGTGGAAGTTCTTGGGGTTGTTTCTCTTCACCATGTGCTCGTCGATGGGCAGCCTCGCCGCGTGGACGCTCAGCTCACTGGCCCTCAGGTAGCTGATTTTCTGTTGGGGAGACACAGCAAGGAATCATTATAATGGTGTAATAACTTGAATTATATAACACTGATCAAAAGAGAGTTACAAAGTGCTTCAAGGGAATTAAAGAAAAGTAATAATAGCAGAAGGAAAAGGATACAAGACAAAGTGAAATACATAATACAAACTTAAAAAGGCAACAGAATGATGAGTTTTGTCTCTCAGACTCAAATCTGAGAAGGTGAGGTCATAGTGACCTTGACCTTTGACACCTAAATCTAATAAATTCACATTTGAGTCCAAGATTACTTTTGTGCCAAATTTTAGCAAATTTCATCAAGGCGTTTCTGGGATATTGTGTTAACAATCATAGAATGGACATGACCTTGAACTTTGACGTTTGACCACCAAAATCTAATCAGTTTATCCTTGAGTCCAAGTGGGTGTTTGTGCCAAATTTGAGCAAATTCCCTCAAGGCGTTCCTGAGATATCGTGATGAAAAGCATGGAATGGACAGCCGTGAGCTCACACTAGTGACCTTGAACTTTGACCTTTCACCACCAAAATCTGATCAGTTCTTCCATGAGAACAAGTGGACATTTGAGCGAAATTTGAAGAAATGCCCTCGAGGCGTTTCTGAGATATTGCGTTAAAGGAATATTCAGCTATGTTTTTGTGTTAAAATAAGTGTTAAATGGCTCACCTGGCGGAGGCATAATAAAATGTTTAAAATGGTTTAACGATTCCAACAATTTGCTGTGGACCCCCTGGAAGCCCCCAGGACCCCACGTTGAGAAGCACTGTGCAAATGCATTGATATAATTGCATGATCAAGTTGCTGCTATGTGATGCTGATGTTGTGTAGATGCTGCAGACTGGTTCAGTATAACAAACCTTCTGGATGCTTTCATCCACAAGGCCACCAAGGATATAAACCTTGTCAGGATCCACCATCTCCAAGGCTGAAACAAAAGAAGAAACAAGAGCGCATTGCATGAATTTAGCAGCAGCACAAATGTATGTAATGAGCATATATACTGTGTGTGTGTGTGTGTGTGTGTGTGTGTGTGTGTGTGTGTGTGTGTGTGTGTGTGTGTGTGTGTGTGTGTGTGTGTGTGTGTTTGTACACAAGTACTTTTATTATGTTTGCCATTTTGCCAGAGAGAGACAACAGGTTTGGGCTAAGATAAATGTACCGTTTTCAGCTATGGGGACATTAATGAGGTGTGGGCTCCCTCTGCCTGCCATGAGATGCATTTCAAGTAAGCTGCACTTACTATTATGTATGAACTTCACTACAACTGATCTGATCTGAGTTCAGCTCCCCCCACTATTCATACAGGCCATTTATTTATTCATAATAATAATAATAATTCATTTATTTTATATCACTTTTCAAAACCCAAAGACGCTTAACAGTAAAACAAAAGACAAGCAACAGGCAACAGATACAGGGAACAGGCAACAGGTACAAATAACAGTGGCGGTTCAGGGCAAGGTTGTATGGAGAAGCAGAGGAGAGGAAGATAACAGGAGGGAGGGGCAGGGGGGGAGGAGGGGGGGGCGGAGGGTGATGGTTTGGAGGAGGTGGTCAGGGGTAGGGGAGGTTGTAGGCTTGGGAGAACAGATAGGTTTTAAGTGGGGTTTTGAAAGTGGGGAGTGAGGGAGAGTCTCGGACGGTCTGGGGGAGGGAGTTCCAAAGTCGGGGTGCGGCGCGGGAGAAAGCACGGTCACCAAAGGTTTAAATCCACCACACCTTCTTTAGCATCTGGGGTGAGGTAGATGACATCTTCTGGAGGAAACAGGTCCAGACAGCTTTCCTCTGTTATGTCCATCTGGGGAAACAGAACCCAGGCAGCTGCTCACAACACAAGCCTTTTCCTGTGAGTGAAACAACTGAGCTAATTAAGCGTTTATCAGGCGTATAATACCAGGGGACCAGGGTCAGAAATAGATCGGGGCTTGGGTCAAAAATCATAAAATGCCCCTGGGGTACACATTGTAATACACAATGTAAATGCAAGTGTACATTATGTAATACAGTAGTTCAACTGCTACTGAAAAGTACCAACAAGTCAGATCAAAGGGGGGGGGGGGGGATGCCCAATGAGGAAAAGTGAATTATAAGCTATAATAAAGTGACTGTTTTGAATGGCGGTTAAAGCGCTTCATCTTATTAGTTTGAGTATGAGAGTACTGCTGGCTGCAGGGGGACATCAGGTCAAGCAGAACTTATACTGATCATTTGGCTACAATAATAACAGTTACAAAATGCATCACAGTAACGGAATTCCTTACTTACTTTTGTTGTACTACAGCATTCTGACAGTTTTCTTTATGGTTAGAGAAAGATTAGCAGCAACTTTAGGACTCTGAACTTGACAGTTTTCTTTATGATTTGAGAAAGATTAGCAGTGTAACTTTAGGACTCTGAACTTGAATAATCACCATGTAGTTGAGAAAGCCGTCGTTCATCCTGAGGCACTCTCTGTACAGACGGCTGTCCTCTCTCAGGTCCGTCAGCAGCAGGTGGAACGGTCGAGTGGCCTTCCTGTTCGACCCGTACAGCCTCCGCAACTGGCCGGCCAGCCGGCTTATCTCCTGAAAGACATGCACGCACGCACGCACGCACGCCATTTATTTTCACTATTATCAGCAATTCTGATGGTGATTTTTTATATATGCATGAAAGTTCATCCTTCTTGAAAATGTTACATTCAGTGTACCATGCTGCATTGCGATTTGTCTCTGAATCGAGTTTCCGCACACATCATTGCAGTTCGTATGAGAAAGTTGGTCTGTGTCTTCCTTATACAACCGCAGAATGGAACACTGCTATATTTTTCTTTATAAGGCCATGTGTGTTCCTTATTGAGTCCTAAAGCTAACAGTAGCTGCAACCTTCGGTCTCGCGGACAAATTATTGTGTTAAATATTAGTGTTTCATTCCTCGAACCCGCGCTGTCTTTGGTGAGAGTGCTTTTAATGTTTTTGCACCCTCATCTTGGTGTGAGCTACAGAGTCACACCCTCATCTTGGTGTGAGCTACAGAGTCACACCCTCATCTTGGTGTGAGCTACAGAGTCACTTTAAACTAGATTATTTTATAAGCAAGGAAGATTATAAATACAGGATTAAGGACTATTTGACCACTGAACACTGCTAACTGCCTGGTGTCATTTGCTGTCTTGTGTCTGTTTTGATGTGAAACTTTTGTTACATGAAACTTGTTATGCTGCTGTCTTGGCCAGGACTCCCTTGTAAAAGAGATTCTGAATCTCAATGGGAATATTCCTGCTTAAATAAAGCTTAATGAATGAATGAAAAATAATTCCACAAGTCACACAATGACAGGATGTATATATATTTTGGTCATGGGTTTCATCATACACTTTCTGAAATACAACATCTAAAAGCTAAGATCTTATCAGATGGGGAACCTGGAACAAAATCCTATCAAATCAAGGTCTAATGTGTGCCAGTTTAGGGGTCTTTGACGTGGATAAAGTTTAAGTTGAATAAGCCTAAGGTTAAACTTCTACCTGTGAACCTGTGAATCACCTTGTCAGACATGCAGTCCGTCATGCTCAGGTCCACACAGAGCTTCATCCCTGTTGACTGAGCTTCAGCCAGACGCTCTTTGGTGATGGCCTTGACGACCCGCTTGGTGAGCTGGGGACGGTCTGCGCCGGAGCCTGCACAGTGAAAACACAGTAAAGTCAGCACTTATGCTGATGACAGATTCAAAGTGACTTACAGGGTTGCTACACATTTTTTATTCAAAAATTCCATACTTATTCCGGACGTTGATTTGTTTTGAAGATTGTATCTGCTGTTCAATATGATTTATGCAGACAGACCTCTTGCCCCATGCTAACTCACTGTATAGATAAAGATTGTTCTTCACAGTGACAAATATCAAAATATCTGAGATGATTGGCAGGGTTCCTACATGGTTTCCAATGGAAAATATTTAATTTTACAATGGAAACTTTCCATTGTAAAATTCTATATTTTTCCTAGACTCTATGTTCTTGACTGGATTTGATTTTGGTTGTTGTTTGCTATAATGCATGCTGAATTGCTGACAGCGGCTGGGTAATAAGAGCTCTGGCTGGGGCCAGATGCGGCCCGCGATAAGGCGCCGAGTGACCATTTTCTAATTGACACTGAAAACTAAGGTTAAATCAAGTTTAACTGAGCTCCAGCTAAATTCCCAAATATCTCCACCTGCTTGCCCAGGCACTTAACTAACTTAACTTAACCTAATTAACTATCTTATGTGTACGAAGTCGATGTTTGGTTCATTTTTATTTATGGAGAGATCTTTTTTTTTATTTGTTTGGGACAAGAGTTTACTCTGACTGAATTGAAGTGAACAAACTCAATTCCTAACGTTTGTTGTTTATCGTTTGTTTTTTTAACTGCTTTTACCTGAATTCACCTGATTTCACTTGAACAAGTAGAAGCAGGTGTTCAGATATTTTACACTCATGTATATCCAAGTATATTCGTTTCACCATCAATCTCCCTACAGAAACAACCCTGTATTTGTATCTTCACCTGATTCCTGCTCGCGGTTGAGCTTCCTCCTCTGCTTCTCTTCTTTCCTCTTGCTCTTCCTCACAGCCAGCTGCTTCTCCCAGTGCCGCTGCTTTCTCAAGACGTTCCTCTGTTCATTAAACAGGAACATCAACAGCTCAGAAGGACTCAGTCTGTGGGTTTACAGGACACAGTGCATATAGGCTACAGTCAACTGTCAATATCAGTGTTTCAATGCAAGGTTCACAAAGGAATAGAAGCCAAAAGAATAATCCTGGGCTGTATAGTATTCTGGTATTTACCAATCATCTCAGAACAGGAAAACATTTGGGATTAGATTGATCATTAAAATCATAATGAATGACATGGCAAAGAGCTGGTTTTTGTTGTTGCTTTATTTTGAATCCTCCCCCTGACCAACTCCATCACCTATTTTAATGTACATTATGTATTTTCGCTAATGCTGAGTACATTTGCTAAGTACATGCCTGTGGAAGTAACCCACTCAGCATGTTTATCACTGCCATTCTATCTTATTGTATAGGCTATTTGTATTGTTCTGTATGATGTTGTGTTGTCTTGTCTCTTTATGTCAGTGATGTTGTGTTGTATGTTATGCGAGTGCCAAAGACACATTTCCATGTTGTATCAATGTAATTGAAAAAGTAATCTGAATGTGAAATGCTCGTAGTCCTTGTTAGCAAATGAACTTACTGAATAGAGCGCATCTTCTCTCTTTGGCCTATTTTCCGCTTCATCAGCCTCCACGTCTATATGAAGCATATCCATCACGTCTGTGATGGCAGGAGCTGGGTCTCCATTCAACTGCCTTTCGCCTTTATCTAAGGGACAACGTGTCATTACAATCTTCTGCTGTTTTCTGTCAGCTAGCTGCATCGCCTGAAAAAACTTCTGGACTCCACATTTCTGTTTTTGTGTAGCACTAGCTCAGTCGTAGTAAATGTTGCTGTATTGTAAGCCGGGACCGGTCTAGGCACAGGTACAGTGACTGTTAGGCTATGTATGCACAGGTAACTTTAAGAACTGAACGTCAGCAGTAAACAGACAGAATGTGCAAGAATAGTTTGTTATATTCCTACACCAGCACTAACCGATTGTCAGGATCGTTGTGTGGTTTTATTGGAAATCACTAAACATTGTATCTACAGTGAAAAGCTTCGATTTAAAAAGAGGTGCAAACATGCCTGAAACGTTGCTTCCGGTCGCGAACGTGTGTGCGGCGCATGTATGTGACGTCAGAGTAAACAAAGTTATGGAACAGGAAAGGGAAAAATAAAAACGGTCAAGAAAGCAAGTTCCATTTTCAATATGCAATAAGTCACACATGCATGCGATGCAATGCGCATGCATTTATTTTCACAATACAATACAGTTCTTATATGCCCCTGAAATGTCTTATTTTAGACCGGAATTAATTAGAAATCTCGTTTCTAGTCGGAAGTCTTTGTGGGTACACTCGTTGGACTGTAGTTCTTATCGTTTAAATTTGGTTTTCTCCGCTTTCCCTGCATGTCACAATTGTATGTCAGATTAATTTACAATTTTTAATCACACTATTCAGCCAATTGACACGTCGTGTCGATAGCTTAGCTCCACATGAAGGAGTTTTACTGCAGTTGTTGTAGCCCTCACCACATGCTCAGAAACATTACAGTGACCAATGGAAATCACGGAGGAGGGGTATGTCACCAGACAGCATTATGGGTATTTTGAGTCAAATTAATTTGTAAACTCGTTTTACAAAGTAATGATCTAAATAACTATCATAATATATCGCATAATATCTGTGTCATAAAAAGGGGTCAGTAAATTGGGTGCCGTAAAAGCGTAGTGGTGTATCAACCATGAGGCAGAAGCCTATGCTCCAGATAGGGCTAGTGAGGCAGTGGCGTTTCTCCGGCAAGACTATACTTTCAGGGATCATTTCTATAGTTTCTAACTTGAGAAATGTGTTTCTAAAATGTTCAGTCTCGCTATCCACGATGATGAGATGGTGATACTCTGTTCTGAGCGCGAAGCGGGCAGAGAGACTTGATTCAGTTCATATGCTCTCTGCTTTTGATGACCGTTCACTGTCTCCTATGGGGACATTGAGGAAGAGAGTATGATCCGAGTGGTAGCTAATTCATGTTTAAAATAAGTTTGTTTGTTGTTTTTTTTCCGTAAAAATCTTATAACACATGTTCCCTACAGTCTTTATCAAACGATTAGCTACATTACATTATTTAAATATATAGTAGGCCTACTATTAAAGTTTTGTTTTTTATTTTCATTATATCGTTGTAGAGGCAAAAACAAATCCATTCACCAAGTCTGTTACAAATCTATCATGATCATCTATATAGGCTCCTAAATGGTATAAACAGTAAAGCGTGTTTAACGAAATAATAAAATAAAGTCACAACAAAGCACCAGTTTAGTTGCACCGTCTATGAGAATAGTAGCTGGGTAAATGACTCCCCCCCCCCCCCCCCCCCCATCCGGACCAGATCAGAGAAATCTATTATACAATAAAGTGTCAAAAATAATGTTCTTCCCCTAGTAGAGGCATACTATGGATCTGTAGAGTCAAGTAGCTACGGCTACCTATAGTTTTAAAGGTACATTCCACCAATAGGCTTGGGTAGAATATACATTTGAAATGATAAGTACTTGGACATAAAGTAGTATTTGGTAGAATATATCTTCCAAACTATAAGTAGCCTACTTGAACGGAAAGTAGTATTTGGATAGACCCTCAAATTTATAATATTTGATCTCCGACTCTACAGATCTATATTGGCTGTGGATTTGAATGGGCAGCTGCCTTTTTGTGTCTAATATGCAGGGTAAACACAGGTGCAACCAATTCACTAATTAGGCCCCCAGCACTGGAACACCTAAATGGACTGGAAGATGGAACCCCTGTATGCGGCTCATATTAAATGTTAACGTTAGGCCGTGTCTCCGACAGACACATTAACAAGGTATTTCGGTCTTTATGTCTTGTAGTAGTTAGTAGTAGTTGTTGTTGATAGTTGTCATAACAACCACCCCTGTCGGAAAGACGTGCACACGCTGGGTAGGAAGCGTTGTTGTCCCGGAGGCGATATTTTTTTTCGGATGATGGCGAAGGCTATGCGAAGGCATAACCCGCCCCTCTCTGCCTCTGATTGGCCTAGCGTCACACTTCCATCCAAACACATTCGCTTGGCTATCCTGCATTAGCTACATCTCTTTCTACAGTCTGTGGTCAGACCGTCAGACTCAGACTTACCCCGCTAGCCGGGTGCTTCTCGCTCATACTGAGCACATTAGCGCCCGGCGAATACTCAGGAGCCGGCTTTTAGACCTAGAATGGCACAGTGTAAAATGGGAAATGCGTGACGTTAATGTGCTCAGTATGAGCGAGAAGCGCCCGGCTAGCGGGGTAAGGTCAGACAGACATACAGCAGTTACGCTTGCTAGCCTGCATGAAAGACGCCAGTGTGTTTATGTTTTTAATATAGTCATATCTATGGTTTATAACGCTGCCACTAATCAGAGGCAGAGAGGGCCAGGGGCGGGTCTTCGCCATCATCCGAAAAAAATATCACTTCTCCAGAGGAGAGGGAGAGAGAAGGGGAGAGGGGGAGAGAAGAGAGGAGGGGAGAACCAGAGGAGAGGGGGAGAGGAGAGAGGGGGAGAAGAGGATGGGAGAGGGGGAGAGGAGGAGAGGGGAGGAGAGGAGAGGGGAGGAGAGGAGAGGGGAGGAGAGGAGAGGAGAGGGGAGGAGAGGGGGAGAAGAGGAGGGGGAGAGGAGAGGAGAAGAGGAGAGGGGAGAGGGGGGGGACCAGAGGAGGGGGGAGAAGAGGAGGGGAGAGAAGAGGAGAGGAGAGGGGGAGAAGAGGAGGGGAGAGGGGGAGAGAAGAGGAGGGGAGAGGAGAGGGGGAGAGGAGAGGAGAGAGGGGGAGAAGAGGGGGGAGAGAAGAGGAGGGGAGAACCAGAGGAGAGGGGGAGAGGGGAGAGAAGAGGGGGGGAGAGGAGAAGAGGAGAGGGGAGAAGAGGAGGGGAGAGAGGGAGAGGAGGAGAAGAGGAGAGAGGGGGAGAGGTCAGCAGTCAGCAGCTATGATAGCACGAGCCACTTGGGGGGAGGAAGTCCATATATGGTCCATCCGGTCATGGGGCACAGCGATTGGCTGGCTCAGATTCAAATCTGAGTCAGCCAATCGCGTTGTCCTGCACTGTTTGGGACCGTGTATAAAAGGCCACCGCTGACCGGGGTGGGTGGGGGGAACCAGAGGAGAGGGGGGGAGGGGGAGAAGAGGGGGAGAGGAGGGGAGAGGAGAGGGGGAGAGGAGAGGAGAGAGGGGGAGAAGAGGGGGGGAGAGAAGAGGAGGGGAGAACCAGAGGAGAGGGGGAGAGAAGAGGGGGAGAGGGGAGAGAAGAGGGGGGGAGAGGAGAGGAGAAGAGGAGAGGGGGGGAGGGGAGAGGAGGGGAGAGGAGAGGGGGAGAGAAGAGGAGGGGAGAGGAGAGGGGGAGAGGAGAGGAGAGAGGGGGAGAAGAGGGGGGGAGAGAAGAGGAGGGGAGAGGAGAGGGGGAGAGAAGAGGAGGAGAGGGGGAGAGAAGAGGGGGGGAGAGGAGGGGAGAGAGGGAGAGGAGGAGAAGAGGAGAGAGGGGGAGAGGTCAGCAGTCAGCAGCTATGATAGCACGAGCCACTTGGGGGGAGGAAGTCCATATATGGTCCATCCGGTCATGGGGCACAGCGATTGGCTGGCTCAGATTCAAATCTGAGTCAGCCAATCACGTTGTCCTGCACTGTTTGGGACCGTGTATAAAAGGCCACTGTTGACCGGGGTGGGTGGGGGGAACCAGAGGAGAGGGGGGGGGGGGGAGAGGAGAGGAGGAGAGGGGAGAAGAGGAGGGGAGAGAGGGAGAGGAGGAGAAGAGGAGAGAGGGGGAGAGGCCAAGCTACCAAAAGACAATACTGTATGTATATATTTATCGTTTTAATTAATTATTTCTTTATTTAGTTTTTACTCCAAATGCCAGGCTGACTGCATTGGGGCTGGCTCCGCTCTGCTGGGCTGGAAAAGCGCTCACAACTAGAGGGGGGAGAAACGCTTTCCTTTTCTTTCTTTCTTTCTTTCTTTCTTTCTTTCTTTCTTTCTTTCTTTCTTTCTTTCTCACTCTCTCTCTCCCTCTCTCTCTCTCCCCCCCTCCCCTCTCTCTCTCTCTCTCTCTCTGTCTCTCTCTCTCTCTGTCTCTCTCTCTCAAAGTCAAAAGCTCCTGGGAGAAACCGCTCACTTCTTGTCAGGGATTGACGTGGGAAATTGGGAGGACTTATTTTTCTTGTCTCGGAGACTGATCCGCCTGGTATTCACTGTGGCCGGACAGGGCAGGGGAGAGGACTTTTTTTATATATTTTTTTTATTTTGTCCAGTGTGCATGCATGGCTTGGGGGGACAAACTGTTTCATGCATTTTTTTTTTGTATTTGTTATTTGATTGATTGCTTTTCTCCCCATATATCTTTCGGACCTCTTGGAGTTTTGGAATGCTCATGTTGCGTCTGCAATGCATCATCGTAAAGCTGGACATTATATTAGACTACACTTATTGAACGCACGTCCCTGCGAAAAGCCATGAGGCACAAATGATGTTTAACATATCTATAGATGGGGGATCATTCTCTAAGAATTTGGAGGACTTTGACTCTATTCGCAGTGTTCTCCTTTACAGGTTAGTGCACCCTTAAGTCTGCACAGTGAACCTCTTTTGTTTGGTAGCCTATTTCTTGACGCATGTAGCCTGGCCCAGCCAGGAGTTAATATGGGCTTTATAGTTTGTCTCAAGTTTGCTGAATGCCAGAGGGGATTTAAACACCTCGTGCACGTCTGAAGGGGGCGGGGGGTGAGGAGGGGGTCAGGGGTCAGCACAACAAAACAAAAGAAGAATTTCTATAAGGTTCAGTGGATGCTCCCTCAACGGGTCACAATATTCTTCTTCTCCTTTTTAGGGACTTATTTGTTGCGCTCATACCTACGTGAGTTTATAATAATTTAAGGAGTAGGCTGCTGAATTCCTCCTTCGAAGGAGTGACTGGACTTATACATGACGGTTAGATAAAACATGAACAGGCTGTAGTAGTGTTGTCTGTCTGTTTGCTGCATTATTTAACGCGATGAGACGAGCTCAGGCTACCAAGTCAAGCGGACACGCATTCCTCCTCTGCTGCTCCGTGCCAGAGAGGACCCTCTGCTAAGAAAGCTTCTGTGTTGTCAGGGGCAACGGCTCCACCCCGCCAATCACGCGGAGATATGCGCGTCACGTGGTACAACCGTAGAACCCGTATGCAGTGTTGCCAGATCGGCGAGTTTTACGCGCAATGGGTTGGCACCATCGACATGTTTGGCACGCATTTGTTTGGGCGGTTTTGTGGCGGTTTTTGAACAGTCTTTACTTTTAGGCTGAAAACCATTAGCTGTATCTGGCAACACTTACCCGTATGTGGACAGACAAACATGGCGAGGGAATATATCACTGCTCATCTTCATGAAACCCAGGCAGTTTTATAAGAACTATATTGAATGATTGCGCGGGTTAAAAACAGTGGTACACAATGGCGTCCAGAAACGGTACCGAGACTGTGGTTCGTTCCGGTACCGGTCAAACGGGTAAAGGAGATGACGGCGTGCACGACAACGGCAGTGACCGTGAATCCACACCATCGAGTTACAGCAGCAACTCTGATGAGTAAGAAGCTCATTATTTGACATTTGACTAAGAAGACATTTGCACTTGTTGATATAAAAGCTGTCCTGAAATCGTGAAACATGCTATGAGTGTAGGAGGACAGTAGGCTACTCGATCGTTACAGAAACTCGCTACTCTGCTAGTCTGCTTAGCAACACAGGAAGCTGTAACTGATATGTAAACAGTCATTATTTGCTGTCTGGTGGTGGTAGTATTGAGGTTAACGTTTAAGGGATGGACTGTGTGCGTGTGTGTCTATAATTTACTCCTCCTATGTTTGTTTTGTGAATTTAAGTGCATGTTAAAAGCCAGCCAGTCCATAGCTGTGCAAAAGAGGGAGTGTCCCCCCTGCCTTCAAAAGGTTTCCATCTCTCCTCTCTCTGTGCTTTTCATAGTATGGGCAACTGTTTTCAATTTGGGAGGTTAACCTTCATAAATAATTGCATGCTTCTTGCCACGCACAGTGAATTTATAGATGTCGTGGTGCCTGAGCTGACTGAGCTGCTGCCTACCACAGGTTCACCACCAAAGGTTGGAATAAGGAGAGAGATCAAAAGGGGAGACAAATCAAGCCCCCCCCCAAACCCCTAAAAAGGACACCCCACTTTTTTTTTGTCATTATATAGTTTGCTGGAAAACAGGGAGATTGGATTCTTATCAAACTGGCCTGGGAAGTTGGTTCTATTAAAATTATATTGTAGCACACGTAAAAGTGTTCTTTATGGTCAGTGTGTGTGGCGTAAGCCGGTTCCAGGTTTTTTTTTTACTGCGGTGGTTGAATCCTCGATCCTGTCTGCCTAGGCTGGGCTAGCAGCTAAATGCTAACTATGCTGAATGGGGAGAATGGGAGGATTTCCCCCATGCGGACCCATTGAGCACACGTCTGTGATGAGACACTGCTATAGCTGCCTTTCAGTGCTCTGTGTTTTCCCTCAGTGACTTGGAACCAGAATGGCTGGACGACATCCAGAAGAACGGCGAGCTCTTCTACCTGGAGCTGAGCGAGGGCGAGGAGGAGGCCGCGTTGGCCCAGGCCACCGCCAATCAAGGTGTGTCCACCAATCACGTTCGTTTCAGCGAAAAGGAGGCGGAGATCATCACGGAGCAAAACAAGAAGCAGCAGCAGCGCGGCGGCTCCCGGGTGAAGGGAGAGCCCACGCTGAAGAGGCTGGCCAGGATGCTGAGGAGGAAACGCCGGCCGTCCCAACGCAGGAAGGACGGGGGTAAAGACGGCTCCTCGCTGTCGTCACCGCCGGCGTCCATCTTGAAGAACCAGGCAGGCCAGAGGCAGGGTGTGACGGTCCAGCAGCAGCAGCTGAAGGAAGTGTGCGTCTACCTCAACCCCAACCGCCTGGGGGGCTCGGCAACACCTCTCTCAGGGTTCGTACAAAGTCTGGAACCTTTTTCACACTCGTGTTTACAAGGTTTGGGAATAAGCGTGAATTTATTATACTTGTTGAAAAGGACTTGGTTTTCATCATCTTCTGGTGTTTCATCTACACAGTCACTCATGTAAACCAAATATTTTTAATAGCTGAAATGATTGTCTCTTGATGTCTCACACAAGACACGGAGCGGACAGCGGAGTGGACTGGAGCTGGATTGACTGACTGACATGGCCATGGAAATGAAAAGGGACATTGTTCTGTTCAGCTCTGCTCCACTCCGTGTCATGAGGGCAACCATCTGCTCTCAGCGCTCTGAAAGTGCATGATGAAAGTGCTTGAATTTGACAGTGAAAAAGCTGTAGGAACACCTGCTCTCTCTGACAGAGGAGGTCTGCTGGAGGCTCTGCTGGGTGTGCTGCATCGTCCAGGCTGGAGCAGAGGCCAGGGAGACCCTGCAGTGGCTCGGAGGGAGGAGAGGCTGACGGTCCATGGCTTGGTTCCCAACAGCCCGGCCATCAAGTGTGGCCAGATCCTGATTGGTGAGACCAGAAGTGCAACTGTTGATAATATCAATTTAGCGTAACAGTATGTTTTAGACCACGAGTAGTTTGAATTTCTGCAGATATATGAAGTTAGCCCACTGATACTGACTCAGTTAACTTACATCAGTCACTGCTGCAGTATGGCTATTCCTTAGAGAGCAGTGGTCCTCAAACTCTTTCACGTGGAGGAGCCCTAGACGGACACAAATTACACCGACCCCCAAATGATAGGATTTTGTCTCAGCCTGGGTCCCCCATATGATCAGATATGAGCTTTTGTGACCCTCCAACTGTCCCAATAGCCCTAATCACCCAATCAGCCCTAATCACCCAATCAGCCCTAACGACCCCAACACCACGCCCCTGCAAGACAGGGAGGGCCATCACACTTTGAGATGTTTTATTACAGAAATTGTATGAAACCCATGACCAAAATAGTCAGTCTGTCATTGTGTTACTTATGGTTGGGATTCTAGTGAAAATAAATGATTACCCTTTTTTAATTGCAACTCTTTCACTCCTTTCTTATTTTGTCATGTTATATTCCTCAAAAGGTGGGTTATTATTCATTCACTGCATCATAATGATGTAGTTTTCTCTTGCAGTTTTCTAAGCAAAATGTTGTAGTCGGGTAAAGGGGGTACTTGGATTGATAAATCAGGTAAAGGGGGTACTGCAGGCAAAACTTCTATAATGCATTGATCAAAATCACATGTGTGGCAAACCCTCTAACTGCTACTCCACTCTGGTTAAAAACATACACTAACATAGTGCTGAGATTATTTGTTTATTAATCAATTAGCTGATTCTCATAATAAGTCATCAATAACAATTCGAATTTTGATAATCAACTAATTGTTTTAGTCATTTATCCCCAAAAAATATACCCCTGGTGCTGGTTGCACACTAAAAAAAATCATTATGGAATTAATACTTTGTGGGGGGTTTTGGCTCCTGGTCAGAATAAGTAATATAATCAATTTGCTCATGTGACAGGCTTTTGTTATTTCTGACATTTTACAGACTAAATGATTAATCAATTAATAAAAAAAAACAAAGTTGATAACAAAAATAATCGTTAGTTGCAGCCCTACACACACATCGTTATTAGTGAATGAATGCTGCTTGTCCCAGATCTGCTACTGACAGGTTGTCTCTTCCTATGTGCTGTGCTGTGCTCAGGCGATGTGCTCGTAGCGGTGGACGATGTGGACGTGACCTCGGAGAACATCGAGCGGGTTCTCTCCTGCATCCCAGGACCGACGCAGGTGAGTGTGTGCGGAGATCTTCCAAGACCACATAGATGTTCAGACGCAGCTTGCGTGTGTACAGGAGGCCACCTACTGTATTGTTATGGTCTCTGCTACCACACATTACACCATCTCTGCAGCCCATCCTTACACAAAGACCACGATGCCAGTGTGTTTTGCCCCAACTCTTGGAATATACACGTCTTTTCCATATTGGATTATCTTCCCAAATCCGTAAGGCAGTATTTAGGCCTTGAGACTCTTGGCTTGTCGTACACAGCCAACTGGCTCAGTGAATATAGACATTAAGATGCTTTCCGATGCATCGCTTCCTCTCAGCTGTGAAAGCGTGTATAGGAAGTACCAGTCAGCGCCGCTCGACATTAGAAAACCCTCAATTATGGAGAAATGATCCTTTGATCGGCGAGCGAGAAGATCCAGAGTCATGTCCGTCTTCACCAAACAGCAGAGCGTCCACAAAGCAGGAATGTGTAAATGACAGAGTGTGGCCAGGAGGGGGCGGCGATCGCGGTGGAGAGACTGTTTCTCTGCGCCACAGGAAGACGATCATTACGTTGTGGCGTGGAACGCTCAGCTGATTAGAAGATGGAGCCGGAAACTCGGCGACATTGTTGGGTAAGAGAGAGAAAAACACTGAGGCGGTCCTCGAAAAGAGTCCAAATAGAGTCGTATTGCTGACAGTATGATTGTGTTGTGTGTGTGTGTGTGTGTGTGTGTGTGTGTGTGTGTGTGTGTGTGTGTGTTGTGTAGTGTGTAGTGTGTGTGTGTAGTGTGTGTGTGTGTTGTGTGTGTGTAGTGTGTGTGTGTGTGTGTGTGTGTGTGTGTGTGTGTGTGTGTAGTGTGTGTGTGTGTGTAGTGTGTGTGTGTGTGTGTGTGTGTGTGTGTGTGTGTGTCGTAGGGGGTGGCTCTCTGTGTGACTGTGCCAGCCCTCCCAGATGGAATGTAGACACTGGCTATTATGTGGGAGGAACGAATATCAGTATTAAAGTCAGTCCACCGTGCCCTCTGCTAACCCTCGTAGCTGACTGAGCTACAGCTTAGCTTTTAGCTGTGTGTGTGTGTGTGTGTGTGTGTGTGTGTGTGTGTGTGTGTGTGTGTGTGTGTGTGTGTGTGTGTGTGTGTGTGTGTGTGTGTGTGTGTGTGCGTGCGTGCGTGCGTGCGTGCGTGCGCGCGTGCGTGTGAGAGGGAGAGTACTGAATGACTGACATCAACAGACTGGAATCCCACCAGTGAGAGCACCCTCCAGTGGTCTAACCACATCCTTATTATTTATGATGAGAGCCCTCTCAGTCTCTTTAACCAGTCTTTCCCAAAACCTTTACAAAAGCTTTACTTTGTTTTCTGCCATTTCATTTGACACATCTCGATGCCCTCAGAACAATCGACAAAGACTATTTCTTAGATGTCGCAGAAGTGAGAATACGATAGATTGAAAAGCATTTTTCCACGTTGTGTTTGTGTTGCCTCTCGGCCCTGCTTTCAGGACTGTCAGTTAGAGTCAGCAGTTGAACAGTACATCGGCGCTACCCGCCCGGCTGCTCTTTAATAATACCCCTCACATTGGCTCAATGGCTGCAGGCCCAGATGGAGGCGCCTGCAGGAGCGGCCGGTGGCCCGTGGTTGGTGCTGACAGGCCCGGGAGGAGTGGTGCCGACAGGCCCGGGAGGAGTCCGGGAGTGATCGCAGGATTAGAAAAATACAGACTAGCTTTTGGAAGGTAACTGTCAGAAGATACAGTTTATTTTCCTAAAAAAACACGCGTTACGGTTTGTATTTCAACCGCCCTGCTAGAGCATGGCACAAACAGTGCCAGGGTTAGGAAGTTCGGATTCCCATTCTTAAAAAGAGACTGCATATATATGAATACACTCATCATGATAGGTGTCTTAGATAAAAGCTTACAGGACCGGGACAGCAGGGGGACTTGGCTGAGTACAATTGAGCAGAAAATGGGAGAAAAAAGTCAAGTCAAGTTTATTTGTATAGCCCTAATTCACAAGCATGTCTCAGAGGACTTCACAGAAAATATGTCTAGCTAAATCTAGCTGAAACAACAGTAGCAAATTACAGTAGTAATAATAACAAGATTGAAAGATGCAGTGTTTGGTAGTATCACTAGGGCTGGGTACTGAAACCCGGTACCATCATGGTACCAGTATGCAGGTGTAGGTGCCTCATTCATCTCAAAGGCATTTTAAATGTGGTTGTTGAAGGAATTCATACCCCTGAACCCGTTCCAGTCCAGGGATTCAAACCAGTGACCTTCTCGTCCCAAGCACATTGTGCTAACCTGTAGGCTACCGCTACTGCTTCTTACATCTGGACGGACTCTGCTTCTGATTTACTTCAATTAACGTCAGCCTAGCTCCTGAGCAGGCCTCTCTAGTGCTGACAGGCTTCAGCCCAGAGTCTGCACAACGTGTCAACAGATACGCTGTGATTACCTCTCTATAACGCACGCTGTGTGTGTAGTGTGTGTAGTGTGTGTGTGTGTGTGTGTAGTGTGTGTGTGTGT
>NC_139628.1:58479975-58487475 GCF_964638095.1 Poromitra crassiceps | reverse complement strand
GTCTTTTGGGGGAAACCTGATCATGACTTTGTGGTCAGAGCCCAAAACAAGCGCAGCCTTAACAAGTCTCATTGTAAACTCTACTGAGCAGCTCCGAGCACTTTAAACTCTACTGAGCAGCTCTGAGCTCTTTTATGGCCGCGTCCACCTCCTTCATTCAGTTCGTTCGAAGGTGTTTTCCCATAATTGAGTGTAAAAATGAGCTTCGTTGTGGAGGAAGGAAATCCCAAACCCAGTGGTATAAACTCTGGCAGCTCTCCTCCTGTTCCTCTGACGTGAGCCAGACACTTCAGACAACTACTGATCTGGACGGCCTCCAGCGCCCGCGGCTGCTGCTGCTGCTGCTAACTGCTAACTGCTAACCCTAACCCTGCTAACAGGAAACAGAGAGAGAGAGCAGAGAGCAGAGAGAAGTGGAGCAGCTCTGCAGCTCCTCCTGACAATAAATGATCCCTCACTTCCATTCTATAAACTTTATTCTTCCCCGAGGAGAATCAACACATGCTCCTTTCCTGGCTGAAGAACAGTCGTATTGAGCATCACATCTATAAACAAAATAACATCATTTCCTCCTTTAATTGGGTCCATAAATTGTAGGCTGGTATTTGTCATCCCTCAGGGCGTGTGTCCACACAGCGTTTTGCTGCCTTTTTTTTGGGGTGTGGAAAAAGTGCTGGGATCGCTTTTTGTGAGGAGAAATAAAAAGGCGGATGATAACGTCACCTGCTGCTAGCTCGCTAACCAGCTGGTTAGCGCTTATTTCTTTAGATGGGGGGGGGGGGGGGCATTTTGCCTTTAGGACAGTAGGCTGGGTAGGGAAGGGAAGGGTGGGGAGAGAGAGGGGATGACGTGCAGCAAAGGATCATGGGTTGGGTGTGAACCCGGGTCGGCCGCACGAAGGACGACTTAGTGGCACTCTCCCAGGTGAGTCCCTACTTAGCACCTCTAGCAGACAATACAGTGTTGTGGAACAAGCAAAGGCAGATATTTCCAATACAGGTCGGTATCCGTACTGCCTTTATGATCGCTGTTATTCACGAGTTTCCTGGTGCGACCGTGGGCGCTTCCATGACACCCTCCCTCCCTGTTTCCATGACACCCTCCCTCCCTGTTTCCATGACACCCTCCCTCCCTGTTTCCATGACACCCTCCCTCCCTGTTTCCATGACACCCTCCCTCCCTGTTTCCATGACACCCTCCCTCCCTGTTTCCATGACACCCTCCCTCCCTGTTTCCATGACACCCTCCCTCCCTGTTTCCATGACACCCTCCCTCCCTGTTTCCATGACACCCTCCCTCCCTGTTTCCATGACACCCTCCCTCCCTGTTTCCATGACACCCTCCCTCCCTGTTTCCATGACACCCTCCCTCCCTGTTTCCATGACACCCTCCCTCCCTGTTTCCATGACACCCTCCCTCCCTGTTTCCATGACACCCTCCCTCCCTGTTCCCAGCTGCCGGTTGCCTGTTTCCACCCAGGACCGTTCATAGAGAAAGAGACTGAAAATAATCATAATAATTGTTGTGACTTTGTAATGATGACCCCCAGTACAATAATTCCTCACGTGCATAATTGCACAACGGAGTGACAATATCTTGAGTCTTGAAAGAGAGAGACCGCTAAAGCTCCGTTCAATGACCAAATAATAAAAGTTCCGGTTTGGACGTTTAGCCTTCAAAACAAAAGCGGCCGCTATGCAACCACATACTATTTTTAGCCATTTCAGCTAAAATAAGCCCGTACAGTACGAGTGAATTGACATTCACCTCGTTTTTGTAAAATATCGCCGCTATGCAACCACACAACGTTACTATTTTTAGCCATTTCGGATCAAATAATCCAAATGTTCCCACTCTTTGACAGCGGCGCGCACCTCCTTGCTAGTGAAAAAAAATTAAACAGGAAGTCGACAACCGGCAACCGCTGAGAATCATGGGAAACGTAGGTCCAGGAATAAGGTGAATAGTACATGAACATTTACATCGATCACAACGATCACAACGTCCTATTTCTCCACCACCGGCAGGTCCGTCGGCTGGAAAATACGGTTCACGAAAAGTTTCTTCAACTTTTGAAGACTTTTTTTTTTCAGATGCGGCCACCTTTAGCGCGCCTTGTGGCTGCTTTCCATAGACACACCCACACACAGGTCAGAGGTCAGCTCGCCCTGTACTCAAGTGTTAACCCATTGATACCTGATGCAGCATTTGTGTGTGTATCCCTTTAAGACGGCGAACCGCGTCACGCGGTTCGCGGTCTTAAAGGGATACACACACAAATGAGGGATATACATGCAAATGCTACATCAGGTATCAATGGGTTAATGGCAAGCTGTGCTCTCTGCCGGGCAAGCTACGCTCTTTTCTGACCAACACCTCCTCCTACACCACCATCACATTTTCCCTGTGCAGGACTAATGGAGGGTTGATGTTTGCTTTATGGTGGTACTCCATCCTGCTTCTACGACTCTGATTTCTTCTCGTGCGTCGACCAGCCACATTTTTCTTCTTCGTCTTCTTCATTTGGACCCACAGGCAGTGGAGATAGAGCACGGGCTGTCTGCAGCCACATCAGCCAGCGGTTGGGTTTCTAAATGACAGGAACCCGCTAAACTCTGACTTTGATTTTTTACTCGCGTGATTGCAGGGTAGCAGAAATTGGGAGAGGCTCAGCGGGGGTATTTTTGAGTTTTTAGCTGCGTATTCATTTTGTAATGCCAGTGTTTTTCTTCTCGACTTGTGTGCCTGTAGCCTACTGTACGTACACAGAAGAAATACTCGAGAGGAATTAAGTGTTTTCGCTGGCTTGCTTGGTCATCAGAGATTGAACGTTAGCCTCTAGCGGTGCGCACAGACTTTAGTGTGGGTGCCTGCCTGTGTACAGACTTTAGCGTGGGTGCCTGCCTGTGTACAGACTTTAGTGTGGGTGCCTGCCTGTGCACAGACTTTAGTGTGGGTACCTGCTTGTGTACAGACTTCAGCGTGGGTGCCTGCCTGTGTACAGACTTTAGTGTGGGTGCCTGCCTGTGCACAGACTTTAGTGTGGGTGCCTGCCTGTGCACAGACTTTAGCGTGGGTGCCTGCCTGTGTACAGACTTTAGTGTGGGTGCCTGCCTGTGTACAGACTTTAGTGTGGGTGCCTGCCTGTGTACAGACTTTAGTGTGGGTGCCTGCCTGTGTACAGACTTTAGTGTGGGTGCCTGCCTGTGCACAGACTTTAGTGTGGGTGCCTGCCTGTGTACAGACTTTAGTGTGGGTGCCTGCCTGTGCACAGACTTTAGCGTGGGTGCCTGCCTGTGTACAGACTTTAGTGTGGGTGCCTGCTGTGCACAGACTTTAGTGTGGGTGCCTGCCTGTGTACAGACTTTAGTGTGGGTGCCTGCCTGTGTACAGACTTTAGTGTGGGTGCCTGCCTGTGTACAGACTTTAGTGTGGGTGCCTGCCTGTTCATGGCTTTGACCCCAAGGTGAATCGCTTGGGACTTTGTTGTGGTTGCCAAGGCGATGAGATGAGATGAGGGCCCCCGGCGTCCATTCAAGGTTTTCAGCCCCTCACCCTCCTTCTTCTTCTGCTCTCCTCCACCCTGCAGCCTGCAGGGACCAATACTAATATCACAAACAATACACTGAGTCTGCCCCAAGCACTCTCTCTCTCGCTCTCTCTCTCTCTCGCTCTCTCTCTCTCTCTCTCTCTGTCTCTCTCTCTGTCTCTCTCTCTCTCTCCCTCTCTCTCTCTCTCTCTCTCCCTCTCTCTCTCTCACTCTCTCTCTCTCTCTCTCTTTCTCTCTCTTCCTCTCTCTCTCTCTCTCTCTCTCTCTTCCTCTCTCTTCCTCTCTCTCTCTCTCTCTCTCTCTCTCGCTCTCTCTCTCTCTCTCTCTCTCTCTCTGTCTCTCTCTCTGTCTCTCTCTCTCTCTCCCTCTCTCTCTCTCTCTCTCTCCCTCTCTCTCTCTCACTCTCTCTCTCTCTCTCTCTTTCTCTCTCTTCCTCTCTCTCTCTCTCTCTCTCTCTCTCTCTTCCTCTCTCTTCCTCTCTCTCTCTCTCTCTCTCTCTCTCTCTCTGTCTCTCTCTCTCTCTCTCTCTCTCTCTCTCTCTCCCTCTCTCTCTCTCTCTCTCCCTCTCTCTCTCTCACTCTCTCTCTCTCTCTTCCTCTCTCTTCCTCTCTCTCTCTCTCTCTCTCTCTCTCTCTGTCTCTCTCTGTCTCTCCTCTCTCTCTCTAGCTGGGTTTCCATCCAAATGTATCGCAACTTTTAATCAAATTTTCAGAAAGTCGGCAAAATAAAATGCGAAACAATGCGTGTTTCCATCCACTGCTATTTTGCAAATTATAGAGCTGTCAATCACCTCGTGTTTGAGGCTGTCTGAGCTGCTGATCAGCTGCTAGACCCGATATACAGCTCTGTTAAACACATCTAACGTTATTCATTTAAAGTTTCTTGATGATCTACAAGTAGACAAAGGTACCATAACGCCATTTCTGGATTACCAGGTGCGACTCGGCAAGCATAACGTTATAATATATTTCATTTAAGTCTAGAAGTGAGTCTCCTTAAAGTTAATATCCAGTCTTCTTCTGTTTACCACGACGGGTATTGCAGTGATCAAGGCAAACTGTGTTGTTTTTGAATGGAGAGACAACGGAATATCACTTAATCTGTTTCCACCGCACGTTTTCGCATTTTCCTTTTATCGATACACCCGACTTTTCCGCCTCACTCAAGCGTGAAAACTTTTTTGCGATATTTGGAGGTTTTTGCGAATGAGGCAGCGTTTCTACTCCGTTTTTTTGTGCGCAAATTGAAATTTCTGTCTCTCTCTCTCTGCCTCTTTTCCTCCTCTCTCCTCTCCCTCTTCTCTCTCCTCTCTCTCTCTCTCTCTCTCTTCTCTCTCCTCTCTCTCTTCTCTCTCCTCTCTCTCTTCTCTCTCCTCTCTCTCTCTCTCCCTCTCTTCTCTCCTCTCTCCCTCTCTCTCTTCTCTCCCCTCTCTCTCTCTTCTCTCACTATAGACCAAGCTTGGTCTAAGTGTTTTTTCTGTGCCATGTTGTCCTTACCAGATATTACAGATTACAGGAGGAAATTGTCAGTATTTCAATGATAGCAGCTCCAATAGATATTATGTAAGAACACAATCATGGTCTGTTTTGTACTGTTGAAAACCCAACAAAATGACTCTAATATGATAGAGATATATGCCTTGCACAACAAGATCAATTTGGCTGTTTTCTGCTCTTCAATAATATTATATTGATTTTTATTTTATTTATTTGTTTAGCTTATTCCTAAATAAGAACCAGAGTAAAATGAATGTAGCATGCATGGGCTTGTCTGTTCAAGTCATCATTGCTAGTCAAAGGCAAGGCAAACTTTAATGATATATTATAGTACATTTCATGCACAAGGCAATTACAATGTGCTCGTGTTTAGAGGACCGGCTGCTCTCTGGAGACTATTTTGTTTTCGGAATTCTTTCCGATATTTATCCGATGAGATTCACGACCCATTTACACATGCAAACTCTCCATCCAGCGCTAGGCTAACCGCTCATTCTCCTCTACATATTGTCTCCAGACTATAATTTGCACAAGCCACAGCGCAACACATGCCAGATAATATAAACTCTGTGTGTGTGTGTGTGTGTGTGTGTGTGTGCGTGTGCGTGTGCGTGTGCGTGTGCGTGCGTGCATGTGTGTGTGTACAGCAGGAGATCCTGTACCAGTACCCAGCGTCTGAAGCATCCGGCCAGCTGAAAGGAGTGCGGGGTATCTTCCTCACGCTGTGTGACATGCTGGAAAACGTCACAGGGGGGCAGATCATCAGGTGACCACAGGGGGGCAGACCATCAGGTGACCACAGGGGGGCAGACCATCAGGTGACCACAGGGGGGCAGATCATCAGGTGACTGAGTCACAGGGGGGCAGATCATCAGGTGACCACAGGGGGGCAGATCATCAGGTGACCACAGGGGGGCAGATCGTCAGGTGACCACAGGGGGGCAGATCATCAGGTGACCACAGGGGGGCAGACCATCAGGTGACCACAGGGGGGCAGACCATCAGGTGACCACAGGGGGGCAGACCATCAGGTGACCACAGGGGGGCAGATCATCAGGTGACCACAGGGGGGCAGACCATCAGGTGACCACAGGGGGGCAGATCATCAGGTGACCACAGGGGGGCAGATCGTCAGGTGACCACAGGGGGGCAGATCGTCAGGTGACCACAGGGGGGCAGATCATCAGGTGACCACAGGGGGGCAGATCGTCAGGTGACCACAGGGGGGCAGATCATCAGGTGACCACAGGGGGGCAGATCATCAGGTGACTGAGTCACAGGGGGGCAGATAATCAGGTGACTGAGTGAGGCGGCATCAAAATATCAACGGAAAGTCTCAATAAAACAACGTTGTCAAATGAGAGCATGGTTGAGATGATTGGTAGCTTCTGGTATTGTTAGCGCCGTTTCTCCACATGAAGACCACATCTGCCATAAAGCTGGTAACTTGCCGTCGTAAAGATGTTTTCTCTTCTGCTTTACTGAGGAGGAGAAACATGTTGGATCGTGATTGTGTTCTGCGTGTGAGAAACCCCACGCTTTAGCTCTGTCTGTTAGAGGAGCAGCTGTTTCATGCTGTAAAGCTTTAGCTCTGTCTGTTGGAGGAGCAGCTGCTTCATGCTGTAAAGCTTTAGCTCTGTCTGTTGGAGGAGCAGCTGTTTTGTGCTGTAAAGCTTTAGCTCTGTCTGTTGGAGGAGCAGCTGCTTCATGCTGTAAAGCTTTAGCTCTGTCTGTTGGAGGAGCAGCTGTTTCATGCTGTAAAGCTTTAGCTCTGTCTGTTGGAGGAGCAGCTGTTTTGTGCTGTAAAGCTTTAGCTCTGTCTGTTGGAGGAGCAGCTGCTTCATGCTGTAAAGCTTTAGCTCTGTCTGTTGGAGGAGCAGCTGCTTCGTGCTGTAAAGCTTTAGCTCTGTCTGTTGGAGGAGCAGCTGTTTTGTGCTGTAAAGCTTTAGCTCTGTCTGTTGGAGGAGCAGCTGTTTCATGCTGTGAAGCTTTAGCTCTGTCTGTTGGAGGAGCAGCTGTTTCATGCTGTAAAGCTTTAGCTCTGTCTGTTTGAGGAGCAGCTGCTTCGTGCTGTAAAGCTTTAGCTCTGTCTGTTGGAGGAGCAGCTGTTTCATGCTGTGAAGCTTTAGCTCTGTCTGTTGGAGGAGCAGCTGCTTCGTGCTGTAAAGCTTTAGCTCTGTCTGTTGAGGGAGCAGCTGCTTCGTGCTGTAAAGCTTTAGCTCTGTCTGTTGGAGGAGCAGCTGTTTTGTGCTGTAAAGCTTTAGCTCTGTCTGTTGGAGGAGCAGCTGTTTCATGCTGTGAAGCTTTAGCTCTGTCTGTTGGAGGAGCAGCTGCTTCGTGCTGTAAAGCTTTAGCTCTGTCTGTTAGAGGAGCAGCTGTTTCATGCTGTAAAGCTTTAGCTCTGTCTGTTAGAGGAGCAGCTGTTTTGTGCTGTAAAGCTTTAGCTCTGTCTGT
>NC_139628.1:58404975-58474975 GCF_964638095.1 Poromitra crassiceps | reverse complement strand
TGAAATCAAGGTGGGCGACTGACTGACTGACTGGACTGACTGACTGACTGACTGACTGACTGGACTGACTGACTGACTGACTGACTGACTGACTGGACTGACTGACCTGACTGACTGGACTGACTGACTGACTGACTGACTGACTGGACTGACTGACTGACTGACTGACTGGACTGACTGGGAAAAGACGAAACATTTGAGATTTAATTTTGTAATGAAACTTTAGTAATGAAAGAAAAACAAAGGGGGCGCAGTGGCCCAGGATAAAAAAAAAAAAAAAAAATGAAAATGAAAATGAAAGAAAAACAAAAAAAAGCAACATTTTCTGAAATTATAGCTTTCCTAGTTAACTTGAACTAGTTGGTATTTGAAGTTGGTTAAACTTGCAGTATTATCTGTGGCCATGAGTGTTTGTGTGCCTACGTGGCCCTCTAGTGGCTCACATTAAAAATGACACCTTATGTATCACCCAGACACCGCCTGAGTTGAGATGACATGAAAGTTTAATGAAGCCCGTCTGGATATTGTGTGGTTGCAGCAGCAGAGCACAGCAGCATATAAATACGACCACAACAAAGAGGACATGTCAGACTTCAAACATGTCACCTACGTCATGCTAATAACATGTAACACCTACGTCATGCTAATCATTAAAAGCTTGTTAATTTTCTCATTTGCTTTCCCTCTCCACAGATGGAGGTGGATACTGTTCTGTCTGATTTTGAGTCTTCAGATTTTGGGGAAATGGTAAGACTTTGTGAAGTCAGTGAGGCACTTTTTACAGAAAACAGGTCACTTAAACATGACTTAAAGTATATACAGTAGTTCTAAATCTAAAGTAATGCCACCTAGACGATCAAAATGGAGCACATATACAACCTGAGATTCCTATTACGGGTGGATGTTTACGCCTAAAATGTCACCATCGATAGAAGCAATCGCAAATAAGTGTCTTTTGAAATCCATGTTTCCTGTGACGTTATGATCGCTGCTTCTTCTTGCTTATTAGATGAGCGCACGTACATGCTAGCTGAGACGCCATCTGCCTTCTAATCTCAGCAGGGCAAAGAGGAGAAGGTTAGGCTATTTCTGGATGTGTGTGTGTGCGCGCGCCCGCGCGCGCGTGTGTGTGTGTGTGTGTGTGTGTGTGCGTGCGCGCGTGCGCTGTGTGTGTATATTGAATGAGAAACGAATGGTGTCCTGGGATGTCCTCTGTACGTGCAGCGCTAACTGATAACTGATGACAGGAACCTGCACTTGAGGACAAAGAGCAGCCGAGACGAGACGAGAGACGAGGGACTATAGAAGCAGGAAGCAGTTTAGTGGATATAAAGAAGACCACGACCTCGAGGATTATTACGAGGAGATTCATCGCGTCTTTGAATTGACTGCTTTCTCATCTGTTTTTGTCTTTGGGTCATTCTGAAATGAGATAGATCTATCTATCCATCGCTTGAATAACGTCTAACCTCTACGAGAAAGTAAAAGTCATGAAGGAACATTTAGAGAGGACGTTAAAAAGAAAAAAGATGGACCTTTTTGAAAAAGAATAAATGTGAAGTAAAAGTGTTTTTCTCCACCTCTCATCTCATCGTGTCTCTGTCTTGTCTTGCAGTCAGAGGACTTTTTCGGCTTGAGGCGTCTGTATGTAACTCTTGGTTCCTGTCTGTTCTACAAAGTAGGTATCATACCCAACGCACACGCGCGCACACACACACACACACACACACACACACGCGCGCACACGCACACGCACACACACACACACACCCACACGCGCGCACACACACACGCACGCACGCACACACACACACACACACACACACACACACACACACACACACGCGCACACACACACACACACACACGCACGCACACACACACACCTAAGTGCCACCGATCTCTCCTTCTCATATTCACACGTGTGCGCTGAACTTCACCCCTCCCCTCCCAGACAGATCACCCCTCCCCTCCCAGACAGATCACCCCTCCCCTCCCAGACAGATCACCCCTCCCCTCCCAGACAGATCACCCCTCCCCTCCCAGACAGATCACCCCTCCCCTCCCAGACAGATGCGCTTAAATGGCAACAATGAAAGACAGAGTGAGACGTCATTATCTAGATGGGCAACACACAACAGAGAACATGATGGGCCTATTCATGACTCAGTGACAGATCATCAGCCCAACTACTCTCTGTTCAAATATTCATAAGGTGGAAAAGGCAGAAGGTCACTGAGCAGTAGACTGTATGGTGTCCTCGTCAGAAGGAAGGTGTGACACTGTTGAAAGTACCATTTCATTTGGGGGTATAGCACTTTTTATATATATATATATATATATATATATATATATATATATATATATATATATATATATATATATATATTATTTAGCTATTTAAAATTTTTAGAACACAGAAAAACAAACCAAAAAAATGAACAAACTCAGATACAGTAAAAGAAAGAAAAAACATACATGCCACCAGTTACATACAGCTTGTAAATATATATAAATTATGCTTGTATATATATACTGTATATACATATATAAATGAGTGGGATCCCACACAAGGGAGAGAGACCGGCCGGGCAAGTCACCCATCACCCCTAACCTCGTCAAGAAACGGGTCCCAAATAGTTTGAAATCTCCCAGGTGAGTTGGTCCTCAAGAACCTGAGTCTCTCCATTCGTATAACGGAGATCATGTCCGCCAACCACAACTGAAAACAGGGTGGAGTGGGGGACTTCCATTTCTGCAGAATGAGTTTCTTGGCAATAATTGTCCCCTGTGACAGAGACTGCTGCACTAGCCTGGGTAAACCCATCCCCCACGTGACCTGCTCTCAGACCTGTTCTCAGTCACTATGGGACTGGGAACTGAGAGAGCAGGTCACGTGGTGGCTGGGTTTACCTAGGCTACTGCTGCACAGCTGTAGGGAAGTTCAGAGAGGACTCCGAGCAGCCGAAGATGGCGAGTTCTGCCTCCGGCTGAAGGGTTATTTTGTCGGCCTTAAGATTACCAATCAAATATTTTGGCCCAAAATCTGGTCAGTAAAGGGCAGGACCAGAAGGCATGAGACAGAGTGCCCTCCGACACCCGACACCTGTCACACAGTGGTGAGACAGACGAGTAAATCTTGTGCAATTTCTGCTTAGAATAGTGAAGGGGTATAGCACCTTTTAAAAGTAATTAGTTTGTTTCGTATAGAGATAGTCGTGTCTTGAAGCTACAGGGATGTAAGTAGACAAGGCAAACTTTATATCGCACATACACAGGGCAAATTCGATTCAATATCAACACACAAAAATTGTCAGGTAAAATGACAGAAAGAAAGAAAGAAAGAAACTCTAGGTCACTGGTTGTCAAAGTTTTTCACATGAAGGACCCCCTAAACTGACACAAATTAGACCACGGACCCCCATTTGATAAGATGTTGTCCCAGTGTCCCCCATCTGATAAGATTGTTGCTTTTAGATGTTTTATTTCAGAAAGTGTATGAAACCCATGACCAAAATAGTCATATACATTCTGTCATTGTGTTACTTATGGATGGAATTATAGCAACAATAAATTGTCCCTCTTTTTGCTGGGGACCCCCTGGGGGTCCCCGGACCCCAGTTTGAGAACCACTGCTCTAGGTAAGAATAATAATCAAATAGGTCTTAACTTACTTTACAGGAAAGCCAAAAGAAATATGAATTAATAAATGAACAAATTATAAAACAGATTTTGGTACTGGCTAGATTTAATCAAGATCTTAATTGGGCTCTGTAACACAAAGTGCTACTTACGGCCATCTGACACCGAGCCCTTGATTATGTTCTTGTTCCCCATCTGATTCATTAACACCAAATAACACGCCCCCCTCAGGCCTACCTGATTGCCAACCACCTGCCTAAGGAGGACCTGCTGGACGTGTGCCTGTACTGCCAGCACTACTGCCTGCTGCCGCTGGCGTGTGAGCAGCGTGTGGGCCAGCTGGTGATCTGGAGAGAGGTGTTCCCCCAGAACCGAGTGGGACAGAGCGGCACCGAGCAGAACCGAGCGGGACAGAGCGGCACCGAGCAGAACCGAGCGGGACAGAGTGGCACCGAGCAGAACCGAGCGGGACAGAGCGGGCACAGAGGCAGCTCAGCACCAGGCTACAGCCAGCCACACGCCAGGCACTTCCTCCTCATAGTCGGGCTGGTAAAGAAGGACGAGAATCATCCACTGTCACATCGTTTATGAAATCACTTTATTCTAACCTTTCTTTGATCCAGGGGAAGCTTGCTGAGCATGTATACAGTTTGTCAGCAGCACCCTGTCCATAGTACATTCATTGAGAAGGGTTCTTGTTGTAAAGTGCTTATTAGTTGTTAGTTCTGCTTAGACATTAATTACTCATTTTCTTAGTTCAGAGTGGTATACAGTATCCAAGCTCCAGGCAGTTTACTCCTTTAGTTCAGAGTGGTATAGACGGTTTTCACCAGCTGCAACCCCACAGCACTTCCTTTTTCTCAGCTTCTTCTTCTGTGTTTTATGGCGGTTGGCATCCTTAACACGTTAAGTGCCATAGCCGAGATATCTCGTCTTACATAATCCAACGCTTGAGTGCCAGAGCCGAGATATCTCGTCTTACATAAACATTTTTTTTTTTTGACGGTGGGACATCAATCAACAACTTTTACATCTTCGAGATCACTATTGGAGCAAGAGAATGTGTATAATCTATTTTACCGACCACTAAGTGGCGACAGTGCTCTCCTGACTAGAGGAAGGCAAGCATTTTTTTAACTTGTCACGCCATTCTCACCCCAGCCATTCTCATGAAAATGGATGGGGGAAAACGCTTTCGTTTTCGCGCTGATTGCTGGCGATGCGGGATTGCAAATTTACATAATAGATTACAGGTGGAACACACTTTGAAACACGCAGCATAAATATGACCAGAATCGCAAAAGCTTCTCTCAACCAAAACTCCAAGAAGCGAGCGAGTCCATCCCGACTTCCTCAAAGCGGCCGCGCAGCCACAGGCACAGGACAGCAGCAAAGCACTGAGACTGGTGACAAGCTTGTGACGGCCGCTGCAGCCAAGAAGAACGCCCACGGAGGGAGGAGTTGAAGCAACTCTCCCTCTCCCTCTCGCGAGAGAGAGAGAGAGAGAGAGAGAGAGAGAGAGAGAGAGAGAGAGAGAGAGAGAGAGAGAGAGAGAGAGAGAGAGAGAGAGAGAGAGAGAGAGAGAGAGCGCGCACAGAGTGGGAGACAAGGGCACCCATAATCACAGGCACGTGAGGTGGTTCTAAAAATCCATTTATCTCCAAACTCTCTGAAAATCTCTGAAACCATGCTGTACTCAACGGCTAATATCTACATAACTACTAACTCTGCAAACTAACTCTTTTAGACAGAGAAAGCACACATTCTATTAGTTATTTTTAGATGATTGGTGTTCACGAATTCTTAACAGAAAATAATCCTCGGCTCTTGTAAAATGAGCCAGAATCCTCAAAAAAAAACCTGGCACAACTTACCTACAGGATTGAAAAAATGGCTGGCACTCAATGTGTTAAATGTTGCATTACCGCCACCTGAATTGTATCAGCTTCACAGTGCTAACTATTGACAGTGTCCACTTTCTCAGCTATTCAGGGGAAAACACTGACATAGCCTACTTCTATTTCAATTTTTTATTTTTGCTATGTAAACATTTAAATGTAAAGATAGGCCTATGCGTGCAATAACGTACTGATAGTCAGCTTACTCTGTAACATGTAGCTTTTATTAGCCTCTCAGGCTAGCTCCGGGACGCAATCTTTTTTTTTCCATGATGGCAAAGGCTAGGCGAAGGCATGACCCGCCCCTCTCTGCCTCTAATTGGCTGACTGCACTCAGCTGCTCTCGCCTGCTTCCCAGGCGAGCCAGAAGTCATCTCAAACGAGCCTAATTATAGCCTATACTTTCATTCAATGTCACGATGCTGCGGGGGGAAGTAGGCTACTTCATAGCTTAACTATGAAAATAGTGTCCCCTGTTTATCTCCCTTTCTGCTGCAGCATGTTGAAGAAATAAATGTTCAGTTTGAACAACACCCATTCTGGTCATTATAGAGCAAGATGATCGCTTCCACTACCAGGGCCGCCCAGAGAGATGGCAGTGCCCCTGGAAGGGTCCAGCCACTATGCCCCCCCCCCCCCCCCCCCCCCTCCCCCGCACGCGCTTTACTCATATCAACGCTGCAGCTTTCAGAGCTGACTGAAAAAAGTTTGTTAACAGATTATTATTTGGGTCTAAAGCCCTTGCCTGCTCCCGCTTTTTTTTGCCTTGTGATTTTGGCATCCTGACTTTTGTTTTGCTCCTGGCATTTTGCCATCACCGGTCTTGTTTTGTTTGCTATCACCTGTCTGTGTTGTGTGTTACACCATAAATGGTCCCTCTAGCTGCTGCTGCCCCAAGCAAAATGGTCCACCCCAAGCCTGCCTTGTTGTTCTTCTTCTTCTTTTGGCTTTCCGGCAGACTAGATGCCTTGCGGCACATTGCTGCCTCTCACTGCACTGGTCGGATGGGGGATTACATCAGAATGGCACTATTTTCCACAGGAGCACTCCTGCCCAAGCATGCCTTGTTACTGCTGCTGTGTTTTGTGTATTTGTTCGACTCCTTGCAAAAAAATAAATTAGTTGCCACATTTTCAGGATGGGAGATATATTTTAGTGTTAATTTTTTTTTTTTTTGCATGGCTCCAGCGCCCCCCCTAGTGGCGATGCCCCTTGAAGCTTACCCCTTTACCCCCCCTTATGGGCGGACCTGTCCACTACACAACACTGTATTTACATAGGCTACGTTACATATTTGCGGGAATGAGAGGGATCTCACACTTGTACTGATGTCCAGCATGACTGGTGACGAGGGAAACATGAGTTTGTTTACTTTACTTATTACCATGCACCTGGTCCGCCTGGTGCACGGGGTTCTGGAGGGGGGTCTCGGGCGGGGGTGTGGGTGTGGGACCCGGGCAGTGTGAGGGGCAGGGCGGGTGGTGGCAGCCTGGTGGTGGGGGTGGCTGCCCTGGGTGTCTGCCCAGCAGAGGGGCACTTAGCCTGGGTGGTGGCAGCCTGGAGGTTGGGGTGGCTGGCCTGGGCACTGGCGCCGGAACAAGGGGGACATGGGGACATTTTGTCCCCCTTAAAATTTGGTCCCCCTAAAAAAAAAAAAAAAAAATTTTTTTTTTTTTTTTTAATCTGAGGGGGCAACTGCCCCTGACGCTTAGAGCCCACTTTACACTGTTTACACAGCCTGTGATGCTTGTTAAAGCCATGATCGTTGTTGGATTATTACACCTGAGACAGACAGACCCAGGGATCAAATTACAGAGAGCCCACTTTACACTGTTTACACAGCCTGTGACACTTGTTAAAGCCGTGATCATTGTGGGATTATTACACCTGAGAGACAGACAGACCTGGACTCTGTTTGCACTCACTGTCATTGGCTGCTGCTATAATCGTATACGGTTATTGTTATTTTATTTTTGTGTTGAGATGACAAGTTTTGCACTGTGTTTCGAAGTGATAATAATAATAATAAGTTCAGTGTTTCTGCCTGTGTTGCTGTCTGTTGTAGTGTAATTGTAAAATGACCTAAAGGGAGAGCAGGTCACCAAGTGAGTGAGAAAAGGAGAAAATACTGAATAATTACATCACTACAGTATAATCCTAATGTTAATTTAAAATTAGATATTCCTCTAAATATGGCTAAAAATCATCCAGACGTTCAAAAAAACATATTTTTTTCTTGCCGGCGCCCTGACGGGAGCCGGCAAAAAAACATTGAAAAAAAAAAATTTTTGAAAAAAAAAAAAAAAAAATTGACAAAAAAAATAAAAATGTCCCCCTAATTGCAAACTCGTTCCGGCGCCACTGGGCCTGGGTGTCTGTGCCCAGCGGGGTGGTGCCGCTGGCAGCGCTCTCCCCTCTCCTCCCCTCTCCGCTCTTCCTCCCCTCTCCTCTCCCCCTCTGCGTCTGCGGTCTCCCGGTCTGCGGTCGCCTTTTATACACATCCCAAACAGGGCAGGACAACGTGATTGGCTGGCTCAGATTTGAACCTGAGCCAGCCAATCGCGTTATCCTGTGATGACGTAATGTCCTGTGCACCATGACCGGATGGACCATATATGGACTTCCTCCCCCCGACTTCCTCCCATGGCTGCTGCTGACTGTTACTGCACTATCCGTCAGATCCCTTTGCAATACTAACCCCGTGCAATCGATAAAGGTACATGGACGTTACTCTGCAGAAACTACAGTAACAAAATCACGAATTGCTCTGTTTTTGGAGCTCTGCATGCCTGTGTTTGTCTAGTTAACGATAACGTTAGCTAACGGCTAACATTCGCTAGTTAGCCAACCAACCAGCAGCTAACATTAGCTAGCTAGCTAGCTTACCGGAAGCGATATTTCTTCGGATGATGGCGAAGGCATAACCCGTCCCTGGCCCTCTGCCTCTGATTAATGGCAGCGTTATAAACCATAGATGACTATATTAAAAACATAAACACACTGGCGTCTTTCATGCAGGCTAGCAAGCGTAACTGCTGTATGTCTGTCTGACCCACTGAGTCTGACGGTTAGACCACAGACTGTAGAAAGAAATGTAATGCAGGATAGCCAAGCGGGTGTCCACCCGCTATGCCGACCTTTAGGCGTGGGGGGTGGGAGAGGTTAGGTTTTGGGTTAGGGTCTGGGGGAGGTTAGGTTTAGGCGTGGGGGTGGGAGAGGTTAGGTTTAGGCGTGGGGGTGGGAGAGGTTAGGTTTTGGGTTAGGGTCTGGTGGAGGTTAGGTTTAGGCATGGGGGCTGGGAGAGGGGAGGTCGGAACAGCGAGAGGTCGGAACAGCGACATGGAACCAGCCAAGCGAATGTGTTTGGATGGAAGTTTGACGCTAGGCCAATCAGAGGCAGAGAGGGGCGGGTTATGCCTTCGCCATCATCCGAAAAAAAATATCGCCTCTCGGACAACAACGCTTCCTACCCAGCGTGTGCACGTCTTGCCGACAGGGGTGGTTGTTATGGCAACAACAATAACAACAACAACTACTACTAACTACTAACTACTACAAGACATAAAGACCGAAATAGGCAACCTTGTTAATGTGTCTGTCGGAGACACGGCCTAACGTTAACATTTAATATGAGCCGAATATCAGCCTGCGCTCAGCTATGTATACAGGAAGTAAACCGGATATTCAGGTGGGTTGTGACGGTTGTTATTGTTGTCAAGTTAAAACTGTCTATACAGTATTCAAGCTCCAGGCAGTTTACTCCTTTTGTTCAGAGTGGTATACAGTATCCAAGCTCCAGGCAGTTTACTCCTTTAGTTCAGAGTGGTATACAGTATCCAAGCTCCAGGCAGTTGAGTCCTTTAGTTCAGAGTGGTATACAGTATCCAAGCTCCAGGCAGTTTACTCCTTTAGTTCAGAGTGGTATACAGTATCCAAGCTCCAGGCGGTTGAGTCCTTTAGTTCAGAGTGGTATACAGTATCCAAGCTCCAGGCAGTTTACTCCTTTAGTTCGGGTTGTTTGGGCAGTATCCATGCTGTTTGAATTGAGGTGGCACCAAAATCATCACAGCAAGACCGCCTGATAAGACAGGACTCGCCTTCTATCAAACAAACTGTGATACCGTTTGTTAGGAGGGCTTCTTCTTCACTTCATGACCAGTGTAGGGAATTTAAAAATATGTGTTGGACAACTTTTGCTGTCTAAAAAATTTGGGTATTTACTAAATTTTGTGGGCACTTAATTGTTTTTAAATTAGTGCATAAAGTTGCTAAAGTGTAGTGTGAGTAACAGCGCTGTTTGTGTGAGTGTGTGTTTGTGTGAGTGTGTTCTTTCTTGTCTTCTGGCAACCAGCTTGCAGGTGCTGAGTGTGTGTTAGAGATGGAATTTACCTAATTAAAATAAAATGATCAAAATCTTGGGGGCAATTTTTGCCCCTCGCTAATTTTTTTAGGAGCATTCTGAGATTTCTGGGATTTTTGCCCCCTTGCCCCTGGCTCCTTGCCCCTGGCTAATTTCCTACACTGCCCGTGACCAATCCTCTCCTTCCTGGTCTCCACGTCTGTCTGTAACCCCCCAATTACATCCATTCTACAACTCGTTTTCCTCTGTTTGTATTTGTCCATCTCTCCACCTAGAGGCACTTCATGCAGTGTGTGCTGTTGGAAGCAGGTGGCTGTGCCTCCCCAGCTTTGGGCTCACCGGGACCGGATTGTGTTTATGTAGACCAGGTGAAGCTACAAACAATACAAACATACAAACAGTAATACACCTCTCAATGTGTTTATGTAGACCAGGTGAAGCTACAAACAATACAAACATACAAGCAGTAATACACCTCTCAATGTGTTTATGTAGACCAGGTGAAGCTACAAACAATACAAACATACAAACAGTAATACACCTCTCAATGTGTTTATGTAGACCAGGTGAAGCTACAAACAATACAAACATACAAACAGTAATACACCTCTCAATGTGTTTATGTAGACCAGGTGAACCTACAAACAATACAAACATACAAGCAGTAATACACCTCTCAATGTGTTTATGTAGACCAGGTGAAGCTACAAACAATACAAACATACAAACAGTAATACACCTCTCAATGTGTTTATGTAGACCAGGTGAACCTACAAACAATACAAACATACAAACAGTAATACACCTCTCAATGTGTTTATGTAGACCAGGTGAAGCTACAAACAATACAAACATACAAACAGTAATACACCTCTCAATGTGTTTATGTAGACCAGGTGAACCTACAAACAATACAAACATACAAACAGTAATACACCTCTCAATGTGTTTATGTAGACCAGGTGAAGCTACAAACAATACAAACATACAAACAGTAATACACCTCTCAATGTGTTTATGTAGACCAGGTGAACCTACAAACAATACAAACATACAAACAGTAATACACCTCTCAATGTGTTTATGTAGACCAGGTGAACCTACAAACAATACAAACATACAAACAGTAATACACCTCTCAATGTGTTTATGTAGACCAGGTGAAGCTACAAACAATACAAACATACAAACAGTAATACACCTCTCAATGTGTTTATGTAGACCAGGTGAAGCTACAAACAATACAAACATACAAACAGTAATACACCTCTCAATGGAAACGAAACAAACCAAGTTGAAGTTCCTGCTTTATTTATCCCATAGTGTGATTATTTTTGCAACAAAGAAGCACTGTAGATAATATTACAAATATATCTTGATTGCCTTGAACACCTGTCAAGCACTAAATGCCAGTAATATGTGTTTGGTGGGTAAATAAAGTGTCACCCACTGCAGTGCACTGACCAGTATCTGTCAGACTGTCACATTAGACTGTAACATTAGTATCTGTCAGACTGTCACATTAGACTGTAACATTAGTATCTGTCAGACTGTCACATTAGACTGTAACATTAGTATCTGTCAGACTGTCACGTTAGACTGTAACATTAGTATCTGTCAGACTGTCACATTAGAATGTAACATTAGTATCTGTCAGACTGTCACATTAGACTGTAACATTAGTATCTGTCAGACTGTCACATTAGAATGTCACAATTATCTACAGTCTTTAATGTTCAATAATGTGCAATTATGTTGCACTTCATGATGAATTAGAAACTTGATACACTAAGTGAGTCAGAAAGTCAGAATGTAACACAAAATACATTATATACTGTAACATTATATACTGTAACATTATATACTGTACACTTATTGTGCCATATTTTATATGTATATTATTTTGGCCAGTGAAGGTAAAGTTGGCAGGTATTTCCCCCCCTGTTCCCAAAAAGTTAATTTCCTACACTGCTGAATGTCAGAAGGCCACAGCTCAGTTCTACACATCCATGTCCTGACCCGCAGGTGAAGGCCACCCTGCTGCAGTTGGAGGTGTTGGAGGCGGGTATGGAGGAGCGCCTGAACGCCCCCCCGGCGCCCTGCCTGTCCTGTGCCGACTGGTTCCTCCCGGCCGCCACGGCCCGCGAGCGCCTGGACAGCCTGGCCTCCTCCTCCCCCGTCCTCAGCAAGCTGGCCGGGGCGGTGAGGGGCTCCTCAGCGGGCTCCAGGGGCCGCAGCCTGTTCGGGGAGAAGGCCCGGAGGTCCAGCCCCCAGAGGAGCCTGTCGGACAGCGGGAGCGAGGGGCCGGCGGACGGCGGCTCGGGGTCCGGCTCGTCGATGGCTCCGGGCCTCAGTCCACGCTCCACCCCCGACTCGGCCAGGAAGCTGGGGGCACGACGGGACTCGCTGGGGTCTGGAGGCTCTGATGGGAGTGGAGGCAGCGGAGGCATCTTCAAGGTACAGCCTTCCTCTGCTGTTTGGGACAGAGCTGATGTTGTTAGCTCAGATTTGAATTATTACATTAATTAGATCCTAATACTACAGTTCTGAAGCTGCAGTCATTATAGTGCTTATTATCGCTGCCTCGCACGCTTGCCCAACTGGCATGCGCAGTTGAGCAATGGTGCGCCACGCCGCCAGCTGCCTTTTTATAGTAGTGAGATAGTGCAATGCATTGTAATGGTTTGACTCTTGCTCGTTATGTTCTGTGACATCAGATCCCCAGGATGAAGCACCCCAACCCATTCTACTTGGGCACCTTGAAGAAGAGCCTGACTGAGAGGGAGACAGAGGAGATGTACAACACCATGAAGTGAGTGATGGAGGAAATTAATTTTCATCCATTCATTCATTCATTCACTCGCTCAAATTTTCACACATAATTCAGTTGTTTGTCTTAAAGACTTCTACTATTCGGCACAAAAAGAGGTGAAAACTCACAAAAAGAGACTTAAAAACATTTTCCTCAAATAAACATTCATTATAACTCATTTGTAAATCTAATCTCTGTGGTCTGTGTATCAGACTAACTTCAGGTGCTGAGAACACCCTGTTCCACTACGTCCTGATGGAGTCTGTGCAGGGCATCTTCATCGCTCCCACGCACAGAGAGGTGGCCCAGCTCAGCGGCTCCATCCACCCACAGCTCATCCGCAACTTCCACCACTGCTGCCTCAGCATCCGGGCCGCCTTCCAGCAGAGCCTCCCGCCCAGGGTGAGAGACAACTCAGATGTTTTCCAGCTCCATACTTTGTGTTCTTCAGCCTGATGCCCAAATCCTGATTGTTATTGTGATCCTGATCCTGGTTTTCTCTCCTGCAGGGCCGCCGGGGGGCGGACAGGCCACAGAGCAGCCGGGGTCTGGGCCCGGTGAAGGAGCACGGGGTTCTGTTCCAGTGTAAACCTGAGAACTGGACCGACCAGAGGAAACCCGCCCCCACCATGACCTACTGGGTCATCGGGTAGGTCCGCTCCCCACCTCAGTGAGGACCGTTTTGTTTTTTTTTGTTTTTAAGAAAAGAGCAGCACCTTAAATGTTGTTATTGACTCATCTACTATCTCTTATCTATCTCTTTGGGCACTTTTTAAATGTGTTTAGCATGGTTACTGTGCTGTTTGTTATTACGACGGTCATAGCGTTTGGTCTAGTAGGTAGAGCATAATAAGATAAGATGAAACATACTGTGGAGGAACTGGGTCACTGCAGCAACAAATAGGATGTATTCAAGAATTTGAATTAAATTAGAATATAATTATTGAGGATAAAGTTCCAGCATTTTGGTCATGCTAACGTTTTACGGCGCTGGCAAATACAGGAAAAGCCACAGTTGCAAGGGATTGTAGGTAGTGCCTTTTCCCCCCTCCTACTTTTTATCTTATGTAAAATAAAGGTACTTATTCTAGAGACTTTGGTGTGTGGCAAGAAATCATTACTTTGCAACACATGTTAGATATTCGTGTTTATAATGAGGCTTAGGGTTGCCATCTACTTTATCTCATAAACTGGGCAAAATGAACTGGAATAAAACATGATTAGCTTACTCATTATTTCCTCTGTGATTTTGGACTTTACTTCTCATAATTTGCTTTTGTGTATTTGAGATAGATTACATACCAAGAGCATCCAGTCAATAAATAATCACACATTATTAGCACCAGCCTCCTCCTGTTGTCACCATCTGCTCCATGTTGTCTCTGTGTTGCAGGCGAATGCTCCTGGAACCCGTCCCCCAGGAGTTCTACGTGTGTTTCCACGACTCGGTGGCAGAGGTTCCTGTAGAAATGGCCTTCAGACTCTCCTTTGGCCTGGCCTTGTGACGCGCTCATCTGGGACAATGAGGGACACAGAACACCAGGTTTCATGAGCTAATTAAGGATCGTTTGCATCTCTCAGACGAGAGCAAACGTGGGAATTGTATGTGAGTTGGGATGATCTAAACCTAAGTTAATAACGGGGTCATAATCGTGTGTGCCACCATTTTACAGACGTTTGCCTACAAACAATAGCGACACACTGTGGCCTATGATGACCAAATACAAAGCTGTGTGTGTGTGTGTGTGTGTGTGTGTGTGTGTGTGTGTGTGCGTGCGTGTATATATATGTGTATATATGTATGTATGTATATGTGTATATAAAGCCATTTACTCAATGAATACCTCAGATACTATGCTGTAACTTGTGATGATATGTTCCAGTGTGGCTGGTAGCTACCGTAACGTTTGCCTGGACCAATTAAAATGACTGTTACCACCAGCACCTCCATGTTGACATAGCAAATAGTTGTTTTCATATTTGCTAAATTCTCCATGTGAGCAGTAGAGGGACAAATGTCATTGGTTACTTTATTTAAGATGTACAGTTTTGTATGGAAATTGGAGTGATTTGTTATAATAAAAAATTAACATTGTGAGAGATAATTCACTCGTTATTTATTGTTGATCATGTTTGCTTGATGCCAGTCTCTAAGCAGACTTTTTACATTACCAAAATAAAAAAGGAAGTCCAACTAAATGAAAACCATTATTCTATCTCAAAGCTTTGACAAAAATATGCATTTTAAGTTGTCTTCAAACAGATACTCCTGAAATCATAAATGTTGTTTCACTTACTTGTACACTGATTGCGTTACATTATACATAATTGAATTGTGTAACCAGCATCAATGCAGGAGAAAAACATCATCATATGAATATGACAAAGCATACATCAACAACAAAAAAGACTTTACATAATAAAAAAATGGTCGATCCACATTGCACTTGGATTCAGAGTCCAGAAGGAGTCGTGAGAAACCAGTCGGCTCATTTCAAGTTGTGTTTCTTTTTGAGTTCATTTCAAGTCGTGTTTCTTTTTGAGTTCAAGCAGCACTTTGCACCAGCAGCAGGTTCCTCTTGTAGCACTCCAGGCTGCAGAGGGGAACCCCGGTCTTGGAGCAGCAGTACCTCTTGAGGTTGGTGCAGCCGCTCACCCCGCAGCTCACTGGGGCAGGGGGTGGGGGGCGGGACAGGGCGGGGGGCGGAGCCTGGACGCCCGCGGGGAAGGAGATGGCCAGGCCGCGGGCCGAGTCGCTGTAGCGCACCATGGGACACTGGGCCTGCTTGGACTTCTTCTCCCTCATGCTTTTGATCTTGGCTTTGCTGGTCTTGGTGAGCCGCTCGATGGTCTGGTTCTTGCTGTCCTCGGCCTTCTTGGCAGCCTGCAGGCGCCTCTTGCGGGCGCGCTCCTCCCTCTTCTGCATCATCTCGGCGGTCATCTCCTTCTCCTTGTAGCCCATGGGGAGCTCCAGGAGGGGCTGGATCTGCTGCTTGTGCAGCAACGCTTTCTGGAGGGAGGGGAGGAACACAGGCAAAATAACATTTATAATGTTGTTATTATTATAACTGGAAATATCATTTCTAGTGTGCCTCGCTGCCGCACACATTGCTCAACTCTTGGGCAATTGTGCTCCGCGGAACCACACCCGGCCACCTTACTATAGTAGTTATTAGATTCTTATTCTTATTTACCTATTTATTATCAATGCTACTTACCTTTTTTTCCTTTCCTTCTTTAATGTTATTTTATGAGACAAAATTCATGTTTTAATTACATTTCTGCTTTTGCTTGAATTTTTGCTTGTAACCTATTTATTTTACCTACATTTAATCTTTTAGTTGCATTCTATGTATGAATGGTGCTATAAAAAAAATATTAAAAAGCTCTCTTTATTTTTATTCAAAATGTAACCATTTGCTGACTTGAATTTCATGGTTTGTGTCCTTTTGTTTGGACTTTAAAATAATGTATTCATGATTATTTATTCATGAATACATTTGGATTTATTTTTATTATGTATTTCCCCTGCTTGGTCGTCTTCCTCACCTGCCTGGCTGTGAGCAGAGACTCGTCGATCTCCTTCTTCAGCTCTCCGTTGTCGTCCAGCTCTCCTTTCTCCAGAGCGTCCAGCCAGCGCTCCTCTTCATCCACAGGTACGCACAGCATGGAGTCTGAGTCCATGTCCGGCAGAGGAGACGTGGCCAGGTTGCTGTCTTCATCTGACACAGAGAATAAACAACAACGAGGACATACTTATTGCCTTTACTCTCAACCAGCAGCACCATCATTTAAATCACTTAAAACCTCACTTCTCTTTGTGTTTTTGAACCAATTCATTTTTTATTTTTTTTAGTATTCCATTTTCTATTGTTGCTCAGAAGATTCGGCTGGACGTGGTGACTGGCACCGATGGATGCTCAACGTCTTCTAAAGTTTCCGTATGCCACCAGTGTTCTGCAGATCCTGCAGGACCGGATGTCTGGAAAACAGATCTGGCAACGACCTGACTGTCACTATCCATGGCAGGCAGCACCAAGGACCCTCACAATGGGCAACTGCCTCAACCAAATAGGCAGCTGACTGTAAACTTTCTAACAGCTGTCCCATAGAAAGGTGATGGCAGTCCTACTGGGGGGGGGGGGGACTGAAGCGCCAGGTCACCCCAACCCAGGGTGGAGATCTGCGAGACCACTGGAATCGAGGACCCCCTCCACCACAGGGGGTAAGTCAGCCGGCCTTAATGCAGCCAGTCTGGGCTTCCGTCATCTGCATATAGTGCAGGTGTGCTGGATGTTTCAGACAGCTGTACGTATTCCTTCTTTTAGTTTTTTTAATATATATTTTTAAGACCTTTATTTCGTTATGTTTTCTTGACTTTTAAACTGTTATTTAAAAAAGTGCAAACATTCCAGATCCAAGCCTTCATTCAGGATGACTGTGAACACACTTTGTAACTCACCCAGCCAGGCCCGGTACTGCTCCAGAGGCACAGAGGGCTCCTCATCATCATCCTCATCCTCGTCATCATCATCATCGTCGTCGTCGTCGTCGTCATCAATGATCATGAGTGGTGAAGGAGGACAGGCCACACCGGGATGCACGGTGAAGGTGGGCACACTGGTAAAGGGAGACACAACAGTCTGCTGAGTCACTATATATTCATGAGTCGGCGTAACACAACTTAACAAAACTTAATAAAAAAACTTAAAAAATGTGTAATGGATGCTACTTTTCTTTCCCTTTCTTTTTCTTTGCATTGCATATTTGTTAATGTGTGTTTTGTTCTTTTGGATTTCTGTATTTGGATGTTATTTGTGGATGGAATGGTCTGAGTTTTGTTGTATTTTTATTTTGATTGTTGTAATCACTTGTCTTCTGTTGTGTGCTTTTGTTGTTCAATAAAAAAACATTTGGTCGCCACAAAAGAAAAGAAAAAAGAACCGTGCCATGATTGTTACAGGAAAGCTGATGGGTGATGGATGGTGAGTCGTACATCTATTAGAATGTCCAAAATACAAATGTATATGAAAAATATGCTTCCCTCAATTTGAAAGTGCAATTCCTAATTTCAATTTCAAACTCTGTCATATAACCTCCGGGATGAATTGGTGACTAAACTGTCATACATCACATATGGATCTATATGTATTTGTCCATAGCATTGCGTATAATAATACTTATCCTGTATGAACAAAAAAAGGAGTTCATGTAATTATTGAATTCGCCTATCCTTTATAATTACTGCGCCATATTCATCCGTATTTTATCCTGTACTATATATTGTAACACGCAATACTATCGATTGATGCCAATATAGCCTTCTCAGAATCTGACTGTGAGTCCCGTCCTGTCTCACCTCTTGGTCCCCAGTGTCTGTCCTCCCAGATCTGTCTCACCTCTTGGTCCCCAGTGTCTGTCCTCCTAGATCTGTCTCACCTCTTGGTCCCCAGTGTCTGTCCTCCCAGACCTGTCTCACCTCTTGGTCCCCAGTGTCTGTCCTCCTAGATCTGTCTCACCTCTTGGTCCCCAGTGTCTGTCCTCCTAGATCTGTCTCACCTCTTGGTCCCCAGTGTCTGTCCTCCTAGATCTGTCTCACCTCTTGGTCCCCAGTGTCTGTCCTCCCAGTTTGATCTTGAGTCTGAGCTGTGGAGGCGGCCGGGCGACCATGAGGGGCTGCGGCGGCAGGGCCTCCGGGAAGCAGTCGTCCCGGTGGTGCTTCCGCTTGTGCTTCTTGTGTTTCTTGTGTTTTCTCTTGTGGATGCTGTGCAGTCCAGAGCCTCCGTCACCTGCAGACACCAGGGAAGCACACAGACGTCACATACAGGCTCAATATGGATGCAGTCAAAAGCTACTTTCACCTACAGGGGTCGTGAAGATGAACTGCTGGGAGAATGGGTGTATAAAACGAATTGAAATATACATTCAACATGTTTGGTGAAATTAACACCCGTTGCCAGTAAAATGCCCTTAAATTTGGGATGTGGCTGGTAAGATTTCGTACTTTTACATCCAACTCAAAAGACAATTTGGAGGTCCTATCCTGTTCTAAAAAATCTGGAGAATACAAGAATACAACAGGAAACCTACTTTCTAATTTATTACAATACATTTACAATGCAAAGACAATTATAACCTTGGACACTCACAGAGAAACCTGGGGTGGATCATGTCTTTCCTTTTGCCCATTGAAACGATTGGGATGTAAACAGCAATGACAGCCGCTCTTCAGGTCTGTCTACATCGCAGCAGACCTCCTACCTATTCAAATGACAAACCTGTCTATGCGGAAGTGAGAATATAAATAATGACCACAACACTATCACGTTAGATGAACACTGACAGCAGAGGTACATATATATTCCTGACAGCCTTTTGATATAACGTTTTGTCCAATAAATCTGGTAGGTTGGTTGTTACTCTTTCAGTATTTGCGGAGGGTTATTATTGCAGTAGTGCAATAGTTAGCATGTTGATGTGCTGCACTGAATAAGACAGTTGTAGCCCGAGGGTTAGCACGGTTAGCACAAGTGCAAAGACTTAAGTTACTCCACAAAAACTCAAATTCACCCAGTTTCCAAATTCACACCAAACAAGTGACGCAGCCCGCAAACTTAACAACTTTCCGCCGCAATTTGAAAGCACGTGCTTTGTTATTGGTACAGTAACTAACGCGTCGCTAACTAGCTAGTTAGCTTAGTTTAGCTAACATCACAACAACACGGAAGTTCCTTCATCGTCGTATTCCGGTTATTTTGTGTCTCACTGCGCTCTAGCGGCGGAAAGAAGAATAGAAATACACTGGCGCTGTAAACTACAGCCTGCGTAACGTTTTTTTTAACAAAACTATTCGTTTTTTCTTCTCAGAATAGATCAGCTGGCTGTAACTAGTGGCTGCAGCACTAGCAAATGCTACACACGCTATCATGTTTATATTTGGGAAATGTAGTTCACCTAACGGTCACCGGAGCTGATGCCTGCACACCAAGAACTACATTACCCAGCAGTCACTGCGTGTCGTGATTGAGTTCAAGATAAGCAAGGTCAGTCACATTATAAAGTAAGCGTGGCCGACTTATGAACTATTCAACATTACATCACTGTTGTGTCCTAATGCTGCATAGTGACCCCGCTTGTTTTGATCTGTTAGTTCACCTTCATTCAGTTGTGTTATTTGCACCAAAGGATTGTTAGCTAACTACGTGTAGCCTACAATAACATTACCGATCCCGTTACTCAGCCAGCCTGCTAACATGCTGATATTTATAAGGTATTTATTTCTCCAGTCACTTTGTCAACGAAGTGTAGTTCATTTACAGATCTTTTAATAAACAGAAAACAATGGATATGAGGGGAAGAAGAAGAAAAAAACAGCAACAGCTGGCCTGCTTATAGTTATGAGCATGTTATTATGTGTTGAACAGCTGATTTGTATGACTTTACCATCTTGCAGGAACCATGAATTACTCTCGGTTTCTGACAGCTGTCAGTGCAGCGAGGAAGCCCTCTCCCATCAGGATGCTGAGTAAGTCATGCTGTCTGTTTCACCACTGTCACAAACAGGTTGAGTAAGTCATGCTGTCTGTCACTCTGTGTTTCACCACTGTCACAAACAGGTTGAGTAAGTCATGCTGTCTGTCACTCTGTTTTTCACCACTGTCACAAACAGGTTGAGTAAGTCATGCTGTCTGTCACTCTGTGTTTCACCACTGTCACAAACAGGTTGAGTAAGTCATGCTGTCTGTCACTCTGTTTTTCACCACTGTCACAAACAGGTTGAGTAAGTCATGCTGTCTGTCACTCTGTTTTTCACCACTGTCACAAACAGGTTGAGTAAGTCATGCTGTCTGTCACTCTGTGTTTCACCACTGTCACAAACAGGTTGAGTAAGTCATGCTGTCTGTCACTCTGTGTTTCACCACTGTCACAAACAGGTTGACACTAACTATTCAAACAAACGATGGTACTTTTTAAAGGATAGAAAGTTGACACATCCTGTCACTTGGAGGGATATTTCACTTTGGTGTAACATGCTTCCAACAGCCTTAACCCATGTAAACAACAACCACACGCCTAAAATGAAGTATTCATTATAAACTACATAGAGTAGCAAACAATTCAATGAAATGGACAATTCTGAATAAAATGTATCTGATTATCTTGATATCTGGGTTATATTTACTTTTTATTGGCCTGTATTTTCAGTGCAAACGAAGTCAAATTACACCTTGATTTAATTACGCGGGGGGTTATTAGTTCTACTGATAGACGATATAGCTACAGTACAGGTAACTTAAAAACAGTAGTAGATCAGGTCATAAAACAGATAGGCTTTTGAGGTAGAAAAAAAGTATTTTGTTGATTTCCTCACTTATCTAATCCTAGTTGGTTTATACAGTATTACAATACTGCAGAACTATTATTCTAGGCATGGAAAAGGAAAATGAATGGAAGTGAATGAGGAGCTTCTGTAGGTGCATTTGCATGGAAGGGTGAGGCTGCTGAAAACTAACCATGTCACACAAAAGTGAAATATCACGAGATATTGAAACTTGTGTTTTCTTTCCTAAAATCTTAAAAAACCTGTGGAAATGAGCTCTGCAATTGTCGGTGTCTAGCCTATAGCTACTGCCATTTTTGTAAGCGTTACTTTGCACGTTTTATTTAATGTGTTGTATTATTACTATTATTAAGTAGCAGCCTCTCTGTGACCAGTCCTCACACACCTGTTTCCCTCTGTCACCCTCCTCACACACCTGTTTCCCTCTGTCACCCTCCTCACACACCTGTTTCCCTCTGTCACCCTCCTCACACACCTGTTTCCCTCTGTCACCCTCCACCTGTGTGAAGCCTCTCTGTCACCCTCCTCACACACCTGTTTCCCTCTGTCACCCTCCACCTGTGTGAAGCCTCTCTGTCACCCTCCTCACACACCTGTTTCCCTCTGTCACCCTCCACCTGTGTGAAGCCTCTCTGTCACCCTCCTCACACACCTGTTTCCCTCTGTCACCCTCCACCTGTGTGCAGCCTCTCTGTCACCAGTCCTCACACACCTGTTTCCCTCTGTCACCCTCCACCTGTGTGCAGCCTCTCTGTCACCAGTCCTCACACACCTGTTTCCCTCTGTCACCCTCCTCACACACCTGTTTCCCTCTGTCACCCTCCACCTGTGTGAAGCCTCTCTGTCACCCTCCTCACACACCTGTTTCCCTCTGTCACCCTCCACCTGTGTGCAGCCTCTCTGTCACCAGTCCTCACACACCTGTTTCCCTCTGTCACCCTCCTCACACACCTGTTTCCCTCTGTCACCAGTCCTCACACACCTGTTTCTCTCTGTCACCCTCCACCTGTGTGAAGCCTCTCTGTGACCAGTCCTCACACACCTGTTTCTCTCTGTCACCCTCCACCTGTGTGAAGCCGAGCTGCAGCAGCGCTCCCCTCCCTCCCTGATCTCTCTGGCCGGCGGAGCCCCCAACCCCAACACCTTCCCCTTCCTGTCAGCATCCATCAAGGTGAAGAACGGAGAGAGCATCACCTTCGATGAAGCCACCATGAAGAGGGCCCTGCAGTACTCTGCCTCCAGCGGGTGAGAGAGAGAGAGAGAGAGAGAGAGAGAGAGAGAGAGAGAGAGAGAGAGAGAGAGAGAGAGAGAGAGAGAGAGAGAGAGGTCCATGTTTTGTAGAATCAGATACTTCTATCAAGAGATGTATTTTTTTTGCTGAAGCAGGCCACGACATGGACAGAGAGATTTAAGTATGGTGACTATTGAAGCTACTCTAGCCAAGATTCTAATGTAAATTAGGGTTGTCAAAAGTATCGATAGTATCGAAAAAATCAATACAAAAAATTTGAAACGGATACAATACTAATTTGCAACAGGTATCGATAGTATCGATAAGTATCAATACTAAAATTTTGAAACTGATAATACTAATTTGCAACAGTATCAATATCAGCAGTACCTTCTCTTAATGAAAAATCAACATACTACTGATTTCTCCCTCCCTGTCATTGGTGGGTATCTGTTGCTTCAACAAGCTCAAAGTGTTCTGATAGGCTGATGACTAGAGCAGGTGTAATCTGCTGTGTAAGGTCAAAGTTTTGAATGAGTTTTATCAGGCCTAGATTATGGAGAAGCGCGCATCTGTCCATCCATCTGTCTTTGTTTATTTTTTATGCCTCTTGATGTGTTGTTGTCATCCCCCCGCGTGGTATCGAAAATGGTATCGAGTATCGATATTTTCCTAGGTATCGGTATCGAAACAGAAATTCTAGTATCGTGACATCCCTAATGTAAATACATGTGTGTTTTATCATCAGACTAAATCACACAGTGGGGCTGCAACAGAGAAGATTGTCCTCTCCTCTGTTGATTTGAGTTCAGTTGATGAGAGTGATGTCATGATGTCATCGGAAGGCACTGAATCATTCGGTCATATTAATTATTAAGTCTTCCGATGACATCACTGGCATTGGCAGTGGTGGCCCAACGGTTACGGAACGCCTTGCCCCTCCCTCATTACCACCAGTGAAAAAAGGGGTATGAGGTGCCCTTGAGCGAAGCCCTTAACCCCAACCGCTCCAGTGGAGCTGCTCAGTGACCAGCAGATCAGACTGTGGTTGTACTGGTCAACTTCCAGGTGTGAATGTGTGTGTGAATGTGAACAGGGCGCTCCTGAAGAAGAGAGCATTGCTCTCAGCGAGACTCCCCTGGATAAATAAAGGTTTAAAAAAAAATCAACCCTCAATAACTGTCAAACTAAAACGAATGTCTGCAAAACTGTTTAGAGCTTTCAGATATGTGTCAGATCACGTGCAAAATAAATCTGCGTTGTTTTTTGGTGAAGTTGCCGAGTCACGCTTTAAATATGTGCTTTTAAAACAACATCATAGTAACATGTGAAAGTATCTTGTGTTGGGGCACAAAGAAAAGGTGTTTGTGTTAATATCTCTATTAGTATTAGTATTGGACCTGACACATTCAGATAGCAGAAGTTGATGCATCTGGTCCATTGCTGAGGTATTTACAGAGAAGTATAGAGACACTGCGTAACGCGCCATCATTCAGAAACCACGCCCAAAACGGGGGAAAACAGAAACTCCCCCTCCAATCCTAGCGTTCTCCTATGTCGCGTGCATGGTCGTGTGTTGCACACAAAGATCATATATACGGAAGATGAACACTCCACCTTACTTCCTTGACAGCTAGATCCACATTTTTCTTCTCGCCAATTCTCAATGGCTTCCTTGTTTTGCTCAGGAGTACAAAAAAACTTTAACTGGTGATTTTTTACATTTGTTGTCTGCGCAGCCCACCACACAACAGCTTTTAGCTATGTTTAATTCAAGGAAAATGACGCTGGTGTGTGGAAGTGAACGGAGCTTTTCCCCCGTGATGGACGTGGCCTATTTCATAGTGTCTCTATTAGGAGAAATCTGGACACGGCCATGCTTTGATGAAATGTAGACCTCATCTTTCCTAACAGATGATCTTTGTTGTAGTCTCGTGGGCAGCAGAGTGGATCTTTGTTGTAGTCTCATAGGCAGCAGAGTGGATCTTTGTTGTAGTCTCGTGGGCAGCAGAGTGGATCTTTGTTGTAGTCTCATAGGCAGCAGAGTGGATCTTTGTTGTAGTCTCGTGGGCAGCAGAGTGGATCTTTGTTGTAGTCTCATAGGCAGCAGAGTGGATCTTTGTTGTAGTCTCGTGGGCAGCAGAGTGGATCTTTGTTGTAGTCTCATAGGCAGCAGAGTGGATCTTTGTTGTAGTCTCATAGGCAGCAGAGTGGATCTTTGTTGTAGTCTCATAGGCAGCAGAGTGGATCTTTGTTGTAGTCTCATAGGCAGCAGAGTGGATCTTTGTTGTAGTCTCGTGGGCAGCAGAGTGGATCTTTGTTGTAGTCTCGTGGGCAGCAGAGTGGAGGTTATCACTCTGTCTCTTTATGGCCGTCTCTGTAAACTGTGCGGTGTGAAGTGACTCATCTGTCACCCGCTGATTCACATGCTATTGGTTGACTCAGCGGTGAGAGAAGATAAGGAGGTTCAAATCAATACAGCCTGTCTGTCACACACTATTCTCTTTAGTGTGTTTTTATTTTATCTACACCTACAGCACATCTCTTCATCTCTTACGGTTGAAATTCTAGTGAAAAATAAATGATTACGCTTTTTGCTGAGGACCCCCTGGAACCCTCTGAAGGACCCCTGGGAGAAGCACTCAATTAGGGAGCCCATATTAACTATGAATGGGTTTTCCCTCTATAGTTTCATAATGTCCCTCTCAATAATATGTGATACTAGCACCTTAGCCTAAAACTGAACAAAGCTTACTAACTGCCCAAATCATGTGCAACAACTTCTTTACTGCCTGCTATAAGCACTAATTAGGATGATATTGAGGGAAAGCCCATAGTTAATAGTCACAGAATTGTGTTGCTAGGGAACAGTTTGGATTTTTTTTTAGTTTTTTTTTTTTGTTTTTTTACAGTGCACCTGAATGCAACATGCAAGATACCCGCTGAATAAGTGTCTCATTCTGGCCAATACTCCACTTCTGTTATAGCATTTCAGTCTGGAATATGGAATATCTTTCAATAATCTATGATTTAGCTGCTAAATTGTCAAATACCGCCGTCTGCTTGCTACCCAGGCACTTACGGATGTACTTAACCTAACTAACTTAACCTAACTAACTATCCGGTGTGCACAACATTGTCACAGACTAAACTCCGGCTGACACCCCAAAAACCTACAATCCGCTACAGAAAAATGTATATTGATTGTTTATTAACTGCCCCGCTGGCCTTCTATCATTTCACGAAAGTGGCCCCCGGGCAAAGCAAGTTGAGTATCCCTGACCTATAGAATACAATAGTGCAGAATGAATAGGTGCTTTGTCATGACTAATAATGAACCATTACACTGGTGATGTGCTTGTTACCCATTGATACCTGATGCAGCATTTGTATGTGTATCCCTTTAAGACCGCGAACCGCGTTAACGCGGTTCGCGGTCTTAAAGAGATACGCACACAAATGAGGGATATACACGCAAATGCTGCATCAGGTATCAATGGGTTAATCCAGTAGTTCATGTGTGTTCCTTCCCTGATCTAAAGTGTTACCATGTTCTAGGATGAAAGAGTCATGTCTAGTTTTCTGTCCGGACTCAGAATCCCTGAGCTGCTGACGTGGATGAAGAACCTGCAGAAGAGCCTCCACAGCCCCCCGACCGCCGGCCACACCCCCGAGAACGGCCAGATGGACATGTGTGTTACCACGGGCAGCCAGGAGGGGCTCTGCAAGGTACCACACACACACACACACACACACACACACACACACACACCGCTAGCACCCATCTCACCGTCCTGCTGGCTTCTCTCAGCCATTTTGTGTGCATATTTAAATTCAAACAAATGCTTGGGGGAATATCGTGTCCAATGGTTTCCAGAGGGAAGCTTTAAGGATCCCATTCTCTCTCAATCCAACACTAAAGAAGTTTAGTGTTTTGTATTTGAAGTTCTTTGCTTTTACATTTCTACTTATTCACGCATTTCTCTTCTTATCTGAGCCTTAGAGGCCATTTACACCTGGCATTAACATGCGTTTTCTGCCATCAGATTGCAATCAGATTGTATTTTATCACTTCAGCCTGATTCCATTTACACCTGGCACTAACATGCGTTTTGGGTGAACAGATTGCAATCCGATTGCTCTCCAGCTCGAACGTCATCACGCGCGCGCCCCCTGAACGTGTGCATGCATGTTTCAGGGAAATAGAGGTTAGCTCAAATGCACAGTGAACGTCCCCTTCACCTGGACAAAACGATGGCCGATCACGCAGCACTGCGTCTATCTATTTCTTTATCTGTTTATTGACAATGACACTGGGTCCGAGACACACACACGCATACGTTTTCCGTGCATGTCATTGGCTGTAACCACCTGTGTTGCGTTCAGGTAACATCCTAAATTACCCTGTTATACAATTGAGAGCATAATTTCTCTTTTATATGAAAGGAAAATGAGGGGGAAAGGGTTCGAACCCTTTCTCCCTCATTTTCCGCTCCTTTTCCAAAGGAGAAGTGTTGATATAAAAGAGAAATTATGCTCTCAATTGTATAACAGTGTAATTTAGGATGTTACCTGAACGCAACACAGGTGGTTACAGCCGTGGCAAAACCTCCACAGCAAAACTTTGAAGCAACGCTACGATTGTTGTGCAAAAGCGGAGCGGGGGGGAGATAAAGAATTTTTAGCCGGTCCATTGTGACAGGCTGCCTGTGTGTGTGCGCATTTGGCACAGCGGCGAGATGAGGGCACACACCGGTGCGGTGCTGCCGTGGAATTGCGTGTGTGCGCGCCGTATGGTAGTTGCTGAATGCGTTTTGAGAGGACGCATTGCATTTACACCACGGAGGTGGTTTGGCCGATCAGATTGCAATCCTTCTTCAATGCGTTTTGGGGGTGTTTACACCTGTACTTTCAAGTGATAAAATACAATCGGATTGCAATCTGATGGCAGAAAACGCATGTTAATGCCAGGTGTAAATGGCCTCTTAGATTCCATTTACACCTGGCGTTAACATGCATTTTCTGCAATCTGATTGCAATCTGATTGCAATCTGATGGCAGAAATGGGTGTCCTCTCAATCCGCATAAAGTTGCTGTATCCGGATTCAGAGGACACATTGCATTTACACTTGTGTTCAATGTGTACACACTACACAATGCATCCCTGACCACCTCCGGAGGTGGTTTGGCCGATCAGATTGCAATCCTTCTTCAATGCGTTTTGGGGGTGTTTACACCTGTACTTTCAAGTGATAAAACACAATCTGATTGCAATCTGATCACAGAAAATACATGTTAACGCCAGGTGTAAATGGCCTCTTAGATGCATGTGTTTTAATATATTTTTTGTTATTATTTGTTTTATTTAATTGACTCTGTTGACTTGTTTTAGATACACATTCGATTTGTAATAAGCGTTTCTATTGGCTGTGCTCTCTGCAGCGTTGTAAATGAGGTTCCCCCCTCAGTGTTCACGAGATTAAATCAAGGTTTGGATGGTGTCATTTCACATTAAAAATCAATTAAGAAGTCCCATTTAGTTTGAATATTACATGATTAACAAAATGCCATTCAGTGCCAGCTAATATTAGTTACTGCCATTTCTCAAATCCCTTTGGTCAAATGTGTTTTTTTACTGTTTTTAAACATCTAGTAAGGGTTTTCTTCAAAGAGTGGTCGTCTAATGTCAGCTTCTTTACTCATTTATATCCATGTGTTTTTGGTTTCAGGTGTTTGAGATGCTGGTGAACCCCGGAGACAACGTTCTGCTCGACGCGCCCACATACTCAGGAACACTGGCAGCTGTGAGACCAGAGAACACTCCACATGTGACCACACACACACTGTGACTCACACCACAAACACACACACACCAGACACACACTGTGACTCACAGCACAAACACACACACACACCAGACACACACTGTGACTCACACCACAAACACACACACCAGACACACTGTGATGACTTCCTCTCTCTCTCTCTCCACCTGTCTCTCTTCTCCTCTGCAGCTGCAGCCACTGGGCTGTAACCTAATCAACGTCTCCAGCGACCAGCATGGCATGATCCCTGCTGCTCTGAAGGATGTCCTGTCTCGCTGGGATCCCTCGGAAGTCCACACGCCCGGCAGCACCGCCCCCAGGATCCTCTACACCATCCCCAACGGAGGAAACCCCACCGGAGCCTCCATGACAACACAGAGGAAGCAGGAAGTCTATGAGGTGGGGGGGGGGTATCGCTCTTGTCGCTTGTCATTTAAATGCCACGCTCAATTTAAGCTCTCTGCAGAACGTCCTAGAGATATATACAATGTTTATATATAAAAAAAAACAGCCACAACAGTCTGGTAAGTTCAGAACATGACATCACTTTACTGTAATGCAGCCGTTAAAACCAGGAAAAGACAACCCTGATGCCATATCACCATATAAGACGATATCTAGTCTCATATATCATTATATGAATATAATTATATGATATATTCCCAGCCCTGATAGTTGCAGGCACAGACACACGTTCATGTTTGTGCTGGCATAATCTTAACACACACACACACACACACACACACACACACACACACACACACACACACACACACACACACACACACACACACAGAAACACTCGTGCTTCTGTGATGATTTTGTGAGTCTGTCCCTGAAAACAGTGAGTGAAGCTCGGTGTTCTCAGCTGATTTCCCTGCAGATTTGATTTGATCTGATTTGATTAGATTTGATTTCCCTGCAGATTTGCTCTGTCAGATTCTATTCATAGCTCTGTGTCTGTTTTAATAGCTGGCCAGGCAGTACGACATGCTCATCGTCGAGGACGACCCCTACTACTTCCTGCAGTTTGACAAGGTAAAAGGCTTCTCTCACCTCCCCTGTCATCTCTTTGGCTCTGAGCCACTCAGAATCATCTATTCTAGTCTGATGTTAACCCATTGATACCTGTGTATCCCTTTAAGACCGCGAACCACGTGACGCGGTTCGCGGTCTTAAAGGGATATACACACACAAATGAGGGATATACTGCTGCATCAGGTATCAATGTGTTAAGTTAGGTTTTATTTTTTCACATCAAAAACGTGTCGCCCCTAGTATTCTCTGCACTTTGAAAAGGTAAAGTACTGAAATCATCTGGTCTCATTCAAGGCTGGTTGTCATTCTAAGCATATAATCATGGAATCATTTACACACGGGACACCAGGCGAACGCAATTAACCGCAATTATCCAGCTGTTAGAATAGACAACCGCTGGCCTAATGAATGATCTTTAGCACGAGTATGAAGCTAGAGACTGACATTCATGTCTTGGATTTGCATTAGATGAGTGTGACGTAGTCATGAATGAGTGACGTAGTAATGAATGAGTGTGACGTAGTCATGAATGAGTGTGACGTAGTCATGAAGGAGTGTGACGTAGTCATGAATGAGTGACGTAGTCATGAATGAGTGACGTAGTCATGAATGAGTGTGACATAGTCATGATCACATGCATCAATAAATACAGTACATCTGGTTCATATGAAAGCCTCCCCCCTCTCTGTGCTCTTGACAGCCGTGGGCGCCCACGTTTCTGTCCATGGATGTTGACGGCAGGATCATCAGGACCGACTCCTTCTCCAAGATCCTGTCTTCAGGGTGAGTGTGTGAGTGAGTGAGTGTGTGTGTGTGTGTGTGTGTGTGTGTGCGTGCTTGTGTGTGCTGTGTGACTGTTTGTTTGCTTAAATCCCTCTTTCTTTGAAGCGCTCCTGTTTGAGCTTAAAGGGACAGCTCACCCTAAAATCCAAAATACATATATTCCCTCTCACCTGTAGTGCTATTTATCCATCTATATCGTTTTGGGATAGTTGCCTGAGTTTTGGAGATATCGGCCGCAGAGTTTCTGCCTTCTCACCAATACAATGGAACTGGATGGCACTCAGCTAAGATAATCCACAGATCTTGTTATGAGCAGTTTCATGGAGGAACTATTTTATTTTGACCAAACTACACCCGCTAGCTACTAGCGAGTTCCTACATGAGACTGCTCACAACAAAGTCTGTGGATTATCTTGAGTAACGGGGTCATGATTTCTGGAAAGAGACATCGCTGTTGAGTTTATCAAATGTATTTCTTTGGCACTTTGAGCACCACAAGCTGAGTGCCATCCAGTTCCATTGTATTGGAGAGAAGGCAGAAACTCTGCGGCCGATATCTCCAAAACTCAGGCAACTAACACAAAACAATATAGATGGATAAATAGCACTACAGGTGAGAGGGAATATATGTATTTTGGATTTTAGGGTGAGCTGTCCCTTTAACCATTGCACAGACTCTGCAGCTGCACAGTTGTGTGTGTTTTGTCCTGTAACAAGTCAGGACCTGGTGTGTGTTCGGATCAGGAACCAGTGTTTTTCCACTTCAGCAGCCAGTTTAACGAGATGCTGTAATTCCCCGTAGTCGCTGTGCAGGATACAGCTGAGTGTTGTTTGTGTGGAGGACACACGCGGAGAGGCGGAGCCTCTGTCTCCACTATCCAGAGACTGTCAAACATCTCCCCTGTCCACATTTGATATGTCCAAATATCAAAGTTTACAAGAGAAAAAGACAGAGAGAGAGAGAGGTCTGTGTGTGTGTGTGTGTGTGTGTGTGTGTGTGTGTGTGTGTGTGTGTGTGTGTGTGTGTGTGTGTGTGTGTGTGTGTGTGTGCGTGCGTGCGTGCGTGCGTGCGTGCGTGCGTGCGTGGTTACAAGTCCAGAGTTCTTCCCAATTATAATAGAGTCAGCATAACCCTGTCTGAAAATGTAAACTGTTCTTTTAGGTTTAGGGGTTAGGTTCATATTTCAGGTTAGATTAAGAACAAAATGAAGGTAAACATTAGCTCTGTGTGTGTATTTTCATTCCCAAGGCTGGTGTGTACTTTGCACTGGGGTGACTCGTGAGCGCTCAGTCATGCGTGTTGTATGGTTTCAGGCTCAGGATGGGTTTTGTGACCGGGCCCAAGCCGCTGGTGGACCGGGTGGTGCTGCACATCCAGGCCTCCACCATGCACACCAGCACCTTCACACAGGTGAATCACACCATCATCTCACACCAGACCCACTCCATGACAGCCGTTAGAGAAGAGAATTTCAAAGTGAAAGTCCCACATTTGTCTGTTGGAATGGCTTCGTAATCGTTTCTAAAGCTTGGGGTGCTACAAAAAAAACACATTGCTCCATAAGTTCTGACATTGACTGATATATTTGTACCCTGACACGAACCCAACATTCAAATGATCAGACACCCCCAAAGACCCATTCTGAAAACCCCTGCCAAACCAACTCCCCCCTCCTCCCTGTCAGATTTTTAACCTTTATTTATACAGGGGAAGTCTCACTGAGAGCAATGCTCTCTTCTTCAGGAGCGCCCTGTTCACATTCACACCTGGAAGCTGAGCAGCACAACCACAGTCTGATCTGCTGGCCACTGAGCAGCTCCACTGGAGCGATTGGGGTTAAGAGCCTTGCTCAAGGGCACCTCAGTGGTGGCAATGGGCCTTTTTCCACAGCCGTGTCTAAAAGGCAGGGTAGACACAGGTGCGACCAACTCATTAATTAGGGCTCCAGCACTGGAACACCTAAATGGAATGGACGTTGGAAACCCTAATTAACGTTTTGGTGAACCTGCGTTTTAGACACAAAATGGCAGCTGGGAAAGAGGGCCTCTGAGGGAGGGGGCAAGCACTGCTTTTTCACTTTCCCCCACCCAGATTTATCCTGCCGGTCCCGGGGATTAAACCGATGACCTTCCCGTCACGAGCTCGCTTCTCTAAACCTTTAGGCCAACACTGCTTAAAAGAATGCTTCCTGGTTGGCCTTCTCTGTGGACAGAGTGGATCCTCTCTGTCCACAGAGTGGATCCACTCTCCCCACAGAGTGGATAACCTGTCACATGACTTGCAGCTCTCGGCCTCGAGCTTTGACATTGTTATATTTATTACATCCGCTTCCCCCCGACTGTAATCGGAGCAGGAAAAGTGATTATAGGAACTTGAAGTTCTGCCAGCAGAGACGGCTTGTTGGCTGCTGTAACACTATGCAGGTACAGAGTGGAGTGTATCATTAGGAAATAGAGTATTGATGATGCAGGTACAGAGTGGAGTGTATCATTAGGAAATAGAGTATTGATGATGCAGGTACAGAGTGGAGTGTATCATTAGGAAATAGAGTATCGATGACCCCGAGTTTGTCACTGAGAAAGTCATGAGTAACATGAAAAAGAGCGTGCTTTACTTCATAGATGTTGTGTCAGATTTGGGGATGAAAAGTGTGTGGAGAGAATGTGTGAGAGAGGAAGGACAGAAGCTGCTTCACCTGCACAAAGACAGACCTTAGTCAAATAGATTTTGCAAACACACGCACTACCAGATGGGCGGGGTTTAGTCAGGTGTGTTGTTGTCAACCACAGAAACCTGTAATAAACTGCCTTTCCAAATACCTGCTGGTGGGTTCCTAAACCCCGCCTATCTGGAACCTATAGGCTTAAACAAACCTTCAAAAAGTATTTAGCAAATATGATTTGTTCCAGTGTGGATTCAGATAAACCGTGCAGATGAAAGCAGGGCACGGTGTGTTCAGGTTCAAGGCCAACGACGACCAAGCATTATCTGAAGCAGAGTCAACACAGGGGCTTAATGTCGTACTGGTTGTTCCCTCCCCTCAGGAAGTGACTGCCGTACTGGCTCCTCCCTCTCCTCGGGGAGGTTAACGGCATACTGGCTCCTCCCTCTCCTCGGGGAGGTTAACGGCATACTGGCTCCTCCCTCTCCTCGGGGAGGTTAATGCCATACTGGCTCCTCCCTCTCCTCAGGGAGGTTAATGCCATACTGGCTCCTCCCTCTCCTCGGGGAGGTTAATGCCGTACTGGCTCCTCCCTCTCCTCGGGGAGGTTAATGGCATACTGGCTCCTCCCTCTCCTCGGGGAGGTTAATGCCATACTGGCTCCTCCCTCTCCTCGGGGAGGTTAATGCCATACTGGCTCCTCCCTCTCCTCGGGGAGGTTAATGCCATACTGGCTCCTCCCTCTCCTCAGGGAGGTTAATGCCATACTGGCTCCTCCCTCTCCTCAGGGAGGTTAATGCCGTACTGGCTCCTCCCTCTCCTCAGGGAGGTTAATGCCATACTGGCTCCTCCCTCTCCTCAGGGAGGTTAATGCCGTACTGGCTCCTCCCTCTCCTCAGGGAGGTTAATGCCATACTGGCTCCTCCCTCTCCTCGGGGAGGTTAATGCCGTACTGGCTCCTCCCTCTCCTCAGGGAGGTTAATGCCATACTGGCTCCTCCCTCTCCTCAGGGAGGTTAATGCCATACTGGCTCCTCCCTCTCCTCGGGGAGGTTAATGCCGTACTGGCTCCTCCCTCTCCTCGGGGAGGTTAATGCCATACTGGCTCCTCCCTCTCCTCGGGGAGGTTAATGCCATACTGGCTCCTCCCTCTCCTCAGGGAGGTTAATGCCATACTGGCTCCTCCCTCTCCTCGGGGAGGTTAATGCCGTACTGGCTCCTCCCTCTCCTCGGGGAGGTTAATGCCGTACTGGCTCCTCCCTCTCCTCGGGGAGGTTAATGCCGTACTGGCTCCTCCCTCTCCTCGGGGAGGTTAATGCCGTACTGGCTCCTCCCTATCCTCGGGGCACGTCAGGAAGCGATGATGACTAATGACATCTTCCTCTTGTCTGATCCTGTCTGCTTTTTATCATCAACTCTCTCGACTCAAATGGCGGCTCTAAGTCAACGAGAAAGATTTGAAACACGCATGCAAAATGTGTGTTGAATTTGAATTGGTTGAAATTCAAAACAAGGACAACAGGCTAGCTAGAAAATGTAGAGGGAGGAGTTAAAAGGATAAGGTCATGCTCCCTTCAGGAGTTGGTTCTAACTGAACTATGGAAATATAAATATGTTGCTGGTTTATTGATCCTCGGGCCGATCTATAGTCAATAATCACTTTCTACCAGGAGCCTGTTTGAATCTGCTGTAGTGATGAACAGTCCAAGCAGAACCTCATGCTTCTCTCCCATGTCCCTCACAGCTCATGGTCTCCCAGCTGCTGCACAGTTGGGGCCAAGATGGCTTCCTGCAGCACATCGATGGGTAGGTGTCTGCTGTGTCTGACCGCTTATCAATAGATAAGATCTACCTGCAGTGAAACAAGATGGCTTCTCTCCTCTCTCTCACAGGGTGGTCGAGTTTTACAGGAAACAACGCGACGCCATGATCTCCTCCGCAGACAAGTGGCTCAAAGGTTTGTGTACGATAAATAACAACATCGCTGTGTTTTAAATAGCCAGTTCAAAGTTTGGACACAGCATTTGTCTTTATTTGTACAATTTCCCACATTTTAGAATAACAGTAAAGGCATCACAACTGTGAAATAACACAAATGGAATGATGCAGTGACCAAAAAAGTATTCAATCAAAACGATCTGATATTTTAGCTTCTCTGCCTTGATGGAATGGCAAAGGCTTTGGAAAGAAATTCATACATTATGATCTATGGCTGGGTGATATGGTGGAAATCAATATTGTGGTAATCACAAGGATTTTTCTCCATATCGATATATATCATTATGGTTCATGTGTGCAAAATCAAATGAAATAATCAAATGAATGTTCATCTCATTGAAATGCTCATGTAGGTGTGATGTCAAACAAAACTGAAATATACAAATAATATTGCTCTCATACCTCATTTTATTAAGAGTTTTTAAGTGAAATGTGCTTGTCATCATCAATTCAGACAACAGTGTGTCACAATATTAAAATATCTTCATATCATCATGATATATTGAATTATCACCCATAGACAGAATAGGATCAACTTCAATATTTGTCTAAGAAACACATGTGAAGCATTTAAGCATAAGTTAAATAAGCCTTTAGATCAGAATGAAACACATGTGAAGCATTTAAGCATAAGCCTTTAGATCATAAGCCTTTAGATCATAAGCCTTTAGATCAGAATGAAAAAGCCTTTAGATCAGAATGAAAAAGCCTTTAGATCAGAATGAAAAACGTATCTTCAATCAAGTGTGTCCAAACTTCTGACTGCTAGTGTAGAACGGGATCAACTACTTCATAGATTGAATTTGTTAAACACTGTCAGATTATCCAGATTTCAGTGAAATGTGTGTGTGTGTGTGTGTGTGTGTGCGCATGTGCCTGTGTGTGTGTGTGTGTGTGTGTGTGTGTCTCTCTGTGTGTGTGCGTTTGTGTGTCTGACGGTGTGTTTGTGTGTGTGTGTGTGTGCGTGTGTGTGTGTGTGTAGATGTAGCAGAGTGGCATGCACCGTCTGCAGGCATGTTCCTGTGGATCAAACTAAAGGGCATCGCAGACACCCAGCAGCTTATTATGGAGAAAGCACTGGAGAAAGAGGTCAGCACACACACACACACACACACACATGCACGTGTTGCATACACACACATGCACGCGTTGCGTACACACACACACACACACGCACGCGTTGCATACACACACAAAGCCTACTCTACTATCTCCTTCACATTCTACCCCCATTTTGCTGCAACAGTGATATTTTCTCCTGTGATTTATTATCGAACAAAATCTCTCTCCATCTCCCTCTCTCCCTCTCTCTCTCTCTCTCTCTCTCTCTCTCCTCTCTCTCTCTCTCTCTCTCTCTCTCTCTCTCTCTCTCTCTCTCCTGCACTGTGTGAGGAGTGAGGCTGGTTTTGTGCCTGAATAGGATGTGGGATGGTGCATGTAAAGCACCCATTGTGCACCGTGAGGGGGTTTTGTAGCTGAGCGCTTTTCCTCCCTACCAGACACACACACACACACACACACACACACACACACACACACACACACGCACGCGCACACACACACACACACACACACACACACACACACACATACACACACACACTCCTGCTTGTGATCAGCTGATTAGCCCATGTGAACAGGAGAGGGGGGCAACATCAGGTCTCTTTAGGTTTGGATGGTAGGTTTCTCTGTCTCCATCATGAATATGAGAACCCTCCATGCTGGAGACAATAAAGACCTTTTATTCTATCTAGTCTGTCTTCTGTTGTACCAGAAGAGAAGTAACGCTGCCTGAGATCTGAAACGAAATGCGCACATAAGAAACCCTGTCCTCTCTTTATCTTCCACGTGGTCCAGAGCTGTAGGAATCATAATTGTCCCTGAGGCTTTTCTAAATTGCTAAAGCTGCTGGACTGTGACAGACAGGAAGCAGTTGACAGCCACCGGGGTTTCTAAACTGGTGGAGAACCCCTGCATGAGGACCATTTGCACCACAAAAAGAGGGAACAGGAACATGGAACGCCTCTTTTTTGACAGTTGGAAATGTTTTTTTTACATTGTGGTCAGCATGAAATAGTCTGAACAGCAGCTTCTGTCTCATCTTTACATGATCTTTTTGACAGGAATACTCGATTCAGTGATGTGGTTTGAAATGAAAAGGTGCTTCGGTTTGTGCTCACGTAAGACAAGCTGATTCAAAACAACAACAACACCATATTTCACAAAGTGTTCACATTTATCTTTTGCACTTTGTGAATTTAAGCCTCAAATTATGGGCAATTTCCTTTATTCCCTGAACAAAAGCATGAGAGAAATTGGATTATTATAAGCCTGATCACATGACCTCATTGTGTTTGCTTCTACAGATCAGTCTGGACTTCTAATTGCCAACAGCCATTTCCAGAAATTGCAAAGTCCACAGGCCAATCAGGGATCTGCCTCATAGTTGACAACGTAACCGGCCAATCAGGGATGCCACTGGCAAAATGATAATGGCGACTCCCGAAGCAACGAGCGGTAACGTTAACGTTAGTAGAGTCAACACAGAAATAGATTCAATAACAACTCATCAAGAACAACAGGATCCACCAGCGGATTTTCTCAGTGGAAAAGACATTCTCAACGTTCTGAGTGGATTTAGATTGGATTTGGCGCCGCTGATTGGCCGAAGGAGTTGTCTGTCAAGGCGAGTACTCCCGCCCACTGAAATGGTCTGGAGGTCCAGACTGAAATGTAGAGTGAAACAGAATGTGAGGTCATGTGATCAGGAGGGTTTTTGAGTCTAGAGTAACTGAATTAACTGTCAACCACATCGCTGACTGCAGGCTTATCAGCCGCCTAACCGTCCTTTTATGATCGAGAACATTACCTGGAAATGTGTTGATGTGTGTGTGTCTGTGTGTGTGTGTGTGTGTGTGTGTGTGTGTGTGTGTGTGTGTGTGTGTGTAGGTGCTGCTTGTTCCTGGAGGTGTGTTCATGATCAACAGTAGTGACCCCTGTCCCTATGTCAGAGCAGCTTTTTCTCTCTCCACACCAGAGCAGATTGATGAGGTAAAGACACACACACACACACACACACACACACACGCATATACCCACGCACACACACACACACACACACACGCATACACATACACACACACACACACACACACGCGCACACACACACACACACGCATACACACACACACACACACGCGCGCGCACACGCACACACACACACACACACAGTCCATATTATAACTGACTCTCTCATTTCTCACAATCCCTCTCGACAGGCGTTCAGAAGACTCTCTTCACTCATCAAGGAGGCTTTGCAAGGAGTTGGACACTAAGAAGAATTATTTTTCACGGACAGATATATATATCTATTTTTAAAAACCTATTTCAATATAAGTTGTATGTTATAGTCGGAGAAGGATGTCACGATTCAGCTGCACTAGAGCAACAGAGATCTTCATCAGGCATTGTCAAATCGACACTGCTGGCATGAATCACGTCAAGCCCTTTGGAGAAAGTTCATCATTTATTTGTTTAAAAAAACATTCATTGCTGCTGGGTCTTCTAGTCATAAACCTCGTGGCTGGTTGAGCGGTCAGTTAATGTACTGTACAGTGAAGATGTCATGATCATCTCCACGAGCAAAAGAAGTAAATGACAACTTTTGTTTTTAAATCGTTCCGTCTGTCGTTTGATTCGTCACTGTGGTTTTGACGTATGTCTCAGCCTCCTGTTGCACCAGTTAAACTTCAAACGCAGGATAGTTTGAATGGAAATTCTCACCAACCCCCAGTTTATACATGACTAACATTTTATAACAGTTTATACATGACTAACATTTATACATGACTAACATTTTATAACAGTTTATACATGACTAACATTTTGGACCCGTTGAAATAGATCCAACGTGGACAGAAGTTAAAAAGTAACTGTTGGCACGATGCGTCCACTTATATAAAGGTAAAGGGAAAGTCCCAAGGATTGTCACACAATGTGTGAAATTTGTTCTCCGCATTTGACCCATCCCCTGGGGGAGCGGTGAGCAGCAGCGTGCGCCGCGCTCGGGAATCACATGGTGATTTAACCCCCCAAATCCAACCCTTTGATGCTGAGTGCCAAGCAGGGAGGCAATATGTCCCATTTTTATAGTCTTTGGTGTGACTCGGCCAGGGATCGAACTCACGACCTCCCAGTCTCAGGGCGGACACTCAGACCACAAGGCCACTGAGCTGGTATGGGAATTCTTGCTGAAGGACCAAGAAGAACAATTAGTGTGGTTTACACTGGCAACGTGAATGAGATCACTGAACTGATGAGGAAGCAAACTGACATGACACCAGGTCCCCCCAGGGGGGCTCCAAACAGTTTCAGGGGAGGCTCAGTGAATGCAAGTGAACAAATATTACATTAGTTATCAAAAGGAGATCACATAGAATAACCTACGTAATGTGTGATGTAGTTAAATAAATAGTTCAGACATACAGGAGTTTTGTGGAATTTTACTGTTTTTCCCACTTTCCCAGTCAGAAATAAATAGATGCCTTCAGACATGCTTGTAGGTATTTGGTGCAGTCTGAACATGACAACAGCAATATGAGGCTAACTTGGCTCAATTGTTGAGTGGGATCGAATAACATTTACAGTATGATTGGGGGCGGGGCGGGGGGGGGGGGGGCTTGTCCAATTGTCAGCGTCTGAGGGGAGGCCCACAGTCTCAGACTTTGAAAACCCCTGCATTACACCAAATTACATAGCTTTCACCTTTTTGAAATGAACGGCTACACCACTTTATGTCATTGCTTAGTGTTGTGTGTGCAGTGTTTCCCATACATAAAGGAATTTGTGGCGCACCGCCACAAAAGGATGTTGACCCAATTTTTTTTTTTTTTACAGTGCACCTGAACGCAACATGCAAGATACCCGCTGAATAAGTGTCCAAATGTTCATGTCATTCTGGCCAATACTTCTGTTATAGCATTTCAGTCTGGAATATGGAATATCTTTCAATAATCTATGATTTAGCTGCTAAATTGTCAAATACCGCCATCTGCTCGCTACCCAGGCACTTACAGTATGTATGTACTTAACCTAACTAACTTAACCTAACTAACTATCCGGTGTGCACAACATTGTCAGCCTAAGCTCCGGCTGACACCCCAAAAACCTACAATCCGCTACAGAAAAATGTATATTGTTTGTTTATTAACTGGCCCCTCGCCTTCTATCATTTCACGAAAGTGGCAAAGCAAGTTGAGTATCCCTGACCTATAGGGAGAAATGTAGTTTGTCATTGTAAACCCACAGCACAGTAATGATGACATGTTCTTCATAGATCTAGCCTTTTAATTTTGCTCTTAAGCTTTCTCAAAGTACACCAAGTTCATGCATTTTACTTTAAAATGTTTAAAAAAAATCTCGCGGGGGGGCATGCCCCCACACCCCCCTAGGTGGTCTGCGGTCCCCCACCACAAATACTCTAAATCCTGTGTGAAACACTGGATTAGTCGCATCTTGTATATATGAGAGACAATATACTGCTATAGGACTATAAATCAATCTTAATACTTTGCACTAGATAACACATCTATTTGTTGATGTATGCTGATGCTAGATAAGCTTTTCTGTGGCAGGAGTCAAGGCCGCTGTGTGTTTGTGTACAGCTCAAACGTTCATCCGTAAAGCATAAGAACAGAGTTGAAGAGGCAGCTTAGTATTCACAACACTGCTGCAACAGAGTGACTTGGATGTCTGGCAGTTTACTGCAGACCCAATTGAATCATGGCCATCATCAAAGCTTCATCTCATCGTCAAACGTTTTGTTTTGAATGATTGATCTGAACCACTTTTTGATTGCTTTGAGATAATGCAGTGTTTTATTGCCAAAGGGTTTAGAGACAGAACACACAGGCCTGCATGTGTGTGTAAAATACACACACACACTCCTGAATATCGATCATTTCTATTGTGAGAGGCAGCGTTATCGACAGAGTTATTGACACTTTGCAGAGCTCTTACAGAGTGTCGATTTCAGACTTTTACTGCAGCTCCAAGGTCGGTCAATAGCCCTGCAGTTCCCAGGACAGAGGGTGTGGTCTATATTTAGGGATGTACTCCAGGATGTCACTTTTGGAAGCATTATTCCCATTCGTGTTTCTGATGATATCCCTGCACCCACAACACCACAGTCAGCTTGGAGGCTTTTCCACAGGGAGAACCTTTTATTGTTAATTGATCATAAATGCAACATGAAATCTGTTTTGGTCACGGTCCATTACCTGTCAATTATCTATCACGTCTTAATGCAATGCATGAAAGCGTCCACTTCTGCACCACAAACTGAATTAGCCTCGCTCTTGACTTCCTAACCAGGGAGAACCATGCAGAAAAATACAGAATAACTATCTGAAATGGAGAAAACCTTCTACCATAATGTATAGTTAGATTTATGATGAATTTGAGTGTGTCCCAGAGGCTTTGGAAAGCACTGTCCAGACCAGGGGGGGTCTAACTCCTAGGGGTCCTATGAGATGTTTTATTTTAGTTTACTAGGCATCTCGCGCGCTGCTCGATTCCTAGGCTCGCCCGCTGCGCAGGCTCGCCCACCTTGCAGCTCACATACACAGCTCACCCACTGCGTGGCCTCGCCCTGGCTGCTCCTTGATGGCATACTTCAGGGATGCTGGATCACCTGTCCTGGAGCTGGCAACATACAGCTGTCCATGGCTGAAGACGGGGGTCTGAAGCCAGACTCCCACTTCTTTCAGTGTCTGCCCCTGGGACTTGATTTAGTTCTCATGACATCACTGATGACATCATCAGTAGGACTCTTATGACATCACTGATGACATCGCAACCTTGTATGACATCACTGATGATGTCACAATGCATGACATCACTGATGATGTCACAATTTATGACATCATCACTGGGACTTTGTGTGTGATTCTGACATCACTGATGATGTCACAATTTGTGTGTGTGTGCATTATCACTGGGACTTTGTGTGTGTACACACATGTTTCTGTCGTGTGTGTGTGTGTGTGATGTCACAATGCCTCTGACATCACTGATGTCACAATTTGTGTGTGTGAATTTATGTCATCACTGATGATGTCATCAGTAGAACAGACAAACAAACAGAGCCCTAGCTCCCATGTACATTATTAGAATTAAATAATTTGCTATCGTTACAAATTAGGTTAACAACCAACCACATTACATAAATAAGCATTTGCACCACCTGCCTTAGATATTTTGTACATTCACTTTATCCTACTGAACTGACTGTAAATGCAACACAGGCAACTCGGCGATGTTGCCACCCAGTCAGTCAGTCAGTCAGGCAGAGAGGCAGAGAGGCAGAGAGGCAGAGAGGCTAGTCGTAGTAGCAGCACAGCAGACAGGCACAGCGGAGGTTGCAGGATGGAGACAGACAGCGGAATTGTCTAAATAATGCAGCAGGCGGAAAGCGTCGGCTCTGGTGTTTCTCGTTAATGAACTGGATTAACTACGATACAAACCTCTGAGTTTAGCCTGAGGATCATGAATGTGTGAGTATGGAAGCTGCATCAATATCATTGGGGGAACATTGCGGATCTCTAACGTTATTTACTTGACGTCTAGCTAGCATCCACGCTAACGTTAGCCTTTTTTTCCCCTCGAACATCGAGGTCGAGCATCAAGGTAACGTTATTACATTTTATACTCTGTACCGTCGACACATCGCTAACGTGACGTCACTGCGGAAATAAAGAACGTTAACGCTAAACGCTTTGATGTTTTGTTAGAAACCACCGGTAAACTAACGATGCCTCCAATGTCCCGTGATAAGAAAAAAAACATCTCCTTCCAGGACATAGCCCAGTCCCAAGCATTTGTTTTCTATTGCTGACACGGCAGCAGTACAGTTTAATATTTGATAGCATCCTTGTAGATGGGAACTATAAACTATCGAGACTTGAACCCATAACGTGACAGCATAGTTGATGTCTTGCAAACTGGCGGACAAATAGGTGCAGATACCGTCTAAACTCAAAGGCATTGACGTTATGCCACGAAGGCGGTCCGGTTCCAGGAAGTAGACGGAGCCCAGCCTGAGCCAGCTCCGTTATTCTGTCGCTGGGTGCTCTTTGTTCGTGCCGTTATAACGTTACCGTTTCAAAGGCTTTCAATATAATGTTTGTTTGGTGGTGTCGGAGTTTTCTCAGCGCTCAAACCGGTTCCGCTCACCTAACATCTTCAATCGTCGGTTGTTTACTTTTATTTTATTGAGAAGAATTAGGTCTTGTCTGTTATTTAACCGTAGTCACATTATGACGTCACCATAGTGACCCCAAATGTCATGAGGTGGGGTTGAACCCAAGTCAATCTAATGGATGAAGATTGCTTTAATTACCCCACACAAAGTCGGTAGCATTTGGAGCACTCATGTTACATCACTATACACTTGTTAACTTGAATATAAATCTGTATTATAATGGAATTGTTTTACTTAATGATTATAATTTAATGGTCATCACGCTGAGCAAGCTGGAGAGAGAAAAAAACGATCGCTTGTCCTTCTTATGATGTTTATATTACTACGATTTTCCCATTTGAAGGTGATCGTACCCCAGTATCACTGTTTTCTGCGTGTGGACTTCCTCCTGCTAGACTAGAGGAACCATGACGTGACACAAAAGCATATCTATAGTCCACATCTGCTGGGTTCATTTATTTTGATTGGCTGGAGGGGTGTTGTTGATTAATTTCAAGTCAGCACATGACTCTCTGTGACATCATAATCCTTATCACTGCACCATGTTGAGACTTATGTATGAGCTTAAAGGGACAGCTCACCCTAAAATCCAAAATACATGTTTTCCCTCTCACCTGTAGTGCTATTTATCCATCTATATCGTTTTGGGATAGTTGCCTGAGTTTTGGAGATATTGGCCACAGAGTTTCTGCCTTCTCTCCAATACAATGGAACTAGATGGCAATCGGCTTGTGGTGCTCGAAGCACCAAAAAAATACATTTGAAAAACTCAACAGCATTGTCTGTTTCCAGAAATCATGACCCCGTTACTCAAGATAATGCACAGACTTTGTTGTGAGCAGTCTCGTGTAGGAACTATTTTCTTTTGCAGTCTCATGTAGGAACTAGCTAGCAGCTCGCGGGTGTAGTTCGGTCAAAAGAAAATAGTTCCTCCATGAAACTGCTCATAATGAGGTCTGTGGATTATCTTGAGTAACGGGGTCATGATTTCTGGAAAGAGACATCGCTGTTGAGTTTATCAAATGTATTTCTTTGGCACTTTGAGCAGCACAAGCCGAGTGCCATCCAGTTCCATTGTATTGGAGAGAAGGCAGAAACTCTGCGGACGATATCTCCAAAACTCAGGCAACTAACACAAAACGATATAGATGGATAAATAGCACTACAGGTGAGAGGAAAAATATGTATTTTGGATTTTAGGGTGAGCTGTCCCTTTAATATTGTGTTTGTGTACAGATGGCCTTGACATTTATCTTGAGCAAAACGAGACACTGATCCTCCTGCCGTGCAAGTCAATTATTAAATTACAATTCAGATTAACTCAACCATAATATATGATACACCGCTGCATCTAACATCCGGCTACAGTCAATCAAATAACAATAGGTAGCAAATTGATAGCTACATTATCCATCACTCTCTTGTACCAAACTTGACACTAAATGAGTGAATTCAGTTACAAAGATGGATGATGTGAACATGAGAATGACCTGTGTGTTTAGCACACGTTAAATTCACAGGAGCACATTGTTTTATCAGCCACATTGGGTGGAAAATAATACTAGTTTGTTCTATCCCAACATTTTGACAACACAACCTGTCAGCTCCGCTGCTCAGATCGACCTGCCTGTCATTTCATTGTACGTGGGTTTAACAAAGCCCTGCTTCCTGGTTGGGTGGAGTTTTCCATTTTGATGCACTGTGATTGGTCCGACACACTGCCCAGCCGGCAAACTTTGTTCAACGTGTAAACAACGTGCAAACAACGCTACTGCTCGCATTGACTTTTTTTAGAAGCAGAACGTACATTCGGTCGTCAAATTCACGGCACAGTGACACAGTGCGTACAGTTTGCTTTCATCTTTCAAAAGATTCTGGGCTACTCACGAAAGGATTTGCGGATGAAAGACCCGGAAAGCCGACCCGATGCTGATGCTAAGGTTTTGTAACGCTAGTACGCGAACGCTCCCGATGGATAGAAATGAATGAGATCAGTCTGTTTGTTTAAATGCATACCTGCTATTTGCCAGCGTGGCTTTTCATTCACTATGGATGATGTGTTTGCATGTTTTTCTCGAGTGGGAGTTGAATAATCTCCTCCTGCCAGATAGTAAAAAAAACAAAAACGTGTTATCAGTTTGTTCCAGCTGCTCTGCATCAAGTCCTAAACAGGCACTTTTTGTTTTGCTTTGCTCTTATCACTGTCTACCAAAATTAATGTGTCACTTTGTCTTGTTTCCAGGGAGATGTTTCAAGCCAAACCGCTGAATACCAAACTGCCTTCCACCAGCTCTGTGAAGAGATCTTCCACCACCTCTGTGAAGAGATAGCCAGTCTTGCGAGATGAAGACCGAGGCGGAATGAAAAGCCTCTGTTTCCCCCCGGGTGACAAACCGACAGTCGCAGAAAATGCACGGAGCGGGCGGACACGCTCTTCGGATCCTGGCGTCGCTCATCGCCATCCACGCCGCCGCCGCCTTCTCGCTGGACTGGGCCGTGAACCGCACGGGGAACGCCAGCGTGAACCTCACGGGGAACGCCAGCGTGAACCTCACGGGGAACGCCAGCGTGCCAGACGGCGGGTTCGTCCCCGCTGCCTTCACCACAGTGAGCCAGATCATCGCCAGGGAGGGGAACTGCGCTCTGATTGACTGCAATGTCACCGGAGAGCCCTTCCCCGACGTGCAGTGGTTCAACTCCCACGGACACCGCCTGGACACAGAGCAAGGCGGTGAGTCAAGCTAACCCTAACCCTACCCCTAACCCTAACCCTAAACCCGCCTGGACACCCAGCAAGGCAGTGATTCAAGCTAACCTTAACCTTAACCCTAACCCCGCCTGGACACCGAGCAAGGTGGTGAGTCAAGCTAACCCCAACCCTAACCTTAACCTTAACCTTAACCCTAACCCCGCCTGGACACTGAGCAAGGCGGTGAGATCATGATGATGTTACTTAACACTCTTGTTGTTCTTCAGCAGCTCTGCCAGGCGCTCGCCTCGCACTCATGAATAATTCTATCAGCAGAAAGGGTGTCACATCAGTTTAATAATACATCAGAAAATCCACAGAAGCACAGAAATGCTTGAATAAAATAATGTGTAAACCGTTTCTATTTAACACCCTGACTTGTTTTAGTCTCATGAAAGTCAGCAGCTTTTCTCCAGAGCAACTTATAGTGAGTGAGCAGGCTTGGTGCCTTGCTCAAGGACACCTCCACACTGTTGCTGGAATTGAACCTGCAACCTTCCGGTTATAGGATAGGTCCTGAAGGATATACACACACTGCTGAACATGAGGGAAGAGTGTTGTTCACAAAGTCCTAGAAAGGAAATATAGCCTATTGTATTTGTTGTTCCAGGTGCTCCACATATAAAGTGCATTACTTCCAAACCATCACAGTAGAGATGGCCCGATACCAGTATCGGTATCGGAGCCAATACTGGCCTATTTTGCTGTACTCGTACTTGCCCGATACTGACACGGCCGCGCGCCCGATACCACTTTACACCTAGGGCATGCAACATGACATTAACCTAGCAAGCCAGCGTCAGACTCACACAGCTGTTAATGCATGCAGAGAAGCTTCACTATAACAGCCTGTTTGTTTGCATCTCTACCTGGAGCGCTTTGTGAGGAGAAATAAAAAGCTATCAGGTCAGTTATCAGCTGAGTGAGCTACAGCCTGCACCGCTTCGCTCGCCTATTCACTGTCTGACTGATTAGCTCTGCAGTTAGCCGCGTAGCCTGCAACAAGCTAAAACACTTTCTGTTCAACTTACAGGTTAACATTAGTTGCTCTTCTAGCAGACAACACAGTGCTGTGGAACAAGCAAAGGCTTACCAGATTGTTGTAATACGTGCTACGTGTCCCGTAATCCATACTGCCTTAAAGTTTAACGTTTTAAAAGTGGAACGTAACGTTAAAGTGGAACGTAACGTTAATGCAAATTTAGCAACAATTGTCACAATTTCTTTTCGGTTTTGCCTTCAAAATAAAAGCACGATAAAGTTTGTTTTTACAATAAACATTAAAGTAGTAATCTAACTACGAGACCCAACATAATGAACATAAGAACACAAGGAACCTCTATTTTAATGTTTGAATGAAAATAGACCAGCAGAACAAATACAAAGGAGATGCACAGCTATGTGGTTTAAAGGTTGATTCATAGCATACTTCTTTATTTAACTCATTAAGTGCCATAGACGACCTAACTCGTCTTACATAATCCAGCGCTTAAGTGCCAAGGACGGACTAACTCGTCTTACATAAAGATTTTTTTTTTTTGACAGTGGGACATCAATCAACCCCTTTTACATCTTCGAGGTAACTATTTGGAGCAAGAGCATGTGTGTAATCTATTTTACCGACCACTAAGTGGCGACAGAGACCGAGAGAAGTCACAGCCACGGGACCCAAAAGCCACAAAAGCAGCCGCCTCGCCCGGACACACACACACAGAACGGACAGAGATCCCTTCCCCCCAGAGCCGCGCAGCAACGCGCGAACACACACACACACACACACACACACACACACACACACACACACACACACCGCGGAAGCAAGCCATTCAAGGAAATGGCGACGCGATTTTACAGTAATCCATTTCAGACTCGTCTTGCCCGACAGGCAAGCAGGCAGGCAGGCACGCAGACAGACAGGCAGGCAGCACAACGCGCTTCTGACACGCCCGCTGAAGCCAGGAGGAAGGAGGAGAAGACACACGGAGGGAGGAGTTTGAATGAGAGGGGTGTTTCCTGTTGTTATGGAGGAAATTACTGTTCAAAACTATTGTTTAGAATGTCTGACGGTCTTACTGATGCCAAAAATGAATGGTTAAAGTGACTGTTTCACAAAAAGCCATTTATCTCTGAATAAATTTCCAGACGCTGAAACCATGCTGTACTCAACGGCTAATATCTACATAACTACTAACTCTGCAAACTAACTCTTTTAGACAGAGAAAGCACACATTCTATTAGTTATTTTTAGATGATTGATGTTCATGAATTCTTAACAGAAAAGAATCCTCGGCTGTTCTAAAATGAGCCAGAATCGTCAAAAACACCCCTGGCACAACTTACCTACAGGAATGAAAACATGGCTGGCATTCAATGTGTTAATTGGAAACCTTATTTCCTTATTTAATGGGAAACTTTTGTTTCATAAGGCATCAAGAGAAGAGACTATCAAGTATAGGTGATACCCATTATGCAAAATTTCTGTGGTCTTGCGAAAACTAGGTAGCCTACTTCTGCAGATAATATATACTAAAGAAAATCACTAAAACCCATAACCTTGAAAAGTTATCTTTTAATTAACCATACGGTGTAACAAAAACACGTTGTCGACCACGAATTAAATACTCGGTATCGGTATTCAGTATCGGCAAGTACCCAGATGTCAGTACTCGTACTCGTACTTGGTCAGCAAAAAAGTGGTATCAGGACAACCCTACATCACAGTATATATGAGAAACCATGAACGCACGCATGCACACCTAACACCAACTGGCCTCAGTCACACGGGGTGCCCACAGGAACCACAGGAAGTGGCACAATGGCATCACGTGCCTATAATCTGGTAAGAAGATTAGAAGAAGTTGAAGTCTGCAGACAGAAACTCAGGGTGTTTATAGAAGAAGTTGAAGTCTGCAGACAGAAACTCAGGGTGTTTATAGAAGAAGTTGAAGTCTGCAGACAGAAACTCAGGGTGTTTATAGAAGAAGTTGAAGTCTGCAGACAGAAACTCAGGGTGTTTATAGATGAAGTTGAAGTCTGCAGACAGAAACTCAGGGTGTTTATAGAAGAAGTTGAAGTCTGCAGACAGAAACTCAGGGTGTTTATAGATGAAGTTGAAGTCTGCAGACAGAAACTCAGGGTGTTTATAGAAGAAGTTGAAGTCTGCAGACAGAAACTCAGGGTGTTTATAGAAGAAGTTGAAGTCTGCAGACAGAAACTCAGGGTGTTTATAGAAGAAGTTGAAGTCTGCAGACAGAAACTCAGGGTGTTTATAGAAGAAGTTGAAGTCTGCAGACAGAAACTCAGGGTGTTTATAGATGAAGTTGAAGTCTGCAGACAGAAACTCAGGGTGTTTATAGATGAAGTTGAAGTCTGCAGACAGAAACTCAGGGTGTTTATAGATGAAGTTGAAGTCTGCAGACAGAAACTCAGGGTGTTTATAGAAGAAGTTGAAGTCTGCAGACAGAAACTCAGGGTGTTTATAGAAGAAGTTGAAGTCTGCAGACAGAAACTCAGGGTGTTTATAGAAGAAGTTGAAGTCTGCAGACAGAAACTCAGGGTGTTTATAGATGAACTTGAAGTCTGCAGACAGAAACTCAGGGTGTTTATAGATGAAGTTGAAGTCTGCAGACAGAAACTCAGGGTGTTTATAGAAGAAGTTGAAGTCTGCAGACAGAAACTCAGGGTGTTTATAGATGAGAAACAACAGCTTTCATCTCATCTTCTCGTGAGGGACAGTTTCTCTCCATCAAGATTAGGGGTGTCAAAATGAATCGTATAATCGATGCATCGTGATGCGTACGTGTGAATCTGTTGACATTCAGATTTTAAAGCACTTTAAAGTAAAAAAGGGACTTGATATTTATCTGACTGCTTGTATTAATTGATGAAAAAGTAGCCATGTGCAGTAATAGCACAGAAAATTGAGGATGTGATACTTGGAGCTGGAATACTGTTGGAGCTGTATCCAGATGCATCGTGATGCATCGTGGAATCGAATTGAATTGTTGACAGATGAATCGTAATGGAATCGTGAGGCCAGTGAAGCTTCACAGGCCTAATCAAGATGATCCACGATCGGCATTATGAAAGCCATGGTGGTCATGATGAGTCATTCTGAAATGCCATCTGCTCGCCCACTGTGAAGGAGTTTCCATCTCCACTGGAGGTCAAAGGTCATGCTCCACCACTGATGGCATGACGCTTATGTTGATTGGCATCATCAGTAAGAAATAGAGACGGCTATTTGTGAAGATGCAACACCAGTGGAACATGTCATGTAACCAAAGGAAGGAGGAAGCCTCCAGAATATCACAGAGAAGATACTTAGAGGACATGATGTTGACATCAAGGCAAGCAGAGCCAGTTCATTTGACAGACTGGGGACTGGAGGTCTTGTCTCATGAGGTTACTGAGGAAAGACGGTACGGTGCATTAAGTTGGTCGCCTGTGCGGGGATACGGTTGTATATTAACGGGAGTGATCAGACCTGTGCGGGGATACGGTTGTATATACTACAGTATATACATACTGTAGTATGTATATATATAATATACAGTACAGTTGTATATTAACGGGAGTGATCAGGATAGATTTGTCTTGGCTCTTTTCACTCGAAACAAGCAAGAAACAAAGAGTGAAAAGGATCCCGCCCGAATTAGTCTGGAAGAGCCGGATGTTGGCCCTTCTGGTTCCTACGTGGAGGTCCATAAGATTATTCTGGTTCCTACGTGGAGGTCCATAAGATTATTCTGGTTCCTACATGGAGGTCCATAAGATTCTTCTATGGGGATTTTGGGTAAATGCTTGAAATAAGGTCTGTGTTTTTTTTTTTTTACACGTTTTTCAGAAACTTTGCTGAACACAGAGTTCGCTGTTCCATAAACTTTTGTTATCACATAGAAAAATCCCATTGACTTTAACACGTAGGAACCGGTAAGTGCAGGGACTTCTGGGTAAGCCTACAAAAAGACCTCATCCCTGTGGTACTTCCTGTGGTGTTCTATAGACGGTTTTCACCAGAGCGCAACCCCACAGCACTTCCTTTTTCTCAGCATTCGGCAAACTGCAGAAATATTCACTCGACATCGTTACTTTTGTTTTCGCCGCTCAGCTGTATAGACGGTTTTCACAGAATGGTCAGTCCTGCACTTGAATGTTTTTTTTTCTTTTATGTCCATAGCAAAAACTGCAACAGGAAGTGAGCGGGGGTTCAATTTAGAATGTTTAAAAATTTAGAAGTTAAAACCGTCTATAGATAAGAAATCCAAATTGTTTTAATACAGGCTGTTGTGCTGAAATGTTTTTTCTTTTTTGGGATAGTTAATCACAATTAAACATGGGGTCTAAACATCAAGACTAATTGCCTTTGCGTTGAGAGTAAATTTGTTATTTGAATGTCACATTTTGTCTGGCAGCGGTGGTAATAATGTTCTTGCTGTTGTCCCAGACTGGTCCCATAATGAGTTCAGAGGAAACACTGTGGTACCGGTGAGCTACTTTAACACAGACAGAGCTCGGCCTCGTTGTCGGCGTCACCTGCATTCCAACATAGAGATTCACCTGCGCTCCGTCAGAAGGAATGTGTGAGAGCTCACCTGTTCAAACCTGCCATCCAGAAAGGAGAGGCAGCTCGGTTATTATGACCGACGACCCCGTAACGGCATTTTTCTTCTCGCCGATTCTCAATGGCTTCCTTGTTTTGCTCGGGAGTACAAAAAAAAATTAATTGGTGATTTTTTTTTACATTTGTTGTCTGCGCAGCCCCACCACACAACAGCTTTTAGCTATGTTTAATTCAAGGAAAATGACGCTGGTGAATGGAGCGCTTTCCCCCGTGATGGGCGTGGCCTATTTCATGCAGTGTCTCTATGGTTACTGTGCGAATCCAAATTTTCCTCTGCATCTTGTTTCTATACGAACATGCACCAACCAGCAGCTCTCTCCACACCCTTCACACACATCCGCCGCACGCCACTTCAGCCACAGGGCCGGGGAAGGGAAGAGGGTGGAGCCTAGGAGGGCGTGGCCAAATGGGAAATCTGCTCTGGCGTTGGAAACAGGGCGGATGTGTCGTCGGTCAGGATACACTTCCTGCTCGGCCCATTCATCTTTTCCAGCAGAGAGATCAATAGCACTGTGAGGGGCGTTGAGGGGGCAGACATGTTGGTTTCTCTGTCTCACCCAGGTCTCTCTCTCTCTCTCTCTCTCTCTCTCTCTCTCACACACACACACACACACACAGGTCTCTCACACACACACACACACACACACAGGTCTCTCACACACACACGCTCGGATACAGATTTAGCTTCTCACGATTCCTGTCCATCCTCCCTCCCACACAGTCAGGACGTAGAATAGCTAAGTAGGATCTGAAGTGATGGTTGACGAGTGGACTGCATTATATCGGGTTTATTATTATTATTAATATAATTTATTTATATATATATATATATATATATATATATATATATATATATATATATATATATATATATATAAATATATATCTCCCTCTACAACATCCGCAAAATCCGTCCCTTCCTCACAAGAGAAGCGACTCAACTCCTGGTCCAGTCACTTATCGTCCCTCGCCTGGACTACTGCAACGTGCTCCTGGCTGGCCTACCTGCCACCGACATCCGACCGCTTCAGCTCATTCAGAACGCTGCAGCCCGTCTGGTATTCAACCAACCCAAATTCTCTCATGTCACTCCCCTCTTCCGGGACCTCCACTGGCTTCCCATCTCAGCTCGCATCAAATTCAAGACACTGGTACTGGCCTACAGGGCAGTACACCAGTCAGCTCCCCTGTACCTGCAATCTATGGTCAGGTTCCAAACCTCTCACCGCTCCCTTCGCTCCTCTACCAGTGCAGGACGCCTCGCCCCTCCTTCACTACGGGCGCCCAAAAGTCGCTCATCCCGATCTCGACTCTTCTCCTCCCTGGCACCCCAATGGTGGAACGAGCTGCCACCTTCGGTCAGGACTGCTGAATCACTGCCGATCTTTCGGAAAAGACTAAAGACTCACCTTTTCAGGCTCCACCTGGGCCCTTCTTGATCTAACTTCTTTCTCTCTCTTCATTCTCTCTCTTTATTTAATATAAAAAATAAAATAAAAAATCCTAAACTAAAACTCGTACCACTGTTCCTTCAGGATTTGTAGTTGTCATAGACTGTGCTCCATAGTTGATTGCTCTATTGCTGACAAAAAGTGTGTTACTGTAAGTCGCTTTGGATAAAAGCATCTGCCAAATGACGTAATGTAATGTAAAATGTAATGTAATAAGGCGTATCACCTTCATGAAGATGTACACATTTCAATAGATTTGCTTCTGTTTTGATTAGCGTTGTTTTGGTTGGGCGTCACACGGCGTGGAGCTGCAGCCACGCCTCCTGTTTACATGGCAGGAAGAATGTTCTGTTCCTCCCAAACCCACATGTTCTACTTTAAACCCACATGTTGTACTTTCCCTTTGAAAAGCAGCTGTTAGGCTGATCCTGACTATATTAACTGACATGATGTCTGATGTGTGCTTCTGTCAAATCTAATAAGTAGTAAAAACCTGTCTGATGGAAAAGGCTTAAGAGCATCATAATATGACAGTGACATACATACAACAGCTTTACACTTCACAGCTGATGATGTCCTTAACTGTCGTGCAGGAAGTCTTCTAGAAGATATGATCAACCTATTCACCTTATGTTCAGACCTTACAGTGGGCCAAATTCTTCCGGGTCCTTTTAACACTTCCGGCGGTCACGGCGCAAAATAAGAGAGTTGTTTTTGGAGCGGACAGTGCAGGGGGTAAAATAAAGAACGTAGCCTACTACTTTGAGCTCGGTACACAGCAAGCAAGCGAGTATCCACTGTTAGCCAGGTCAGATAACATTATCGTCGACAATGACGAGTAGGGCTGCACGATATATCGTTTACACATCGACATTGCGATGTGCGCATGCGCGATAGTCACATCGCAGGACGTGCGATGTCAAAAGCAAATTAACTCGTCATGTTGCTTGATAAACTCTCACTTTAGGGGTAGCCTACTGAGTGAAATGCAGGCTCTCTCAAATGAGAGAGACGCCCCGCTACTGTACTCACTCATTTAGTGCTTAGCTTCAACACAACAAACATGCACAGAGACCTAAATTGAATTATCTTTTGCTTATGTTGCGTTGCTGACAGTAGCCCGTCTGTAAACGATGTGGTTGTGGAGGCGGACTTGTCCACAGTTTGCAGCGCACTCGCATACAGCAGGCTGGCTGCTGTAACTCAACATGTCCGTGGAGTGGAGATATTTACTCTTGAAACACCAAAAAGCAAGACCGCAACTTATGACACGAAGGCTGATTACTGATAAGTTGTCCGTGTTATCACTGTGGCTGTCTCTCCCCTTCAAGTCTCTGATGTTGCATCACATGATAGCAGTAACGTTACGGTAGAGTTAATCATACATAGCGACTTATTTACACAAAACATGTCAGTGAAAATAAAAAGAGAAGAGACATATCTGGGCAATTAAATGTATATTTATTACTTTTCACGAATGAATTGTTTGTCACCGGTCGGCTGCATGTGAATCCTCGTCTCTCTGTACTGCCAGCCTTGCGCTCAAAAACCGGAACTCCGCAGATGCGGAGTGTACCACTTGGTCGTTTCTGGAGGGGGTTTCCGGGGGGTCAGACCAAGTGTGTAAAGTGGCAGGGGTGTTTCATTGTTGATTTATTGAAACGTTAGAAGAACGAAAGAAGTTGAAAGCAGTGATTATAATCAATGAAATCTAATGTTTTTCTGCAAATAGCATCATTGGGAGGTAGATTCTGGCACTCAATATTAGGGGTGGGCAATATATCAATTGTATATCAATATTGTGATATGAGACTATATGGTCTTAGATGTTGGATATGGTAATATGGTGATACAGCATACATGTTGTCTTTCCCTGGTTTTAAAGGCTGCATTACACTAAGTGAAGTGTAGGCTAGTGACATTTTAAAGTAGAATGTCATAACTTACTCACTTTTTCATGTATGTAGCCTAAGTCATGGAAATCCATTGGTCAAAATGTGTATGCACCCTGATAGATGACGCTCTGAGGCCTACAGTATAGGCGACAGCCCAGTGGTTGAGAAACATTAAAATACCTAATTTCCCCTCCAAAATCAGATGGACTCCTCTACAAAATCATCCCAATCATTCTAGAAGTATTCTTTTCTTTAAAATAGAGCTATTCTGGTAATCTGGTGAAAATCTGTATTTTTTCATATCGCAATATATATCGCAGGGGCAGGGAATATCGCAATGTCAGTTTTTTCCAATATCGTGCAGCCCTAATGACGAGCACTTTCTTGTAAAACATACCTGGACTCCAACAAAGAAAGCTTCAGATAGTTTTCTCTCCTCCGAGTTGCGCGCGAGCCACTAACGTCAATAAGACCCGCAGACGTTAACGTATAATTCCCTGGAATGCGAGACTTAACGAGCCAGTTACATGGCGTTGCATTCTTAGACATTGCCGTTTGCTTTTATTTGGTATGTTACATACAATTGGCTAAATTATTAGTTAATTCAGAGTTAGATGATATTGGAGCAGCCAGCCATTTGATTTTATTTTTAGCCGGAAGTTTTGATACCGCCACACAGGGTCAAATGGGCGTGGCTACATACAGTAAGGTGAATAGCTGTATATAGTTAAAGATATCAAAGACAAAATAGATCAAAGACAGAGATGTGATTGTAAGCTCACAATTTGATCCAATAATATTTAATGTGTTTGGTGCTTTGCACTTGAAAAAGCATCAAGGTTCAAACAGTCGATATATACATACGGTATATATATCGACTGTATATATATAATACAGTCGACTTTAAATTTGTAGACAACTATTTGTCTCTTTGCTCAACAGCATTCAGTGACTCAGAGTCAGACACCATTTTTGCCTAAACTGAGAAATCTATAGAGCGCCTAGCTGTGTTTTGTGTTTTTAAAAGGAAGTTGTACGTCTGGCAGCCGCGTCGCTTCCTCTTATGATGCTAAAATCATTTCAATGTGGGTCAAAGTTCAGCTGTCTGGTTTCCTCTCTCATAACCTCCTCTGCTCATGTCTCTGTGGAAGTTCTGCAAAGTCCAAGATTTCACTGAGGCGCAAACCCAAAAGCTCCAAATTGTGGGGTGTCATTTACAATGAGGACATGTCACCACCACTTTTCAATAGGAAATCTGGTCTGACAGAGACAGAGACAGAGAGAGAAGGTCTGGAGATTTGAGTCTGGGAAAGATCTGCTCTAACATATAAGGCCTCCGAAATGAAAAGCAGCAGGTTCTCCCGCGCACGATGTGTGCCGAGGCCGTCAGTCTCTCTCCCTCTCTCTCTACCTCTCTCGCCCTCTCTGCACGGTTTGACTGTCTCGCCCTCTGCAGCACTGCTGCAGTGCCTCCCATTCCGGCTGCCGACCACGTTTTCCGGCCGCCCAATGGAATGGCTCTGCTCAATGGAATGGCTCTGCCGGTCCAGCCACAAGTTGCAGCTTGGCTTTAGAATCACTCGTTCTCTTTTTGTATTGATTTTCTTAATGAATCACAGCTGTGTGCCGATTGGCAACATAATGTGTTTTTCACGACTCGTCTGCTTCTATAAATAAAGTGAGTTATGGCCTCCGGGGGCAGAAGCAGCAGCGTAAGCAAGTTTGGGCAGAAACGACCAAGGCCCAGAGAGCAGCGAGTGAAACAGCTGCACTACAGCAAAGTACCTGCAGAGAGCTCTCACTGTTCCCCCCTGGAGCCACAGAGAGAAGTGAAGCATGATGGGTAATGGGTCTGACCTTTGACCCGCAGTAGGTCACTTAGTAGGCAGGCTGTGTAATAAGTGGGTCATGTGCTGAAATCACCTCATGTTGAGAGAACAACAGTTTTAGCAGATACATTTCGAGAACGTCCAAACAATGGCTGCTTTCCTGCCCCAAGTTGCGAGTAGCAGAGACACATTTACCAGCTGTGACCCACATTTACAAGCATCTGGCTGGTGGCTTGTTCATTTTCCCATATTCATAACATCTCTCTCTCTCTCTGTCGATCTCTCTCTCTCCCTCTGTAGATAAGTGGTGGCTGCTGGAGAACGGCGTCCTCAACATCACGAGCATCGAGTTCGCCGACCGCGGCAAGTACACCTGCATGGCGTCCAACGTGCACGGCCGCTCCAACTGCACGGTGACGCTGCGCGTGGTCTTCACCAACGGCGACATGGGCGTGTACTACATGGTGGTCTGCCTGGTCACCTTCACCATCATCATGGCGCTGAACGTCACGCGCCTCTGCATGATGAGCAGCCACCTGAAGAAGACGGAGCAAGCCATCAACGAGTTCTTCCGCACCGAGGGCGCCGAGAAGCTGCAGAAGGCCTTCGAGATCGCCAAGCGCATCCCCATCATCACCTCAGCCAAGACGCTGGAGCTGGCCAAGGTGATCTGCTTTACATTTATTTAGCATGTTAAAAAGAAATGCAGAAGAAACGGTGGCTAGTGCTGGGAGAGAAGGAAAGTCCCTCATTAGTGGATCATACAAAATATATAAAACCACCATAAAATATATAAGTAAGAGTAAAAATGAAAAATTAAAGGGACAAAGAGAATAAAAAATAAAATGTTAGATCATTAGATAAACAGCGATATCAGACCCAGGCTCGTGCCACAATCAGCACCTTCTTTAGCTGCACCCTAAAAGCTGTCCGAGAAGTTGAAGACTTCAACGATGGAGACGGGGACATCCAACATGTTGGACCTTCATACATTCAAGATTCGAGATGACTTTATTTATCCCTGGAGCGACATTTGTCTTGGACATAATACATACAACAGTTAGTGTAATACCAAGAGAACATACTGTTCAAGTACATTCAATGCTACTTAGTTAGCCTAAGTTTAGGAGATTTACTGATATAAGTGGATAAAAGAGTTTTCATACTTTTTTGAGGTATCTTTTATTGTTTTTAATAGGAAACCTGTAGCGTCTGCCTGACGGAAGCAGTTTGTATTGTGAATACAGGACATGACATGGGTTAGGGTTAGGGGGGTTAGGGGTTTAGGGTTAGGGGGGTTAGGGGGTTTAGGGTTAGGGGGGTTAGGGTTAGGGGGGTTAGGGGTTTAGGGTTAGGGGGGTTAGGGTTAGGGGGGTTAGGTTTAGGGTTAGGGGGGTTAGGGTTAGGGGGGTCGGGGCTTGTTTGATGACAGTTTTCTCAGAGAGCATTTGGAGGGCAGGATGCTTTCTCATCCCCATCACTTTCATTGCAGTATGAAGCAGTCTGATTTATTTGTGATTTTAACTTGAGTTTGGTGCAGGATCACAAATATGAATTTACATTTGGGGCTCATGATTAGTACGAAAATACCCCCAAAAACAAATGGATGTTTTTCCAGGCGCCCAGGGCAGAAATATGCAGGAGAAGTTGGCATTCTAAATGGGCATTCTCCTCTTGTGACATCACTTGTTGCTCTTTAACCTATAAGTTGCCAAACCAAACAGAAATCCCATAACGTGAAACGCTCTCTATCGCAGGTGACGCAGTTCAAGACCATGGAGTTTGCGCGCTACATCGAGGAGCTGGCGCGCAGCATCCCGCTGCCCCCGCTCATCATGAACTGCCGCACCTTCATGGAGGAGATCCTGGAGGTGGTGGGCGTGGAGGAGATGAGGCACACCTTCGTGCGGCAGGCGCCCGAGGGCCACGTGGCGGGCCGGGTGACGGCCGGGGACGTCTTCACCCTCCTCCACCAGCAGAGGGAGCGAGAGAGGGGCAGGGAGAGGGAGCGCAGCGAGTCGCCCGCCGCCGACTCCGACAACTCCTCGCTGCACGAGCAGCCGCAGCAGATCGCCATCCAGGTGTCGGTGCACCCCCCGCTGGCCGCCGAAGAGTACTGCAGCCTAGAGGTGCCGCCCCCGCCGGAAGATACGCCCTCCTCCCCTCCGCCGCCGCTCTCCCTTCACCTGGAGGAGGAGGAGCCCGAGGCGGAGGGAGAGAGCGTCGAGAACGTCGAAGAGACGGAGCCGGAGCCAGAGCCGGAGCCGGCAGCGTCCGATAAGAGTCCTCCTTGCCAGGTCTTTTATGAGAGCCATGTGTGAGGAAGAGGTGGGTCAACCAGCACTGATCAGCAAACAAACAAACAAACAAACAGACAAACACCTGGAGTACGGATGGATGATCCCGCTATGCATTATATATATATATATATATATATATATATGCTATGCATTTCCACTTGAAGAAAACAAAAGGTCAAGATTTCATTTCTCCGGTTGGAATGAAACAATCACGTTTTTATTTCTCTCTTCTGAGCGGAACACTTTCTCACAGCCTTTCCTTCGTAGGGTTTCTTGTACGAAGAACAAATCATGAGCTGTTAAGTGTCATTTCTCATTCTTATAGACTTTCATATTTGAATGTACATGTGCGGGGTAATCATTATACTAATGTAATAAGCAAAGAATTGTAAAGGGCCATTTTATCTGTTGAGATTTTCATAGCGCACATTACTTAATGAGTTACGTTCTCTTCTTTGGGGGGGGGGGGGGATAATGTGTTTAGTTTCTAACAGCACGAGGGTTTATACGACTAACTCCAGAAATCTGCCTTTGTCCGCTCAAGACTTCACTCTCAGCTACTGTCGCAGCCAATCGGCTGTTATTGTACAATGTTGTGCTTAACCTACAGATGCATGCTGGACTGAAAAAAATAGCTTAATTTTGAAAGTATGTACTATGGTCAAAAGATTTCATGATTGTAAGACCTATCTTTACAACAACAAAAAAGAAAGAAAAAACCAGGTAAAACAATGTTCCCTCATTGGGTCACACAGTCATCATAGCCGCTACATTTCCTTTCAACAATTTACTATTATTATATTATTACCCATTGTGTGATTTATTTTTCTGCACAACTAGTTTAAGCATTTTTCTCTTCTCTTTTTTTCAACAAGATCAAAGTATAGTAAATATTTGCCTCTTATTTTCCTCTGCCATTTGCGATGTTTAAAGGGACAGCTCACCCTAAAATTCAAAATACATGTTTTCCCTCTCACCTGTAGTGCTATTTATCCATCTATATCATTTTTGGGATAGTTGCCTGAGTTTTGGAGATATCGGCCGCAGCGATGTCTGCCTTCTCTTCAATACAATGGAACTGGATGGCACTCGGCTTGTGGTGCTCGAAGCACCAAAGAAATACATTTGATAAACTCAACAGCAATGTCTGTTTCCAGAAATCATGACCCCGTTACTCAAGATAATCCACAGACTTTGTTGTGAGCGGTCTCATGTAGGAACTAGCTAGCAGCTAGCGGCTGTAGTTCCGTCAAAAGAAAATAGTTCCTCCATGAAACTGCTCATACAAGGTCTGTGGATTATCTTGAGTAACCGGGTCATGATTTCTGGGAAGAGACATCACTGTTGAGTTTATCAAATGTATTTCTTTGGCACTTTGAGCACCACAAGCCGAGTGCAATCCAGTTCCATTGTGTTGGAGAGAAGGCAGAAACTCTGCAGCCGATATCTCCAAAACTCAGGCAACTAACACAAAACAATATAGATGGATAAACAGCACTACAGGTGAGAGGGAATTTTTGGATTTTAGGGTGAGCTGTCCCTTTAACTTCCTTATAATTAGATTTTCTTTACTCGATCCTGGCCTCTACCTGCTTCTACAGCACAGTGCATTTCTGCTGCATGTGACAGAGGACAGAGATGTATTCTGATTAAAGGACTAAAGGACTATTTCCTCCTCTGCTTGGCTAGCGGTCCAGTGGGCGTGGCTAGTGGTCCAGTGGGCGTGGCTAGCGGTCCAGTCAGTGGGCGTTTGGCTCGGAGAGAAACTGGAGAGAAACTGGACGCTGTTCTGCTTTGGTGCTTTTGAGAGGCCTCTTTTTTTGTAGTGGAATAAAAAAAAAGGAACTGCTGTGCTGTGTAACCATGGTTTCCACGGTTTGTTGTTGTCCCGCACACACACACACACACCTCCGCATCGGGCGCAAAACGCCAGTCGGTGGCCGCTTTTTACCCAAAACGCATTGCGAATGAAACCTCCAAACCCTGCCACACATTGAGATATAATTCTGTATTTTTTAATTTTTATACAACAAGCTCTGCTCATTTCTGTCTGTTTCACCATCTTTCCCCCCTCGTTGTCTGACAGGCAGCTGAAGGCTGGATCCACTCCCCCCTCCTCCTGTCACATGAGAGGGTGACACAGCGCAGGTTACCTGAGGTCACTCTGAACCAAGTGCTCAGCTTACATCAGCAACACAGCAGGGCTCCAAAATATCCCCGAAATTTGGGATTTGACAATAATCACAATAAGACATTTTAACATTTTGAGTATGAATGGATCGCCTTGAAAGTAGTTGATTTAAAAAATCTATATATTTATATACAGAAACCAAATGTGTCAAAATGCTTCAGCTCTCTGTCATCAGATCGATACTTTAAATCAGTGATTCTTCTCAAACTCTTTCATATCAAGGAGCCTCATTTAGCCCAGATTAGAGGCACAGACCCCCATTTAATGAGATTTTGTCTCGGATCCAAATCGGAGAATATTTTTGTCTGATATGATTTTGTGCAGAATTCCATGACTGATCTGTATTGTCGGTAGAGAGAGAACAGAGAAACTATGACCTAAACAAGTCATTCTACTACAATCTAACCGTGTTAACTTCTTGTAAATGGAATAATGGTAAAAGTGAAACTTTCATAGATTATAGATTCATTACACACAAAGTGAAATATCTCTAGCCTTTATTTGTGTCATTTTTCATCATTTTGGCCTACAGCTCCAGAAAAGTATTTCAATAAATTAGAATAGTGTGAAGAAAATCAGCAGTTACTTCTCAGTTATGACTGACTCCAGCCTCTGTCCACTCCCTCTGAATCTCCGCCAAATTTTTTAATCGTCTGCTTGACAATCCGCTGAAGCCCACGGTCATCCATGGTATTTCCATGATATTCAATTTTTTTGAAAGGATCTGTATGGGTATGTACATGAATTCAAGCTTTCTCTCTCACACACACACTTTTGTAACATTCATGGTGGCAGATGCAGGATCCACTCTACTCTGCCACCCTGCAGTTATTAAATATGGCCCCCATTGCCCCCTTTTTCCATCAATTGACATGAACAGAAACACACGCGCACACATGACACGACTACCTTGCCTCATTTAACCTAAGTGTGGTGAAATTGTTGGGGAGGGGCCAACCGACAGAATGACCTGCTGAGCTGCTGGTCACAACTCTTAAATTAAATAGGATTTGAACATTTAATAACTTGTCAAATACTTTCCATTGACATTTGTCTGGCCATGTCTGTGCACTGTGCAGGTGATGGAAACACAAATGAGCATCTTTCTAGGACATGGATCTACTGGCTCGACCCCTGTACGATCTGCTTCCAGCTCTGCGAGTAAGGCCTGTCATGTTTGGTATTCACCTCTGTAAATCAGTCCTCAGATTGACTGTTACCTTTTCCATTCCATACACAGGACGGAGAATTCAGGACTCTTTCCGAAGAAGAACATTGAACCAACCTCAAAGAGGCAATTATTTTTATTATTTTTTAGTAATCTCTGGTGAAATGTGTATTGACGAGCAATAATGACTTGAAATATGTTTAACTTAAAGTGGAACTGTCATGGTGAAGCCCATGTCCTATAATAGTAATATGCCAAACAGTAACATTACCCTGGATGAAATTAGTATTTGTTTGTAAATATTGTAAATACATTACACCTTGGGGGCTACACAGGAGGTGGTGGTTAAGTGGAGCACTGTTTGGGTTGGAGATGTGTGTCTTCACTGTAGTCTGTCGCCCATGTCACTGCAGCGTCTCAGCCGTGCGGGGAAGCCTTCCTGCCTGGGCGATAGTTAACACTCTGTGTGCTGTGTCCACGTAATCCTCCTGCATTCTCTCACGTTGTAAAATCCCTTCAAACAGTTAAATAACAACACAGAGACATTTTATTAGCTAATGACTTTATTGGGAAACATTGTGTAACCCTAACCCTGTGCAAAACGTTCGTACCCCCATGTGTTTTCTCACCGTTTCATTTCTCTTCCTGATCTGCCCGGCCCGCACACAGACTGCAATCATCAAGACAGGTCTCATCTACTATTAAAGGTAAGATGTGAGGCATCGTTATTACATTTAGACTGTTTAATAACAATTGAAAATCTTGCTCGTACACTGCTCAAAAAAATTAAAGGAACACTTTGAAAACACATCAGATCTCAATGGGGGGGAAAATCATGCTGGATATCTTTCCTGACATGGACTTGGTAATGTGTTAGGAACGAAAGGATGCCACATTGTTTGGAAAATAAAATGATCAACCTGCACTAGAGGGGCAACAATAGAGAGACAAAGTGACCGCCTACTTCCTGCTTCAGCACTGTACCAGAGAATTTCATCCGCCATTTATTTTCCCATAGACATTTCGTAAAATGCTTATAATAGTTATTATATATAATTATATATATAATAGTTCGTCGAACCAAACGGTTCAGCTAACGCTATAATCGGGAGAGACCATAGAACATTTCACTTGGACCAACAACATAAAAACATTGAAAAAACCTGCATTTGTTTTACGTTTTGGTCCCAGTGAGATGTTATGCCATCTCTCCTGTTTCTAAATATATCTGTACCGTTTGGTTTGAACCAGTACAACTATTTTTAAAAGCATTTTACAAAATGAAAATACATTACAACTATTTAATCAATTTATTCCTAACTTTTAACTTTATTTTAACTATCACAGGTCTAACTCCCATCCCCCATCTCTCTCCCACAGTACTCTGTCTACTGCTGCATCCTGTCTCTCATTGCGTCATCATCCTCGGCTGCAAGAAGGAGCTCTTCATGGCCTATGGACGCATCCTCTATCCACACGACTGGAACTGCAACAGGTGGGACTGAACTCTGGATGTCAACCCTGTATCCTGTCACATGGTCTTATTGTACTGTGAGGGGGGAGGGGGTCCTCATGCATTACAGGATATGAGTCATAATTGAACACTAGTCACTCACTCTAGTCACTTAGATTTCATGCATCGTCTAGTTCAGTCTCATGAAGTATTTCAGAGGTGGTGAGATCTTATCAGAACCAGTGACCACCATAGTATGATGATCATCTTAAATACCTTGATACCAACATCATTAGACAACCAGGGTCAAAGACACAGAGACAAACAAACAAACGATGTTACAATTATTAACCCTAATTATTCCTGCATCCCTAAAATGACCATGTATGAATAGGTGAAACATTTCAAATGAAACTGAGGTCCAACCATGAATTCCCCTTTGTGCTACAGCATTAACGATGCATCTGTCCTGAATGAGCTTGGCCTGGTTAAACACCCCCAGGTGATGAGCTGCATATATATCACCCTGTTCCTGGTCACTATGCTCATCATCTCACAACAGGTAAGGAGAATGCTCCTCACCCCATTTCCCTCCCCGTTTTTATCCCTTATTTCTCAGAGACACACACACACACATGAATAACTTTGTATTGCTCACAGGCATAAAGACAGACTGATAGCATCCCTATAGAGTTAACGGTGCCTCGCAAGTACCTGGATGGCAGATGTGTGACCTTTGGTTCCTAACCTTTCTTACATCCCTCCTTCATGGCCCTCCTCTCTTTTACCTAGATTAAGAGCTGCTTTTCTGCCAGTGATGTGGCTTTGACTATGTAACAAGTAGCTTCTTGCGTCTTATGCTATGCTGGAGTTTGTCATTTTGCCTTGAAATAACAAGTTTTCTCAAAATAATTTCTCAAATTGAGTGCAAACCTCTCCAACCTCTATATCTAAATATATATATATATATATATATATATATATATATATATATATATATATATATATATATATATATATATATATATATATTTTAAAAAAAAAGTATATATATAATATATATATGAAGAGTTCATTTGCAAAAACAGGTAAACGCCATTCTTCTGTTTGATACTCCCTGGAGTGCACATAGAAAACATTGAGTTGATTTATGTGGAAATTATCGGATGAATATGTTTTAGTTATGATTGATAATAAACATTTCCCAAAAATAAATTAATTACAGTATCAATACATCAATATATAAAATAAAATGATAAAAAATCCAAACGGAGATACCTGTTTTTGCAAATGAACTCTTCATATATACTTTTATATATATATATATATATATATATATATATATATTTAGAAGAAGAAGAAAAAACACCTCCCTCATCCTCACCACCCGTCTCTCTCTGCTAGAACGAGTCGTGCTTCCGACTGCTGAAGAACAAGAACCACACAGATCAGGACGAGATCGAGACCAGGGAGAACCTGAACCACCTGCTGCTGGAGAACGTTCTGCCGGCCCACGTGGCCACGTTGTTTGTCGGGGAGAACAAAAAGAACGAGGTGGGACTCCACTCAAACTCTTTACTTAAGAGAAGCACAAGGTAGGCGCCCCGGGTTACAGGTGGATTTCTGTGACCAACAGGCCCCGCCTTCCCTCCCTCATCCACGTCTCCATCACTCCACTGGCTCTCATTGGCATGTCTGGTGACTTTGACACCGGTACACACGGTTGACATGAAATTGGGCACCCGGGTAGTGCAGCAGTAGATTTCCTGCCTACCTTTTGCTCGGCAGTACCAAAAAAACTTTAATTGCCGATTTATTACATTTGTTGTCTGCGGGGAAGCCTTCCTGCCTGGGCGATAGTTAACACTCCGTGTGCTGTGTCCACGTAATCCTGCAATCTCTCACGTTGTAAAATCCCTTCAGTTAAATAACAGAGACATTTTATTAGCTAATGACTTTATTGTGCAAAATGTTTGTACCCCCGTGTGTTTTCTCACCTCTTCTCAGTTCTAATTTTCCTGGTCTGGACTGAGGAGGCGAAACGGAGGCAGATGGGTCCAACCCATGGTCCAACCTCACTTGTAGACGGGGAGCAGTGGAACATGCCAAGTGTGATTCAGTAGGGGGGTTTAATTGATTACAGTTTTTCACAATTGCTTAAACACATTTATAGACTACCTCACTTTCTCAAAATCCGAAACACAAATCTCAAAACTCACACACAAAATGCAAAATCCTACACTTCTCTTGCAAAAGCACACTTTGCCCTCAAAACAGTGTTAACTCTTCACTAAATGGTATTTTCTTTTCAAATGACAAACACATACATCATGGAGTCATTATAAATGATGACGTATGGGAAAGTCAATGTAATAATAGTTGTGTTGAAGGGGACTCTTGTTGTATTGTGTGGTTAATTGAAACCTAATTATGTTTGTCTCTGCATAGGAGGGGCTGCATCCTTCAATGGGGGATTCATGTCCCTGCTTCTGACAGGGGAAGGCACCAGGACTGCTGCCTACATACTGTAACTGGACCCATTTGCAGGGGCTTAGCCTACTGTATGTGTTTGGTTTAGTTCAGTTTTGTCTTGTCTTGTCAAGTGATCTGTTTATTAAGGACAATAAAACCTTTTCGAGTAGTTTGTTGGGGAAAGCCAGAACAAAACTGCCTAGAGATCCATTGTTGGGGGTGAGAGAGAGGACAAGGCAGGAGAGAGAGGACAAGGCAGGAGAGAGCGGACAGGGAGAGAGAGGCAGGAGAGAGAGAGGACAGGGAGAGAGGACAAGGCAGGAGAGAGAGCGGACAAGGAGAGAGGAAAATGCAGGTTCAAGGCAAGAGAGAGGACAAGGCAATCCACCGCCATCCTCCCCACTGTCTGACCTCCCCTCCAACCTGTCCACCCATCCTCACCTGTCCTTCCAACTCCCGTCTCCCAACAAAATTCCCTCCTCTGCCATCTATGTATGTATCTCCCGGCCTGCTTCCTCTCACCCTGTTCGCACTCAACCACTCTACCATCTCTGCAGGGACTGACCCGCAGAGGAGAGAGGGGAGCGGGCACAGTCCCTGCAGAGATGGTGAGAGTGGTTGAGTGAGAACACGGTGAAGGAAGGAGACCGGGAGATGGCAGAGGAGGGAGGGGGGGATGGGATGGGATGGGAGAGGGGTATGGGATGGGGGAGGGAGGAGGAGGGTGGGGTGGGATGAGGGAGGGGGGGAGGAGAGGGAGGTGTGGGGGGATGGGATGGGGGAGGAGAGGGAGGAGGAGGATGGGATGAGGGAGAGGGGGGGGAGGAGAGGGAGGGGTGGGGGGATGGGATGGGGGGGGGATGAGGAGGAGGATGGGGGGGGATGGGGGAGGAGGAGGGGGGGGAGGGGTGGGGAGACGACTTCAAATCCCCTGCAGGAATTGAACCTGCACTTCTCCGCATACAATGCGGTCTGTTAAGGTGACCGCCTTAACCCCTAGACCATCAGCTAGGTAACTTACAATGGATCTCTAGGCAGTTTTGTTATGGCTTTCCCAATGAAAGACTTGAAAAGGTTTTAGTGTCCGTACCGGGATTCAAACCACAAACCTTTGGGTTGGAAGGCATGGTCTTTCACCACTGGACTACAGCCCAGCTCAAACACACAGAACATGCAGCAAGTCAAATAGATGTGGTTAAGATTAGATTAGGGTTTTCTTGACCATACCCTAACCCAATTGATATGGTGGTGGGGGGTATATATATATTTTTTTATTATTATTTTGTTTTCAATTATTAATATTATTATTTTCACATTTACTAATCATTAACCACTCTATTCAGGAATTGACCGACTAATCAGCAACTATCTAATGATTAACTAATATATTCACGAACTGACATGTATTAATCATTAAAGAAACAGTTAACTACTCTGAGTCTGAGTACGTTATTGCACGCATAGGCCTATCTTTACATTTAAACGTTTACATAGCAAAAATAGAAATAGAAGTAGGCTATGTCAGTGTTTTCCCCTGAATAGCTGAGAAAGTGGACACTGTCAATAGTTAGCACTGTGAAGCTGATACAATTCAGGTGGTGGTAATGCAACATTTAAGGATGCCAACTGCCATAAAACACAGAAGCTGAGAAAAAGGAAGTGCTGTGGGGTTGCAGCTGGTGAAAACAGTCTATACAGGAAGTAAACCGGATATTGAGGTGGGTTGTGACGGTTGTTATTAAGTTAAAACGGTCTATACCCAAAAAAGATATTTTAGATTAAAATAGTGTAAATTAAAGAAAAATTGCACGTCATGAAACCACCTGACCTTAGTATGATTTTAACTTAGTTTATCAATTGATGTTATTTATTATACATAAAAGATTATCTGTTAATGTTAATTTTTTTTCTACCATCACAAGTTTTCAGGGACTTTCTGAACTGGTTCTGAACTGTTATTATTTTCGGCTGCAGAAATTGGATCCTAAACATGGTGTTCTGATGGTGCTCAGCCCAGTTTGTGACCTTCTAAACAAAACTGTCATTGTATTCAAACGCCTCAAGCAACAGACTTGACTGTGTTGCAATGAATATTAATTATTTATGTGCAATATGGTTATTAACCCTGAGCGAGGACAGAGCTGTCAGTCATGGACAGAAAACAGAAAGCATCAACTTTTAACATTTTTTAATTTAAAACAAATTTTAATCTTTACATATTTTGTTTTAAATGTACAATCAAACAATCAATGTAATCATACATAAAATTCTTCATAATAATGCACGACTCTTAATAACACTACCCATAAATTAAAAAAAAGAAGGAAAAACATCGAGATCAGTATGAAATACAATGTTAGGCAACACCAGAAGTGAACAGAGACGACGTCACTGCTGACCCAATGGAAAGAGGACACAGTACCAACCCAACCTCCCTCTCCCTCTCTCTCTCTCTCTCACACACCTTTCCCCCTCTCATTTCCCTCCACACACATCAAACCGTTGGCAAAAGCGTTGAGATCAAATCTACAGCAGAGTTACACTTGTCACACGTACGACCGGCCAATACCGTGCTGCCACACGTACGACCGGCCAATACCGTGCTGCCACACGTACGACCGGCCAATACCGTGCTGCCACGCGTACGACCGGCCAATACCGTGCTGCCACGCGTACGACCGGCCAATACCGTGCTGCCACACGTACGACCGGCCAATACCGTGCTGCTGATGGAGAGGGACTGCTTAGTCCCATTGGCCAAAATGCCGACATTTTCACTAGTTGCTAGCTACCAGCCAAGGTGGCCAGAAAACGTTGGTATGTTTGTCTTCCTACATGGCTCTAGTTTATATTTTGCTACGATAACCCTGTCGATCTTGTAGCTTAATGATAGTTGGGGGGAAAAAAACTTGTTACAGCCTTTGGCTCTGATATGTCAACAAAATGGAAGAAGAATTTTGAACGTGGCTTTATCCAATGTTCAGATTTCTCTTCTGGAAATGTATGCAAATTAGCGCATACTGGTATTTATGCCTCATTTGCACAATTAAACATTCAATTTCAGAAAACTTGTAACACAAAAAAAGTATCTAAGTAATCAACTGGGGAAGTTTCAGGGTGATATCTATCAATTAAAAAATGTTACCCTATTCACCTGTGTAGTGTCTGTTTTGGTAGGTTCATAAATTTAGGTGATTTTTCTAAACGTTCCCCTCATAGGATTCCTTAAGACTTTTTCTCTCTCATTTAGAACATATTGAGAACACAAAATGACTATTATGTTTACAGAGATAAGCATCATTAAGATCAGCAGGGTTTTCATGCCAAAATATACATAGACACATGTCGGAAGAAGAAAACACCAAAATGGTTTGACCACCTTGGGTGGCACCAATTTGTGAACAGGCCCATGGACCAGACGGACGATTGAAGCGCAGAGTGCACAATGTTATCATGGAAACCTAATAAGAGGACAAAGAGGGACAGGAGGGGTGGGGACTGTTTTGACGAGCGCACAAGCAGGGCGACGGCTGCTTCCTGTCAGGCCGCTGGGTACATGTGGCAGGAGAGGACGTGCTAAGAGCAGTGGGCACTTGTGTTTGGACAGCTCTCCTTCAATGACTGTTAAGTGTCTGTTTGAACCGGCGGGGAGCTGGAATACTCTGGATCAGGTTTGATATAAAGTTGATTCATATTCATTATTAATTATAATTAATTCATTAATTAATCATATTAAGAAAGTATTCAAGTATGTATCATCCTATAAATCACTTCCTAAAACCTTTTATAGGCTTTGCTTTTATCTGGTCGCCTTTTATTAGTGTTTGACCTCCGTTTATGACTCGTATCTCTTGTTTTTATTGCCTTTGCTGTTGATTTTAAGCGTTTGATCTTTTGCAAAGTGCTTTGTCAATTCATAAACAGATCGTCTGATCAATAGAATGTATCTGAAAGTCAAATCAGTAAACCGGTCTGTGACTGACCACCTGCTGAACATCTGAATTAGCTTCACCACCTGC